>NC_086171.1:97863797-98200583 GCF_023053635.1 Elgaria multicarinata webbii | reverse complement strand
CGCAGCCCAATACAAGCCCGCACCAAATTTAAGGCCATAAAGGCTAAATTTTTTGAGGCCATGGAACGATACCAAGGGCCACCCCCAAGGCGTCAAAGACCGCCTCATTTTGACACACTCTATAGGCTGTGGCGGGAGGCAGGGGAGCCCAGCTGGTTA
This sequence comes from Elgaria multicarinata webbii, assembly GCF_023053635.1. Taxonomy (NCBI): domain Eukaryota; kingdom Metazoa; phylum Chordata; class Lepidosauria; order Squamata; family Anguidae; genus Elgaria; species Elgaria multicarinata. Next base: position 98,200,424 of record NC_086171.1, on the reverse strand, counting down.
GAAAGGAGACCTGCAAGTAAGTTTATATTCTTATGAAATAGAATGCAATTTTTTTTTAAAGAAAGACTACCTTTTTTTTTTTCATATGCTGCTTCATTAAAATTTCAGTCCTGTCTGAGAACCTGGCTGTATCTGCAGCGGTTTGAGCACTACAATAACAATCAAGTTACTGTAATGTTAAGGCAGTTACTATTGCTATATTTATGAAGTTGTGATATTACATAACATATATAGAATGTCAATAACTTAATGAAACAGACAGCAATGTACATGTGTTACATAAACACAGGAAATGTCAATATATATTGTAATTAAAATTTTTCCTTTTCCTGTTAAGATAGCACATTTTATTTCTTAATTCATTACATGATTATCTTTAACTTTAAGAAAATATTTTAATAGAATAAAATTGCTATGAATTTCTATTGCAAAACGTTAACATTAAAAAATTGGATATACTGTAACGTACTACTTTGTTTACTTTTCAGACAGGCAGCCAGCTTGCAGCCAGCACCAACCCAATGAGGAAACAGAAGAAGGTGAAGATCTTCTGTTACCAGCAGTTGCTGATGAGCCAGGTCTATGCCTGATTCTAATAAACTATAGAATAATTTCACATACCAAGGTAATGAGTGATGATCACTATATTTCATACCTAAAAGTACATGCTTTCCCTTTCAGGCACATCAACCGTCCCACCTCCTGCAGCTGAGCAGTCAGGGGAATCCTCGGGGACAACAAATGAGCCAGTGCTTCAGGCTGTCCTCCGGCTGGAGGCTTCTTTTCACACAACAAGTAAATATTTTTTTTTTTAAAAAAATTAAAGTGTGAATTGTCAATAACCACTTTCCTGCATGGAATAGTAACGGTTATACTTACTCTATTCATAGTGCGTCGCTTGGAAAGGAGAGTCTCCATATTAGAGGAGGATAATAGGCAGCTGAGACACACCATCGGGCTGCAAGCGGGTCCAGCAGCACAAGCCCCTCCAAATTGATCACGTATAAATAACTTTTTTTTGTAAATAATAGTTTTTATTGTAAAAAATAACTTTATTATGTTGTTATAAAGAAAAGAAAGAAATGTACAGTATAAAAAAATCATATGACCTTGCAGTTAAAAAATAGTTGTTGCAAAGAAAACATAAACGTGTTCTCTCCTTTATTGTAGTTATAATACTTACAATGCAGTAAAGCAGAACTTTTAAAGAGTAACAGTAACACTTTTGACTTCTAGGCCTTAAAACCCTAACTTAATTTTTAAAAAAACAAAATTAGAACTATTACAGTAGAACCACAGTTTAAACAAAGCATTTACCAACTCCATAAACATTTAACACGTTTAAAGTGGTTAGATGACTAATATTAAAGTGATGGTGAAAACACAATAGGAGGTTTAATAAGCCTTCTGGGACTTACAGCATCTGCTAAAGCTCCATTAAACTACTAAAGGTAAACGTGCTAAATACTAAAAAAAACTTTACAAGTACAGCAACCCTGTAACAACATCATAAACCAGATACATTAACATTTAACAAGTTTTAGGTTACTTCCACACTACTTTGACAGTTATGGAGAAAACACTAAGGGACGTTTAATCAGCCGTCTTGGACGCTCAGGATTTTCTACACCTCTTTTTGGAGTAGATGTAGCAGATGAGGAATTATTAGACATAATTTCCTCATTTTCAAGTATCTCATTTACATGCTGAGCAGCAGATTGAATCTCAGCTATTTCTGCAGCCTGGATATTTCTCTGTCGTGCCAGGCGTTCCAAAATAGATGAGTGATGTGCAATAGAGTTTATCAGGATCTTCCTGTCGCGTTCGTATTCCTCATCTGATTCCAAGGACTTGCGTAAGAAATCATTAAAAACACTTGAATCTTCCTGCATCATTGCTCTTGTTTTGGCACTTTCTGACGAAGAGTGCTGCATTAACCGTTCAGCAATATCATTTGCTGTACGTCGGGTTTTTCGATTTCTAATCATCGCAAGCCTTGTGGCAGGCGACAAAGTGGCCTGTGTATTTGGAATCCCTGTGTCTGATAAGAAAAAAAAGGAATTGAAGTTAGAGGTAGTGGTTGTTGGCATTATCATGACTTAGAATATTAATTTCTAAACCATAAAATAAGATGGATGGTATAATGTAAGATTTACCAGTTCCAGGGTGCTGGGATGCTTGCTGTTGTGCATCAGCTGCAGTGCTGCTGGTTGAGGCTGTTTCTGTGAATATAAGTTGAAAAAGATGAACTCAGTTTCTCTTTCCATACTTCACATGTTCACAATGGTTCATGTTATTAAATTGAGGAATATAAATAGTTACAATGTTAATATTCTACATTAGAATGTTTTTTTAAAAACACAGTAATAAAAAGTAACAGCATTATTAAATGTGATTATTGCATTGGAAAACATATGATTACTCGTAGCCAATGCTACCCCGGGGAAAACAGGTTCAAAACCCAAAACATTGTCAGCCCATCTTTAACAGATCCAAACCTTGCTCCACAGTAATCGGTGCTTGCTCTTGATCTGTCACTGTGCAGCTCATATTTGGATCCGAATCCATGCTGACCTGTTCATCTGTGAGTAGTAAAAAAAAAAAAAACTTAATACACACTTCTCCTGTAGGTAAGGGAGAAATATAATATTAACAAAAAAAAAAATACTCACCATTGTAAAGGTCTTCAGTATTCACCGTTTCCAGAGGCACATTTTCTTCTTCCTGTGAGGACCCATAACTGATGTTGGATGAACTTCCGGATGAGCTGCTGCTGCCTGATGATGGCATGGTCCTTCTAATTTCTAAACTTGATACTACACGCTTAGGTCTCATTGTAGCATCACCCCTGAGAACGCTGTGTAGCTGTGAGAAGTAGGGACATGTGGTTGCATTGTTCCCTGACTTTGCATTGTGCATGATGACTCTGCGGTACTCAAGTCTCATAGCTTTGCTTTTCCTCCTGCACTCTACAGCTGTTCGGTTGTGCCCCCTCTTTTGTAGTTCCTGTGCTATGACTTCAAATGAATCAATGTTCCGATGGGTTGCCCTCAGTTGCTCCTGAAGTTTTTCTTCCCCCCATATGTCAAACAAATCGAGAATTTCTGGGTGACGCCATGAGGTGCCTTGGCCCTTACTGCCACTTGCCATTCTCAGATCTAAGGATTATGAAGAATAAAAATATTTATATTATTAATTAAGAAAGATAACTCTTGCTTAAACTCATTAACTCATTGATTTGGTTTTAATGTTAGGTCAATGATCACTTAGCAGAATTGCTAACAGAATGTAGGTTTTTAATATGTCACCAAACATAAAGCAACTTTTAAAAGTATTGCACTTGGAATAACTCTCCTCATAAAACTATTACCTGAAATATGAAGAACTATACAAAAGTAGGTAAAGTTCCTGAACTGAAATATCAGTTCTAAGAGATACATGTAAACTTCAGCAGCAAAAAAGGAACACTGTGATTTTACGAAAAAGGCATGCAAAAGCTTTATAAGTAAACATTTCATTCCACATTAGAATGCAATAATCCATGTAGGGGCGGGGTGGGTTTGTGTGTGGAGGGGAGAAACTTAATATTAATTACATTTCAACATCTAGACATTTAAACAGCATCATTTTCTTCTAAAGAAACAAGTAACATTACAAATGAGAAAGCCAAAAGAGTGAACGACTGAGGATAATGTATACCTGCCCCCTCCCTCGCTGGAAAGCTGAAGAGGAAAAATGGAGGCTGCTTCTCGCGCCAGATTTGGGGCTTGCCTATACTAGCCGGTGCTCTGTAAAGGGGGAAAAGGTGGGATATAAATAAATTAAAAAAGAATTACAACTGGGAATGGCGACTGAGGGTAATGGATACCTGCCGCCTCCCCCTCCCTCGCTCGAAAGGTGAATAGGAAAAATGGAGGCTTTTCGCGCCAGAATTGAGCCTTGCCCATAGAGTTCAAAGCACACTTGCGTGTGCTCTGCGCCTATACACGATACACAGACTCCGCTGCGCTCTGTATGGAGAATATTAAACGTATATGCACTGATGCGCATAGGTCAGAACCCTTGAAAACAAGAATTGCAACTGGGAATGGTGACTGAGGGTAATGGATACCTGCCGCCTCCCCCTCCCTCGCTCGAAAGGTGAATAGGAAAAATGGCGGCTTTTCGCGCCAGAATTGAGCTTTGCCTATAGAATTCAAAGCACACTTTCCAGCGTTCGGCGGCTATACACTATACATGCACTCCGCTGCGCTCTGGAAGGAGACTATTAAACGTATATGCACTGATGCGCATAGGTCAGAACCCTTGAAAACAAGAATTACAACGGGGAATGGCGAAAGAGGGAAGGCTTTGGTAATGGATACCTTCCACCTCCCTCGCTCGAAAGGTGAATAGGAAAAATGGAGGCTTTTCGCGCCAGAATTGAGCTTTGCCTATAGCGTTTCAAAGCACACTAGCCTGCGCTTGGCAGCTAAACACTATACACGCACTCCGCTGTGCTCTGGAAGGAGACTATTAAACGTATATGCACTTATGTGCATAGGTCAGAACCCTTGAAAAAAAAATTACAACTGGGAATGGCGAAAGAGGGAAGGCTTAGGAGAATGGATACCTGCCCCCTCCCCCCTCCCTCGCTTTAAAGGTGAAGAGGAAAAATGGAGGCTGCTTTTTGCGCCAGATTTGGGGCTTTGCCTATACTAGCCAGCGCTCTGTAAAGAGCCTTTTAAACGAATATGCATTGATGCGCAAAGATCAGTGTCAGGTTTCTGGGTGAGTGAGCCAAAAAGTGACTAGAGGTTTTTCTGCCATTATGACACATAAGGAGAAAACCAGATTAGCTGGTGGTTTTTTTCATGGCCAAAGTGATTATTGCACCTACAGTTAGGTGACTAATTAAGAGCAGCTGGAATGGTTTGCTGACTCACAAAGAGTGTGGTAAAGCTGATGTAATAATACCACATGGTTAGAATGCCACTAACTGATTGGCTCAAAGGACTATAAAGAAGAATATGGACTATGGATAGTGTGGAGAAGAAGGGGTAGGTTTAGAGTAAAAGTCATTGTGTATATTGATGTAAATATCTACTGCTGCACTGCCATGCTGTAATGATACTGCACAGTAAAGGACTTAGTTGAGCACCACTGATCTTTGTCTGTGTGGTCTTTCATCTTGAGATCAGCTTCTTTGTTTTGACACTGGACTTCCTGAAAAACTCTGCTTGTGTGAGTTGCATTCTGCACTAGCTTTAAAAAGTGCATTACTATACTTACCACGTCAGTGTTGGGTTATGGGCCCAGACCGCTTCCAGTGCAAAGACTGAGAGTTGGTGATATCTCAAAGAAGAGGTGGCATCTTGAAACTGCGGTCTGGTGAGTGTCGTTTGCTGTGCCGAGGAGGGGTTGAGGAGCAAGGCATCTCAAGAGCAGTTTGTGAGAAAGTTGCAGCAATGGCTTTTACAGGCATGCCGTTGAATCGTCTAAATGAGACTAATTATCTGGCTTGGAGCTGCAAAATAGAGCACTATCTCCGGAGGGAGAATCTGTGGAATGCTGTAAGCAATCCCCCAGCCCAGCCAGATGAAGAGGAGGAAAGGAACAATGAGAAGGCGTTAGCAAATATTATTCTGTGCTTGGAAGACAGCCAGCTGATCCATGTGAGAGGGCTAACTTCAGCACAAGCATGTTGGAACGCCTTGAGAGCAATCTATGTGCAAGACACTGCTGCAAGCAAAGTCTTGCTAACTCGCAAGTTGTATAGAGCACGTCTGCAGTCAGGGTCAAGTGTGTCTGACCACATCAACCTGATGCGGAAGCTGTTTATGGACTTGGAGGAGCGAGGCATGAACTTTGCAGAGTCACATAAAGTCTATGTAGTACTCAGTTCCTTAGATGATTCGTGGGACAATTTTGTCCTAGCCTTGGAGGCTATGCCAGAGACTCAGCTCACACTCCATTACTTAACTGGGCGCTTGATAGAAGAGCAAAGTCAGAGAGATGATAAGCGGCTTGAGTCCAGTAATGGGAGCGTGAGGCAGTCTGCCAAACCAAAGTATTCTTCCACCGAATTGGCAGCGACCCAGGATGAAAATAAGGCGTTTGCTGTTAAGTGTTGTTTTCGTTGTGGATCAAGAAAGCACCTGCAGAGAGATTGTCCAGTACCAGCGGAGAAAAAGCCTGCACCACAAAAGAAGAAAGTGAGGCCCAAGATCTCCGTGGTTAAGATTGCTGTAGAAGAGCCCAATGACGTTTGGCTAATGGACAGTGGCTCCAGCCAGCACATTGCAAACAGAAAGGAGCTGTTTGCAAGTTTGCATTCTCCACACCAGAAATCAGTGACGCTGGCAGATGGAAAACCTTCCAATGTCCTTGGTGAAGGTTCTTTATTTATCCCTTGTCTTGGTAAAAATGTAAATAATGTGCTTTGTGTACCGTCTTTAGAGTACAACTTGATTAGTGTATCTTGTTTGGATAAAGAAGGGTATACTGTTTTGTTTTCTGACAAGCAATGCAAAGTACTAGAAGGGAATAATCTGCTAGCTAAAGGAGAATTAAGAAACAATTTGTATGAAATGGTTCAAAAAGGTACTAATGTTTCTGGAGATGTAAAATCTGTTTTTGAAAATAAGCCTATGCATGATAACTGTGTGCACCTGTTACATAGACGCTTGGGGCATGCTAGCTTTAAAGTGTTAAGCAAGATGCCAGATGTGTGTCTTGGTTTGAAGGTAAAAGCATGTGACCAATTTCTTGACTGCACCACCTGTAAATTGGCGAAATCCAAAGTTGCCCCTATTGGAAAGAAGAGTGACAGAGTCACAAAACAAATTTTTGAATTAGTTCACGCAGATTTAATTGGGCCATTGGATAAGACACTAGGAGGGGCAAGGTACGTCCTGGTGTTGGTAGATGATTATAGCAGATATGGGTTTTGTTATTTGCTACACAATAAGAGTGAAACCTTTAAGGTGTTCCAAAATTGGCTGAGTTGGGTGGAGAGAAAATTCTCAACCAAAGTTAAGCAATTGCAGTCAGACAGAGGAGGTGAGTTCATGGCTGATGTTTTCCAGAAGTGGTTAAAAAGAAAAGGGATCTCAGCCAGGCGAACTGCACCTCATTCCCCATGGCAAAATGGAGTGGCTGAGCGTAGAAATGGAGTTCTTCAAACCATGAAAGATTCAATGATGGCAGACTCGGGGCTTCAGGCCCACTTCTGGGGTGAAGCAATGCTAACTGCCAATTATGTGGTTAATAGGTTGTGGAGTTCTTCAATTAACAACACCCCCTATTACCTCATGTTTGGAAAAAAGCCATCTCTAGCACACCTGAGAGTTTTTGGCAGCTATGCATGGGTTAACATCCCAAAAGCTGCAAGGAGAAAGGGGCTGGCAAAAGCCAGAAGGTTGAGGTTTCTGGGATATGCACCTGGCTCCAAAGCATACAGATTCTCAGCAGGAGGCAGCAATGTTGTTATCTCCAGATCTGCAAGCTTTGAAGAGCACAGCAGCTGGGAGAGGCTTCATGGAACTGAGGTTTTGTTGCCAACTGGAGAAAAGAATTTAGAAACTCCAAAACGAGAAGAGGAACAAAGAGATGTTTCCAGCAGGAGTAGCAGTAGTAACTCTACTGCAAGCTCCAAGAAAGAGGAGGAGGAAGCTGGCACATCATTAGGACCCAGACGCTCAGAAAGGAGCAATAAGGGTGTTCCACCAGATAGATTCACTGCTGGCCAAATCAGAATTTGTCAAGTCTCCTATGAACCTGAGAATTTTGAAGAAGTTAAGAAACTGCCTGAAGCAGAAAGGGAAAAATGGGTTCAGGCCATGAGAGTAGAAATGGACTGTATGTCAAAATATGATGTTTTTACACCAACTATGTTACCAAAGGGAGAAAAAGCCATTGGTTGTAGGTGGGTGTATAAGAAAAAGGTGTTAGGGTCTGGAGAGACAAAATATAAAGCCAGACTCGTGGCACAGGGATTTACACAAAGGAAGAACATTCATTATGATGAAACGTTTAGTCCTACAACCAGGCCTGAATCGATGAGGCTAGCTTTAACGGTTGCAGCAATTAAAAAATGTGAAGTATATCACTTTGACATAGAAACAGCTTATCTAAATGCTGATTTGAAAGAAGACATTTACATGGCGCAGGTCCCTGGTTATGAAAGCCCAACACCAGGTTTAGTATACAAACTCAACAAGGCAATTTATGGACTGAAGCAATCTGCCAGAAATTGGAACAAATGCTTACATGAGGTTCTTGAATCTATGAGGTTCAAAAATAGCAGGGCAGATTCATGCTTGTATACTAGAAATGAAAATGAGGAAAAGATCAAATGGAAAGATTTGAGAAACAATTGGGCAAGCACTTCAAGTTAAAGAATTTGGGAAAAATGAAAGAGTATCTTGGGGTGGAAGTTTCAAAGAAAGAAGGGGCTTATGTGATAAGCCAAAAGCAAAAGATAAAAAACCTGTTAGCCAAATACAACATGGAAAAAAGTAAACCTGTAAAGACACCAATGATATCAGGTTTTGTTTGCAACAGTGATGATGCAGAATTTGAGGAAACAGATTTGTATCAATCTGCAATTGGAAGTTTGTTATATTTGGCACAGTGGTCTAGACCAGATATTGCAAATGCAGTGGGTATTTTAAGTAGGTTCTCATCAAAACCTACTTACAGTGCCTGGCAAGGTGTAAAAAGAATCTTAAGATATTTAAAAGGAACTATTGACACAGCTCTGATGATCAAGCCCACAGAGCAACTGTTTTTTCAATGTTTTTCAGACAGCGACTGGGCGGGAGATTTTCAGGATAGAAAATCAACCTCAGGTTTTGTTATTAAATATGCAAATGTATTAATTAGTTGGAAAACTAGAAAACAAAATGTGGTAGCATTATCAACTTCTGAAGCTGAATTTGCTGCAGTCTCAGAATTGTGCACTGAAATGATTTGGTTTGTGCAATTGCTAAAAGATTTTGGATTGGATGTAGAATATCCAGTGACAGTTTTTGAAGACAATCAAACATGTATTCAGATGGCACACTCTGAAAGAGTTAACACTAGAAGTAAACATACAGATATCAGATACTGCAATGTTAGACAGGCTGTACAAGAGGGGTTAATTGATTTAACTTATTGTGCAAGCGAGGATAACACTGCAGACATCATGACAAAACCCCTAACAGTATTGAAGCACAGAAAATTTGTCAAACAGCTTGGCATGGCTGAGCAGGTTGCATAAGTGTGCAAATGTACAGAAAAAAGGAGGGGTGTCAGGTTTCTGGGTGAGTGAGCCAAAAAGTGACTAGAGGTTTTTCTGCCATTATGACACATAAGGAGAAAACCAGATTAGCTGGTGGTTTTTTTCATGGCCAAAGTGATTATTGCACCTACAGTTAGGTGACTAATTAAGAGCAGCTGGAATGGTTTGCTGACTCACAAAGAGTGTGGTAAAGCTGATGTAATAATACCACATGGTTAGAATGCCACTAACTGATTGGCTCAAAGGACTATAAAGAAGAATATGGACTATGGATAGTGTGGAGAAGAAGGGGTAGGTTTAGAGTAAAAGTCATTGTGTATATTGATGTAAATATCTACTGCTGCACTGCCATGCTGTAATGATACTGCACAGTAAAGGACTTAGTTGAGCACCACTGATCTTTGTCTGTGTGGTCTTTCATCTTGAGATCAGCTTCTTTGTTTTGACACTGGACTTCCTGAAAAACTCTGCTTGTGTGAGTTGCATTCTGCACTAGCTTTAAAAAGTGCATTACTATACTTACCACGTCAATCAGAACAAATAAAAAAAAATTAGAAATGAGAAAGCCAAAAGCGGAAATGACTGAGGTAAATGGAACCGACCTCACCTGTCCTCGCACGCGGAAAAGTTGATGATTAAAGATTAAAGATGGATGGTGTTGTTCGGACAGGAAATGTTATCGGAAGAGGAGAGGAAGTCAAAAGGCAACAAAGTAAGTCTGGTGGGCGGAGCGGGGTGGGGCAGAGCGGTGAGGAAAGAGTGACTAATTGTTTCACACCTTGGAAGAAGGGACGCCTTAAACTGACCTCAGACGGACAAATAAACAGCGCCCAAAAACCGGGAAAAGGCGCTTTGAAAGAACGGCTGTGTGTACCGATGAGCTTGGGGCGCACTCCAGACACAAGCAAGCAATTTCGGAACGACGTGTGGATCCGCCCTTGGTCATGCTAGTAAGAAGAGGAAATTAACATGCATTGTAAATAACTGAAAGCAAGTCCCATGTTACAGGCTGGAGTTAAAAGTGGGTCATGGAAGTCTGAAAAGGCTATAAGGATTAATTTTAAACATATAATTCCAGTTGATTTTACCTTCCTTCTTCAAATGTGAAGGATGCATTGAAAATGGCATAGTAGTTTGTATCCCATTCATACAGGGATCTCACAAAATGAGGTACAAGAGAGGTAATGGCAGAGAAGATGCAAGCTTGGCTCTGGACCCCTGCTAGTGCCACCATTCAGCAGGCCTCCTCCCTCCCTCCCTCCCTCCCTCCCTCTCCAATCCCCCCGTGAAACCTTCTCAACCTTCCTTGGCACCCTTCTGTCAAAAGCTTTACACATTTGTCACCAAAATGTTTTGGCAGAAGCATCATCAGTAGGTTTTGACAATCTTGTGGGGGGAAGACTCTCCCAATTATTACTAATGGAACATTATGTTCCTCTTTGGGAACTTCTGCATGAATAAAAAGGGTCATTAATGGCATCTACTTCTAGCCTAGAAATTATTAGTCAATGCTGAGACATTGCTTTAACTACTGGCAAATTCATTTCCGCCCCCTCTGCATAGTCTTAAGCGAGTTCTTGACTTGAATGTAATCTTGACAGGCTCTCTGGAGGCCTCTGAGTAAGCACTTCTCCCTATAAACTCCCTCCCCTTTATCATTTATTCATTAATAGAAGCCAGCATCAACATCGCCATCGTCTCTCACAAGGCCAAAGCTGGGGCTTCAGGGCTAGAGCCTCATCCAGCCAGGGGCTCCAGTTCCCACTTTTGCCAAGAAGGCGGCCAGATATCTACAGAAGTCATCAAGCGCCGATGTGTGTCCTATCCTAGATGACATCCACAAGTTCCCAATTGGAAGCATGGGGGCTATCCAGCCTCCTTGGTGTTCTTCATCCTGACACGCATCCTTAGAACTGGTTCTACGGCCAGCCAGTACCAGAATTTCCTACACAGCCAGCTCATCACTAAGTCCTACAAAGGAGGCAGTAGCTGAAAAAGAGGGTCATGCATTGGGTTTAGCAGAGCAAGCCTCCATAGGCACTTCTCATACTTGCAGTAATTGTTCAACTATTCTGTCCACCCTCTCAATGCCACCCTTTCAGCAAAATAAAACAAAAAGGGGGGAGGGTTTGCGTCTGGTGAGACATCTATTTTTAAGTATGTCACAGTTTGAGGGCAGTCTGCTGTTATAACCTTTGATCTATCACTGACAACCACCCCAATATCCAATGGTGTGATGGTAAATATTGAAGTACAAGAGCCCATCAAGTCCGTTCCCACAGCTACACCACTACAGAAAGTCATAAACTATCCCCCAACAAGAGTCCAAGAAAATAGACACGTGCACCTGTAATATACTCCTCCCAAAGAGCGGCAGTACTTAGCATATTGCACAGTTTGTTGACTATGCATAATGACTATGCATAATTACCTTGAGGTAATCTCCATTGGTAAAATACATTGAGTTGGAACAAAATGTCTTCAGCCAGCAGAAAGGCAACCAATTTTTGCAAACTAGTATTGCCATTTAAACTGCTACTGTGAAGTAGGAACACCATCCAAGAAAAGGAAAGGAGTATCCAACTTCTGTTTGTTGATTATTTTCCTCATTCTCTGACTTCTTCTGTCCTAATCTGTCACAAACAATAATACAGATGTGAAACCCTTGTTATTACCTCATCCACACCAGAGATAGGATGGTCCATCAATTCCCTTGGTGCTCCAGCATTGCCCCTCCTCTGAAAGACATCCCTGCCCTGCATTTCCCCTCCGGGACACCACTGCCTGCCTGCCTAAAGGACGCTGCTCTTTTACTCTGGGGAAAAACAACTTTTCTGTGAAGCTTTTGCCTCATACCTCATCCCCAACCAAGATAAAGCTTAGGTCCACCTAACCCTATTCATATGCATTGACCCCTTACCACCCTTCTTCCTCCCTCCCACCTAACATGGCCCCCCAATGCCTTTTCAGCAAGTTCGAGGGGGAATATAGTAGGGGTGTGCACGGACCCCCCCAATCCGCTTATCTTCCGGATCCGCCTATAGTCCGCTCCGGTTCGCTGCGAAGCTCCGGATCCGGATCGGAGCTCCGCTTCCCCCCCCCCCCATGGGCTTGCATTGAAATCCAAAAAACCCTACAACTTTTTTTCTGTTAAAGTTAGAAACCTCAAATTCGGCACCATGACACCTCATGCACGTATACACATGCATGCCAAGACTCAAGCCAATCCAAGCCTCCCCTGATTTTTGGGGAATTTTTGAAAATCGGACACCCCATTTTCAGACATGGACTGTTCTCCGACATTTTGACAGATAAAAACTTGGAAGCAGGCACATCCGCATTCATGGCAAGTTTCAAGCAGATTCCATCATCCCCTGATTTGGGGGGGCTTTAACCTCCAATGCAGCACCCCTAACCCCAATTCAAACACCCCTTTCTATATCTCCGTCAATTTTCATGTTAGAAACCTCAAGTTAGGCACCATGACACCTCATGCACGTATACACACGCATGCCAAGCCTCAAGCCAATCCAAGCCTCCCCTGATTTTTGGGGAATTTTTGAAAATCGGACACCCCAGTATCTCAGGGATTTAAAGCTGCAGACAGCTCAATGGGGCCATTTCAAAGGAAATCCCAACATGCCATGAATTGGGGAGTAGATAACCCTAAATATGAATCTTCTTCCACACTTGAAAAATTGATTTGGATACTTCAAAAAGTCTAAGTGAGCGCAGGAAGGACTTATCCCCTGAGTCAAAGCAAGACACGCACAAACCATCCCTGCGAGGCGGGCAGGGGAGGAGGGAGGGAAGACAGGCAGGCAGCAAACATTTCTGGGGGCACAAGGAAGTGCGGCAAGGATGGCTTGTTTCTTTCTAAGCCAGCAGTAACGCATTGCAAACCAACCCTGCGAGGCGGGCGCAAGGAGTGAGCAAAGGATGGCTTGTTTCTTTCTAAGCCAGCAGTAACGCATTGCAAACCAACCCTGCGAGGCGGGTGCAAGGAGTGAACAAAGGATGGCTTGTTTCTTTCTAAGCCAGCAGTAACGCATTGCAAACCATCCCTGCGAGGCAGTCACAGAGGAGGAGGACAGGCGGGCAGAGAGCCAGGCAGAGATATGCCATAGATCTAGTATGGGGGAGTCAGTCCCGGCAGATGCCCCACCACAGCAGCACCCCGGGGGGAAGGCAGGCAGGCAGCAGACATTTCTGGGGGCACAAGGAAGTGAGCCAAGGATAGTTTCAAAGCCAGTAATGCAAACCATCCCTGTGAGGCGGGAGCAGCACAGAGAGATGCTTTTTCTTTTGCATCCCATAACTAGGAGGCTAGGAGGATAAGAGTAAAGCTTTGTGATCCTTGCTTCAGAGTTGATTGACTGCACTGTGATCACAGCCATTATTAAACAACAACAACAATATTAACATTAATAATAGCAGTACTAATTAATATTAATAGCAATAATAATAATAACAACAACAACAATAAGGAGTTGAACCACAATGAAAGCCTGCCTGACTTCACTGAAGAGGAAAAGCCAGGAGAGTTTGGGCTATGGGGTGTAAATATAAAATGGAATAAATAAATAAATAAATAAACAAAGGAGGGGTGGAATTAAAAGCAGCAGTGTTGCTGAATAAACAACAAGAAGAATTTTTTTTAAAAGGCTATGTCTGTCTTTTACCAGTAAGAGAAAAGTGGACGTGCCCAGGGGGAGGGGGATATGCCAATTTTTGACTGGCCCTAAGTAAGTGCCAGTCTTAAGAAGCTACCTGTCACTTCAACTCATGACAGGCATTAGCTTCAGTCTCTCCACTGGGTTACTCTTTGCAGGGCTCTGATGACCCTCCAGGGTGGGAGAGTGTGTGCACTGGGCACGTCCACATGCCCTAGGGGACCTCATCCCCTTGCACTACATCTATTCAGTTGTTCACCAAGGTTAGGGTGGGTAGCAGTGCTGTGTTTCCTATCTGTTATTTATTTGCTTAGTATATGATTTCAGGTTGTGTTTGTGCATTTGGTGGGGCTACTGTTTTAAAAAACACTGGGAAAAGTCTGTTCAGACTAAGAAAGAGAAGTTTCCCAGTATCCCAAGTTACTAAGTATCCCATTTTGCCTATCCCCTCCTCCAACTTTGGGATCATGTGATCATGACTGTGTCAGGAGGGTGAAGTGTTTCACTTCCGCAGAGCATGCACAGAGTGCAAATAACGCAAGCTGAACCAGAGGATCCAGGTAGCAAATGAATGGTCCAATGAAGAAGGAGACTCAGACACAGTAACTTTTAACGACTTATCTAAGTTTACTGTACAAGTATATACAGAGAACAATACACAATAACGCTCCACATAACTCTCCACACTGATTCATTATCAATAACATATTTATACAGATGAGAACCAATCACAGTGTTCTCATGCAATGTGAACACTGGATTGCATCAGCTAGTTTGCTGTTCTGCCCAGATACCCTTCACCTGCATATCCTGGCCTCTTTCCAAGGCCTTGAGATGAGTATCCCAATTAATTCTTCTTAGGACTCTAGTTCCAGTAAAAACTTACACAGGCTAAAAACCTGACAGACTGGGAGTTGAATCTGCCTCTCAGCACTTCAAAAAGGTACCTCTCCCGCTTTTTTTACCCGATTTTTTAAAAAAATATAGCAAGCGAACCGCACCACACAGAGTGCTGAGAGTAGGCTCAAAATGACCCCCAGCCACAACTCTCTAAGCACAAGAAATTTCAGAAAGATAGCTTTAAAATCAACACAGTTATGCCTTAATCTTTTCCGCAATGCAATCCTATGGGCGAAATTATCCAAAATGGCGGGCGGATCGCTCCGCGAAAAGAGAAGCGCTTCTCCTATGGTCGCTTCTCTTCGCCATGCTTCTAAGGGTCCCCGGTTCGCTTCTACTCCGCCTCTGGGCAAGGCGGAGCAGGCCAATTCGCTTCTGATTCTCCGATTCTAAGCGGAGCGGAGCAATCCCTAGAATATAGAGCAGAGAAGTGGGTAGGCTGTGAGGGAGCACTTAATCTTTTTCTCAGACGCGCTGATCCAACTCTCCCCCCCCCCCAGCTTATTGTGTGTTTGAAACCTGTGGGCAAACTCTATGAAGGGAGGAAACTCCTAATGGGGATGGGGCGGTTTTAGAGTAGAGATGTTAGGCTCCCCTCCACCCTGTCCATTCTTTGCTCCAACAACATTGCTTTAAAAAAAGAAAGAAAGGCCTCAGGGCAGTGTTGTTTATGTTACCTTGCAGCTTGCCCCTCTGAGTCTCCATTTGCATGGCAGATTGGCTTGTGATTGTGGGTTATCATCAGCATCCATGCAGAGCGGTTCACCTTAAGCTCAGATCTCAACTCAACTTGCAATTGAAAGCCATTGTGGTGTTGTAGAGGTGGACTTGAATTGAGGGGACCCGAGACCAACCCCTGTTCAGTCTTGGGTGACTTTGGCACATCAGTGCCTTTTTGCCTGACGCGCCTCAGAGGGTTGCCACAGAGATAAAGAGGATACGCTCACGCGTGCCATTCCGAATTCCACAGAGGAGGATTGGGAACAAATGTGATGAAGAATGATGGCTAGGCAGCAAGTAGAAGTGTGCCGGGTGCAAAATCTAGTGGACAGAAAGGGCAGGAGTGGGTTCCTACAGACGGGGAGAGGGAGATGGTTTGATTACCAGGAAAATGCGAGATTGCGGGGGAGGAAACAGCAGTGGTTGGGAGCTGGACCCTTGCAATGCCCTTGTGCTGCTCCTGGACCTTGGCAGCAGGAGCAGCGCACAGGTGCATGTTTTTTGCTTACAGCAGGGCTGGGGAGCGTGTGGCCCTCCAGATGTTGGGCTGCAGCTGTCGGCATCCCTCACCACTGGCCATGCTGAGCTGGGCTCATGGGAGATGCAGTCCAGCAGTATCTGGAGGGCAATGCACTCCCAGCCCTGGCCTGCAGCGTTTCAAGCACACGGGGGTGGGGTGGGATAGGGTGCTGGAAGTGGGGCTGAAGGAAAACATGTGGCTTGACACAGCCTGTCTTTGGTTTATAATGGGAAGGAAGGTGGGACCTGAACTCAGAGGATGTGCAATGCATATGTTCTCCAAACCCAATTTCCCTCCTCATAGGACTCTTGAATTTGTATGGGGCAATGGGGTGAACCATGGTGGGTGGATGGAGCCCAATTCCTTCTCTCAGCAGGATCCTGGACACTACAGTGGCAGGATCTACACTACTGCTTTATAACAGTTTTGTCAACTGTTTGGGCCCACGACACGTTTCATATATTGTTTTTAAACTGTTATATCCTGCTTGGTGTAGATCTGGCCAGTGGCGAAAGCAATGCCTTTTCACCATTCAAAGGGGTGGGGCATGGCAAGGTGCAGGGAGAGAACAGCGAGAGGACGCATGCCCTCAGGTGTATGTTCTAGGAGCTCAGTCTACTGTTTTATACTGTGAATGGCTAAAAGGACCAGGAAAGGGGAGAAGATGAGAGCCCACTTAACCACATCACTAGTCAAGTTGCTTTGTCAGAGCTGTTTTGCTTTTTTTAATAGCAACAGAAGATCAGTCCATGTGGATGAATTAGTAGGATGCAAAATGGGTCCTCTTGGAATCTGCAGAGCGCTGACCATCAAGAGTTCATCAGGCTTGTAGCGGAAACTTCAAAGGTGAAAGGGCAATGCAGTAACTCTAAAATGAAAACTGGAAACAAAAAATACATTCTTCTTTTAAAAAGTTCCTTGGAGGAAAGAGTTTTCAAACTGTTTTTGATTTATGACCTACTATAGGATATTGAGACATTATTTACAATCGATATATGCTCCTGCAAGACTCCCACTGGAGCCATAGACCTTGTCCAGCAGAGTAGAGGTTGATCCACACGACACAATGGAAGTTATAACAACATCCTACAGGAGCAAGCAATAAACACTGACCAGCAGGCTGTATATCTTGAAGCAAGCAGACCCAGCTGCACATGTCTTTGGACAGCTGACAAAGGCCTAAGGCAGCACTTCAGCCACACCGCTCAGCTGTGGCACTAACACACGGCATCAGCAACCAAGACCTCCACTGATGCGGTAACCTGGAGTAATGGTACCACAAGCCAGAATTTCACCAGCCATTAGCAGGACTTAATTTTTCGGAGGGCTTACAAGAGGAATATGCATAGCAGTTCTTGAAAGCACATCTGGACAGAAGCTGCCCTTGATTCTAATTGATCCCTGGGGAAAGGCAGGTATTATTTCTCCAACACATGAGCTTCTCTGCACTTGCTGTGCATGCAGCCTGCAGAGCTGACAAAGACTACTGGGAGACTCAGAGCAGCCAAGTGAAGTGGCTGCTGTGCTGCAGGCAGCTGAGTTTGGGTCTCATGAAAGGACAGAAATTATTATTATCTCTCTTTTCTCACTCATAGTGGTTTTTCTAGACGGACATGACAAGTTTTGACAAGTCATGCTGTCTTTTAGTGATTCAGGAATTTCCTGACTATTGAGCATGTTTTAAGTGTGACTGCTTTCTGGATGTTTGTGCAGATGTATTTTGGTAGGCCCAGTTTCTGAAGGTTTTCGGTATAGTTTTTTGATGCGATGCTGGTGACTGATGTGACTCACGGAATAATTGTGACTTTTTCCTGTTGCCATAGTTCTTTAACTTCAATAACCAGTAATGTATTTTTTCTCTCTTTTTCTCTTCCTTTTTCTTTTTTTGTCTATAACCGTTATTGTCTTTTCTGTATGAATTATTCTGTCCCAGTATATGTTATGATCTGCATTTTACAAGATTGTTTCGGGTGAGTATGTATAGTATGGTGTACGTTGTTTGATGAGGTTGAAATTGATGCCCAGTTGTTGCTGAATTATTTTTGCAGCTGTATTGTGGCTGTCCATATAGTCCATTTTTGCCAGAATGTTACATCCTCCTGTTGTTTCTTGGAATTGATGGCATTCCCTACATAAATCTGTTGTTGTTATTAAAATAATAATAATAATAATAATAATAATAATAATAATAATAATAATAATTTTATTTATTTCTTACCCGCCTCTCCTTTTGGATCAAGGCAGGGAACAAAATTAGTACAAGAATCAACACATCTTAAAAATTCTTGATTTTACATTGATCTGGATAGGCCTGCTGGAAAAGGCTAGTCGTCAAAGCTGTCTTAAAATCACAGAGAGAGTTAATTTTGTTGTTAGAGGGAGAGGCACTTGCTGGATTTTCTGCCTCAGGTGCCAAAAAACTGGCCTTGGGCATACCTGGCCAGGGCACCTTGACTGTGCATGTGTATGGGGAGGCACCACCTGCTGGCCCACCTCAGGGAGCTAAATGTCTAGGGCTGGTCCTGGGGGAGCAATAGTACAGGGTGAAGGATCCTGGGCATATCCGGGGGGGGGGAGGGAATGGGATGTACTGAGATGGAGTATCTGATCCTCTAACAGCCATGCAGATTGCCCTGAACTAGATGCTGCCCTGGCCACTGCTTTCTAGCCCTGTGCCAGATCTACACCAAGAGGATAGAACACTTTGAAAACTTTTTGAAGACTGTATATGGAGTGTGTCCTGGGCCCCAACAGTTGTCACTACAGCTATAGGCTTTTGATAAAGTCCCTCACCAAAGACTCCTGAATAAACTTAGCAGTCATGGAATAAGAGGAGAGGTCCTCTTATGGATCAGTAACTGGTTAAAGAACAGAAAGCATAGAGTAGGAATAAATGGTCAATTCTCCCAATGGAGGGAAGTAAATAGCAATCGGTATTGGGACCAATTCTTTTCAACTTGTTCATAAATGATCTGGAATTAGGAGTGAGCAGTGATGTGGCCAAGTTTACAGATGACACCAAATTATTTAAGGCTGTTAAAACATAAAGGGATTTTGAAGAGCTCCAAAGGGATCTCTCCAAGCTGGGAGAGTGGGCATCCAAATGGCAGATGTGGTTTAATGTAAACAAGTGTAAGGAGATGCATGTTTGGTAAAACACACCCACACCCACACCAATTTCAAGTATAACCTGATAGGATCTGAGCTGGTGTTGACTGAACAAGAAAGATCTTGGGGTTGGGTTAGACAGCTCAATGAAAATATCAACCTAATGTGCAGCAGCTGTAAGGAAGGCAAACTCCATGTTAGGCATTATGTGAAAAGGAATTGAGAATAAAACTGCCAGTATCATACTGCCTTTATACAAATCTATGGTGCAACCACACTTAGAATACTGTGTACAGTTCTGGTCACCACATCTAAAAAGGGCTATTATAGAGCTGGAAAAAGAGCAGAAAACGGCAACTAAAATGATTAAGGGGCTGGAGCATCTTCCCTGTGAGGGAAGGTTACATCAACTAGGATTGTTTAGCTTGGAAAAAAGGAGGCTAAGGGGAGACATGATCGAGGTGCACAAAATTATGCATGATGTGGAAAATGTGGACAGGGAGACATTTTCCCCCCTCTCTCAAAATACTAGAACATGGGGTTAACCCATGAAGCTGATTCATGGGAGATTGAGGACAAATAAAAGGAGGTACTTCTTCACACAGTGCATAGTTAAATTATGGAATTCACTACCATAAGATGTAGTGATGGCCACTAATTTGGATGGCTTTAAAAAGGGGTTGGATAAATTCCTGGAGGAGAAGGCTATCATAGAATCATAGAATAGCAGAGTTGGAAGGGGCCTACAAGGCCATCGAGTCCAACCCCCTGCTCAATGCAGGAATATCAATGGCTACTAGCTCTGATGGTTCTGTGCTACCTCCAGTATCTGAGTCAGTAAGCCTGTGTGCACCAGTTTCTGGGGAACATGGGTGGGAGAGTGCTCCTGCACCGTGTTCTGCTTTGTTAGTCCCTGGTTGACAGCTGGTTGGCCACTGTGTGAACAGAGTACTGGACTAGATCGACCCTCGGTCTGATCACATGGCTCTTCTTATGTTCTTAAAACAACAAACTTTAGGCTTTCCACCCTGATGTCCAGAGAATAGACCCCAAAACCTGAGTCTCAGAGCCACAGCTGGAGACCTGGCAATCCTATGTGCGATCTCATCAAAACATGGCTGGCCTGGATGTGTATCCAGCCTCAAATTCATTAGCCACAGTTCCAAGCCCACTGGAGACTATAGTGGAGACTATATCTATGTCAAAAGCACTTACTTGAGACCCATGCAAGTGTTCAATGGAAGCGGATAACCCCAAGAGGCAGTTCAACACTTCAAACCCTGAGGTTGCTTAGTGGGCAAACTGGTCCCCTTTCCTTGAGTTCTCAGTGTCAATGCGTGCACAAAGTATCGATTGTACACATTTGCGCAAGAGCATATATATATATATATATATATATATATATATATATATATATATCAATAACATTTCCACACATTTCAAGATAAAATTTGTGGAAATTACAATTTGCGCAAATGGCAGAATCCAAGGAAAAAATGTGCAAAATTTTCCAGGAATTAAACAAACCCAGTGCAGTGTTTCCAGGACTGGAAACACTGCAGGAAGCTGTCAGGATTAAATGGAATGGATTTCTCAGCACTGCAAATCCCTAATTAAATTTGCCAGGATCAATTAAGCCTTTCCCAAACTGGTGCCCCGTGGAATGTTTTGGATTGCAATTCCCAGCATTCCTGACCACTGGCTGTGCTGGCTGGGGCAGATGGGAACATCTGGAGGGTAGCAAGTTGGGGAAGATTGAGGCTGCCTTAGTGCAATGGTATCCCCAGCCTGCCACCTTTTCTCTGCCCAAAGCTATGGTGAGGGACCAATGATATTTTAAGGTGCAAGCCTCATATCAGTCTTCAATAACTTGAGTTTAATAATTAGTCTTTTTTCATGAGAGGGGGAGAAATGAATGGATTGAATCTATAGCTCAGCCTTTCTCAACCTGGGGCGCTCCAGATGTGTTGGACTACAACTCCCAGAATGCCCCAGCCTGGCTGGGGCATTCTGGGAGATGCAGTCCAACACATCTGGAGCGCCCCAGGTTGAGAAAGGCTGCTATAGCTGATTAAATTATTTTCATTTATTCATATACACAGTTTACCAGGGTGACCATATGGAAAGGTGGTCAGGGCTCCAGTTTCTTTGACAACTGTATTGAAAAGGGAATCTCAGCAGGTGTCATTTCTATGCAACTGTGTGAAAGATACAGTGCAGCCCTGTGCACCTTTCCATATGGTCAACCTACAGCCACCCTACAGTTTGGGTAATCTACAGTGCAAACAAAGAGTTGTTTTATTCATGGCTTCACCTCCAAACATCCTGGGAATTGTAGTTTAGCAAGAGTGTTGGGAGTTATTCATTAGAACAGCATTGGGCAGAAATGCCCGCTCTAGGTGATTTTGGAATTCAGCTTCATTGGCCATGCTGGCAGGGGCTTCTGGGAAATTCTGTCCATCCCTTCATTAAAGAACACTAACCCCCTCCAAAATTACAGTTCAGAGTTCCCTGTGAGAACAAATGATTATTACATCATTTTCGGTCTGTATTCTGTGGCTTAGAGATATGGCCTCTGAAAGAAGCGGGGAGGGAGTCCATTCAAGGCTTGACTGCCCCTGAAGCCTGCCTAGGTGACATAGCAAATCTGGTGTTCAGTGCAACCTTGCAAAAGCCCCCACTCATAGCTACATAAATCTAAGCTATTATTTCCACTTGTTGGATGCCTCTTAGGAAAAGGGAAATAAAGATTTCAAGGGCTCTTTTATATGAGGTTTTATTGCAGAATGGGCATGCCTTGTTCACTCACGTTTTACAGGGGATCCAAACAACAACAACCATGTGTAACCAGACGGCCACAGAAAATCTGGCCTAAAAGATCCCTTCACGCCTAGGATAAGCCCAAGGAGTGGGGCATCACTGCCAAATCAGCTGTACACACTGACCTAGCTAACCTTTTACCACACCAAGTGTGTTGAATTTATCAAAACCAATTGTCAAAAACAGAAAAACCCTCCTCTGATATCACTCACTTCCCCCACCTATAGAACCAAACAGCTAATCACACGCAAACCCCCTCCTGCCCACAGTTAACCCTTTCTTATATATATATTGATTAAACAAAAAAGCTACAGTTTACAAAACAATGCTAAGGCTCTACAGTTTTCAACCAAGCACCAAAAAGCAGGGAAATTGGGAGTTAAGGCTCACAAGCCTTAATGCCACATCCTCCCTAAGGAGCCAGAAAGTGCCAGTGAAATTCTCATTCTCTCAAAGCAGATATAAATCATGAGGACAGGATGGAGAATAGGATATGCAGAGGTGACCATGGGGTTGTGGAAAACTGATGACGAACAACTTAGGGCCACCTACTCTTATTGTTTTGTTTAGAGCAGCCCTTCCCCAACGTGGTGCCCTCCAAAGGTGTTGGACTACAACTCCCATCATTGCAAGTCAGTATGTCCCAGGGTCAGGAATGCTGGGTTGTTCTACTATGATTATTCTACTAAGGCAATGTCTTTGCTAGAGGAGGCAGCCATTTCCCCTCAACATTGTAATGTACCTGAGGGAGAGGGAGGGGAGGGAGATGCTACTGAGCATGTGTTGTGTTGTGTTTTCAAAATGGCTGCCATATTCACCCTAATACAATGAATTAATATTAGTTAAAAATCAACCAAAGGGATTTTTTTTTAAAAAAAGAAAAGCTATTCCAACAATTACAAAAAAGGAGGAAGAAGACTGGATTAATTAATAAGGATCTAATTACTTCAAAAATCATGGGCACAAATTTCACCAGCCCAAATTCAGTAATCACAGTGAGTGAGAGAGATTTTTTCTTTTCATTTCTACTTTAAACTACGGCTGTGCATGGTCCCCGATTCACCTCGGAGGCCAGTTCGGAGCCTTCCAAATGGCCTCGATTTGACTCGGGCTGCTTTGGGGGTTGCCTACCTCATGTCGGTGCCGAGGCGAGATTCGCCGCCCCGCCCGAGGTGACTCGGCCTTGCAAGTCCATGAGTATTGGCTGCGCAGCTGGCACCCAGAAAAGCTGGTAGCAAGGTCGGTCGTGAGTCCTTTGGACTCACCTCCCTCTCCCCGCTCTCCCCGCTCACCTGCCGCCGCCACCATCGCCGCCACCATCACCTCCTCCTCCTTGCTCCTGCTGCCATCGCTGTAGCTACCTTCTCACTGCTGCCGCCATTGCCGCTGCTGCCGCTGCATCTGAAAACCAGGCAGCAATTTTGAAATACCGCAGGGGCTCTGATTAGTACCTCTGTGGCCACTGTAGTCTGTGGCCGCACCTCTATGGCCACAAACTACGGTGGCCACAGAGGTACTAATCAGAGCCCCCGTGATATCTTAAAATCGCGGCCTGCTTCTCAGTGTGGCGGTGGTGATGGCGATGGTGGCAGGAGCAATGCAGCGGCAGCGGTCATGGTGGCAGGAGTGAGACAGTGGCGGCAATGGCAGCAGGTGAGCAGGGAGAGTGGCCCAGTGCTGCTCTGAAGCACCCTGAAGATTCGGTGGCAATCAGCTTCGGCTTCAGGGTGCCTCGAGCTGACCCAGAACCAACTCGGAACCGAGGCGAAGTGGGCCAAATCAGCCCGCTTTGCCTTGGTTTTGGGGACACGGCCTGAGGCAGTGCACAGCCCTACTTAAACTGCCCTCCTTCCCTCAATCCTTCACCATTCTTCTTGAAATTTTCAGGTTATGTAAAACCAACATTTCAGGATGATTGGTGAAACATTTTTTATATTATGACTGTTAGAATGACCCCACCACCACCACCACCAAATACCCCTTTATCATGGTGGGATGTGCTTTTTCCAGTCAGGCCTTAACTAAAGAGGCACTGCCATGCTGCTTTAAATGTAACATTCCTGAAAAACTGAATACAGTCATATTAATATAGTAAAAGAAGTTAACTTAAGAAGCAGGTGATTTTGTCACACCCCTCACAAGGAGTTTATTAACACCAGGGGTGCACAACCTTTTTAGCCTTAAGGGCCACATGTGATGCTGATTTGGTGGTTAGGGTCCACACACATATACATATCCCCAGTGTTCATGGTGCAGATAGCTCTTCCCTGACAGGTGGCAGAGGCAGGAAAATTGCAACGTGGATAGCTGGGTGAGGAGGTGACAAGAACGCTAGCCTCATGGGGGTCAGTTAAGGCATTGGGGGGCTGCACGGACCCCTCCCCCAATGTACACTACTGACTTCCCTATGCCTTTCCAACAGCCGTGGCCACTAATCAGGAGTCACGTCTACGCTGACACGCTCTTGCGCTTCCTTGATGAAATGCTGTACACACAGCCACCTGCACACCTCTGATGGACTTTGGCCCCCAAAAGCTATCTTGTGCTAAACTTACTTTTAGAGTTGACAGTGAAATATTTGTTTATATATGCCACAATAAATGTGTTTGTTCTTGAAGTGCCACAGGATTTGTTGCTCTTTTTGATGCATCAGACGATCATGATTGCCCTTCTGGAATTGACACTAGTAGAATTACTGTGAGTTCTGAGCACCCATTTTGTCTTGAGAAGTCTCTCTCTCTCTCTCTGTCTGTCTCTTGCTTAGCATGAGGCATTTTATTTTTATTTTAATTGTGGCATTTATATACTGCTGATTATAGTAAAATATTAGAATGTAAGCCTATGTGGCAGAGTCTTGCTATTTTATTGTTTTACTCTGTACAGCACCATGTACATTGATGGCGCTATATAAATAAATAATAATAATAATAATAATAATAATCTCTCAGTGGTTACATATGGTTATATACTGCTGAATATAGTAATTAGTAAAAGTAATAGTTAAATACCACTGAATATAGTAAAATTTCTCAGCAGCACGATGGAGCTTTCAATGCCCTCCTTGTGCTAAAAAACTGTTCACCAGGAGTTGAAATATCGGCAGTTTCTGCATAGTTATCTCTCTCTTTACACCTTGAAGACCAAGTCCACAGAATTAGGAGTCACACCCGTGCTGACTGGATCTTGTGCTCAACTGACATTCATTGGTGCTCTTCATGACCGTTCAGCCACACTTCGTAATAAAATAACGACACAGCTGTTAACCTTTCACTGCCCCATCATTTAAATATTTACATTAAAAAAAAATCCTTGCTAGCTGTGCAGAAAGCCAATGGTGGGTCCTCTCACTCAGCCCCACTATTTGTAAAACAAAATTGCACACAGCAATGGCTCCACATTTTTAAGGACACAGTGTTGCTGGCTTGTGGTTTGTGAGAGTTATCACATTAAATGTCAAAGGAGGTGGAGACATGTGTTTTCTAGCTGTGCAAAAAGGCAAGAAAGTATGTGTAGGTGAGGGGATGAAAGGATGGCTAAAGGGGCGAGACTATTAAAGAGCAGGAGCAGTCAGCTTTGATGCTAACCCAGTCCATGGGTCTCTAGGAGCTTTGCCAGCTGCTTTGGGTCAGACTCACTTCCAGAGTTGCCCCTGAAATGTTTGTTTGCTTAAGGTATTTATATACTTCCTTTGAGCTTACAGCTAACAGGGCAATTTACAATAAAAAGGACAATAAAAACTACAGCAAAATAGATCACACACACTCACACTCAGAGCTCCATCACACCAGCGATTTATCTCACACTTGCCATGCCTGATATGCAGTTTTGCAGCGCAGTACTCACATGACGTCGTCCCTATCCTGCACTCATTTCGGCTCTTCCCCTCCATGTTTCATTTCTATTTGGAATGGGGAAAGTCTGGTTTTTTCCCCTGCTTACGAAATAAATGCACTCATCCCTCCTGTATCTTGCTGTCCTTGCATTTTATCGGACCACCCTGTTTTTTGTTGGGGCGTGTCTAGCTGACAAAACAGGGTGGGGCTCCAGATGAACCCCTCACACAGATCGCACAAGGTAGGCTGAAGGGCCTGAAGACGTGCCCCTAGTCCAGTTCCTCAGTCAGTTTGGGGGTAGCTCTGGCCTCCCAGGAAGCGGAGCTGGTGCACATTGGTTCATGGCCCCCTCCTGGGCCGAGGATGTTAGCGAGGAAAGGGCATGTTGACCATGGGGGCAGAGAAACATCCTCACCCCACCCACAGTGCTCGGAAGTCCCGTCACTGCAAGGAGCAACTCAGCCTCTCTCCCTGCATGTTCCTTCTTCCTTCCATTTTTTTCACTTGAATTTTACTGTTTTTCTTCTCTCCACCCATCTCTCCATTCCCCCCCCGCCCGCCTTCCCTCTGTCAGTTTTAAAGAGCTCAGTGTAGGGTGACCCTATGAAAAGGAGGACAGGGCTCCTGTATCTTTAACAGTTGTATTGAAAAGGGAATTTCAGCAGGTGTCATTTGTATATATGGGGAACCTGGTGAAATTTCCTCTTCATCACAACAGTAAAAGCTGCAAGTGCCCTGGCCTCTTTTAAATCTGGTCACTCTAGTATAGCTCCTGCAGCTTTAACTGTTGTGATGAAGAGGGAATTTCACCAGGTTCTCCATATATATAAACAACACCTGCTGAAATCCCCTTTTCTATGCAACTGTTAAAGATACAGGAGCCCTGTCCTCCTTTTCATAGGGTCACTCTAGCTCAGTGGGGCTTACACACACACACACACACTCCCCTTGGTTCCTTGAACAAGCAAACAGGGAACTTCCTTGGATACGAGGAGGGTTGCATTACTTCAAGCTGTACTAGTTGCCGGTGCAAAGAAGCAGAGGAAAGGCTCCAACTCCTTTCCTCTTCATTCATCTCTCTCCTCCTCACAACTAGGGGGTGGGGAAATATACAGGCGGTGCCTCCTCAGTCTCAAGGCTGCTGCTCCCCACCCCCTCCTCGCCTTAAGGCACCTCCGGAGCAAGGGCTGAAGCACAGGCGCCCCAGCGCAGGTTCACGAAGAGCGGCAGCCAGTAATTGTGCAGAGAGAGAGAGACTCTATTTGAAAATGACCAACTCTGGTTCCCTTACTCAAAAGTAAATCCCACTGATTTCAACTGCATTTACATCCAAGTCATACTAAAATCCCATGCATGCTTATCTTTGAGTAAACCCCATTGAACAGAGAGAGACTTACTTCTGAGTCAACACATATAGAACTGATTTTTAATAGTGTGGTCACTCAAAAGCTTTGTTTTAAATAGGGCTGTGTTCCACTCCATTTCGGTTCCCTGAATCCAGAGCGGAGTGACCTGATCCGCCTCCACCAAAGGCGGATCCGAATTGGGTCGGGGGAGTTGCAGATTGAGGCTAAGCGGTTCACTTCGATCTGGAGCTCTGGAAGCAGGTAAATGGGGGGGAGGGGCCTCACCTGGCGCCGCTGCCACAGTCTGTGCGGCAACGGAGGCAGAGACAGGTAAGGGGGGAGGGGGACTTACCTGTGTCCGTTGTTGTCCGGCGCCGGCTTCAACTGAGGCCCAGGCCTCAAGTCGGAAGCAGGCTGCGGCGTCCGAAGCTCCAAATACTTCTGAAGCATTTCAGATTGATCCAAACAGCTTCGGATCATTTCAGAACTCCGCCGAACCATTTCAGATCCGTTTCGGAATGGTCCGAAACACCCCTATCTGTTTTGGATTCAGCGTTTGGATCCGAAACGGTGCACAGCCCTAGTGCAAACCCACCCACACTAACAAAGCATGATTTGTTAACCACAAACAATCCAGAAAGAAAACCCATGGTTTGTTGTTGGGTTATGAACTCCGGGTTGTTTAGACCATGTTATGTGTGAACCCAGAACTGTAGGTTATTCATGAGTTCTTTTACCAGGCTATAGAGACGGCTGGCAAGAGCAGTAAAAACAACAACCCCCAGTTGCAAAGGCATTTGGGATACAGGGAGGGAACAGGAAAAAGAGAAGGAAACAAACCAGCCAGGGATTGGCAAAACAAATCATGATTTGTGCTTTAATCTGCCAGGCAAATCCTGGGGAGGGCAACAAACCCCAGAAATCTTGTGCAATCCAAGAAAGGTGAAAAGTGGCAGGAGCACATAAAGGAGAAAAAGAACTTCAGGGAAAGCTGCACATCAGGACTTCACTCACCCAGCATCTATCGCCTTCCTCCAGTTTTTTGCTTAACTACTTGTTCATGAAGCCCATCATACTTGTCACCACAAGGCAACGTGACAGGAAAGGGACGGTGACACGAGGTGGGCTAGCAAAAGGGTGCATTTTTAATCTTTAATTTGGCTTTTAAAATGAAGAATAGGAGTGAGGAAGCATTTTAAGGAAGACACTTCTCTATAGGTATTAACCAGCATGAATCCCATTAAGATATTAATCATAAGGCTGGTATGAATCCAAAGGTTATCTGGTGCAACCCTCTACTGGCAGAATCATTAGTATATGAATCCTAACAACGACAACAACTTGTTGCTGCAAGTTAATATATATTGCCAAAGGCACAGGATTGCAAGATGTGAGCAAGAGTCAGTAAGGAGGTGCTAGGCGGTGCCTGCAATACGAATAGCTCTGGCTGACTTGAGCAGGTGGGCAAAGCTGTACATACGAAAAGAAAAAGAATGCCCCTGTTGCCAGGAAAGCTGATGGGGAGCATCATAGAATAGCAGAGTTGGAAGGGGCCCACAAGGCCATCGAGTCCAACCCCCTGCTCAATGCAGGAGTCCACCCTAAAGCATCCCTGACAGATGGCTGTCCAGCTGCCTCTTGAAGGCCTCTAGTGTAGGAGAGCCCACAACCTCCCTAGGTAACTGGTTCCATTGTCGCACTGCTCTAACAGTCAGGAAGTTTTTCCTGATGTCCAGCCGGAATCTGGCTTCCTTTAACTTGAGCCCGTTATTCCATGTCCTGCACTCTGGGAGGATCGAGAAGAGATCCTGGCCCTCCTGTGTGTGACAACCTTTTAAGTATTTGAAGAGTGCTCTCATGTCTCCCCTCAATCTTCTCTTCTCCAGGCTAAGCATGCCCAGTTCTTTCAGTCTCTCTTCATAGGGCTTTGTTTCCAGACCCCTGAAGGAGGAATCATTTCTCAAACTGAATTATGGCTTGGAGTTATCCAGTGAGTGTAAAGCAAAAAGACCCCCATCAACTCAGAGCTTCTTCTTCTTCTTCTTCTTTTTTTTTACACAAGGCTGTTAATCTGCTTATCTACTTTTGGCTTCATTACAGAATTCTGATCCAAGCACTACATGAAGAGTGTTTCCTTTCCTGCTTTTCTGTTACATAACTTGAAGGTAGTGTTGTGGTATAGAGGAAAAGCACAATTACACAAGTGATAAAAGCATTTTCTTTCGCTTTCACAAATAATACCACATTTCCCCTGCTCTAAAAAACTTGCAAAAAGTGCTGTTTAAAAACAGAAGCAAAACTGGAGGGGCATAACACTGTCAAAAGAGCTTGTAAACAACCGTGACAAGCATACAATAAATGCTTCATGTAGGAAAGTTCTCTCTATATTCAACAAGATAAATATATCTTGGTCCTTTGATAGTAGTCAGTCCCACTTAACCTCCTACTCCACACAGGGCAACCTCTGCAGTCCAACAGGAGAGCACAAAACCCAGGAGCAAGTGGGGTAATAGACACAGGGGATTTTGTTCCAACTTTTCCTAACAGAAAAGCTGAGGTTGTCAGTGAATTTCTGAATAAAGCAAAATTCAAGGTGGTTTTGGAAGATCTTGCTCATTTTCTCGCAGGAGTTTAACTTACTTGTATGGCAAATTTTGAAGTCCTCTGCTCAGGAGAAGCATGCGTTGGAGTTCCTTGAGAAGTCAAAGAGTTTTGAGAAATTAACCAAAGTTAAAAGAATACCAAGGTCTACTTCATGAAATTTTGGTGGAATTCTGAAATTATTCAGTTCTGCCAAAACTCTGAGATGGATTGCGGAAGCCAAAATTGTAAGTTCCAAGTAGGGCTGTGTACAGGGTCCCCGAACCACTTCAGATCCTTATCTGGACCTTCCAGATCGATCCCAAACCGGTTCGGGTCAATCCGAACCTCCCCCGATCCACACCAGAACCAGATCCAGAGCAATATCCAGGGGTCAGGATCGATATTCGGCACCCATTTTGCCCCCCCTTCCCCACTTACTTGCCTCAGCGGTGAGGGGTGGATGCAGGTAAGTGGGGAAAGGGTGACAAAATGGGGGCCGAATAAGCCCCCTCCACCCTTACCTGGCTTTGTCATCTGCCACCACAGCCTGTTTCTGATCTTAGGCCTGGGCCACAGTTGAAGCTGCCGCCTGGACCGCGATGGACCCAGGTAAGCCCCCCTGTCCCCCACCTACCTGGCTCCATTGCAGTCCGGGGTGGCGGCTTCAACTGCGGCCCAGGCCTAAGGTCGGAAACAGGCCATGGCCTGTTTCCAGCCATAGGCCTCGGCGTCCAGTTGAAGCTGCTGCCCAGACCACGATGGACCCAGGTAAGCCCCTCCTCCTTAACTGACTCCACCGCCGTCACCGCACAGACTGCGGCAGCGGAGCCAGGTAAGCCCCCCTCCTCCACTTACCTTGCTCCATCGCGGTCTGGGCGGCAGCTTCAACTGATGCCCAGGCCTAAGGCCGGAAACAGGCCACGGCCTATTTCTGGCCATAGGCCTCAGCGTCAGTTGAAGCCACCGCCAGGACTGCAACGGACCCAGGTAAGCCCCCCCTCCCCCCTCTCCACTTAGCTGGCTCCTCTGCTGTCGCCGCATGGACTGTGGCGGCAGCATACAGGAGAGCCAGGTAAGCTCCCCTCCCCATTTACATGGCTCCGAAACTTCGGACCTGTCTGAACTGCTTCGGGCCGATCTGGATCTTCCCCAATCCGATCTGGAACTGGGCTTCAGAGGTCTGGATCGGCCCCCTCTGCTTTGGATCCAGGGATCCATAACGGAGCGGAGCACACCCCTAGTTCCAAGGTCCCCAGGGCAGAACAGGGGAAGCAAAGCCACCTCCCTCTCCTATCACTGGAAGCCTCCCTGTGTTTCCAGAGTGCTGGAAAATAGTGGGTTCTGCCTTCATTAGAAATTGTGGTTCTGGCCCAGAATCTGGTGTGGCAGGAACAAGACTGGCAACAAGGAGCAGCAGTGAGTGGGGCATCCCTCTGTTCTCAGAAAGCCCTTCTCTCTCTCTCTCTCTCTCTCTCTCCAAGTCTACTCCCCTGCCTTTCTGGTTGGTAAGACATTGGGGCAGAGAGGTTTCCGAGGGGAGTTGAAAGCAAGGAGGTCCTCCAAGGGTACCTCTGACTTGTGTGAAATACCAACACAAACACACACATGCATCCCTGCTCTGCCCTCTGGCACCCTTACGGCTAAAATAATGCAAATCTGCCTTATTAGGGAGCATCTCAGCAGGTGACTCAAACATTAAACTAGGATGGCTGTGGAAGCCACAAGAGTGAGTACATTTTACAAGAGGAAGCCCTTTATAAGATCTTGCTGACAAGCACGATTAAATATTCATTCCATATAGACTGTGGAGACATCATTAGATGCACACATTCAGCAGCACCCCCTTTTCCTGTGCAACAGGATTTGGCATTTGTTTTACCCAGTAGGGGTGAGACAAAAGAGTCTCACAGGATCTCCCACGTCCTCTTGTTAACAGGCCCAAAGACCCTGGGATGGAAAGGAAGAATCGCAGCTTCGGTTGTTCGTCGGATTCTAAGAAAAAAGAGAGCTTGCAGCTATGTGGGCACAGCCACCATTGGGATTTTCTCAGGCATCTGCTAAGAGGCTGTAGAGCCCCGCACAAGTCCTGGGAAGCCGGCACGACACCAGGGCTTGACGGCTTCTTCCTGGGGTGCTTCCGGACAGAGGGCTCCTAGCGC
Source organism: Elgaria multicarinata webbii (assembly GCF_023053635.1). Taxonomy (NCBI): domain Eukaryota; kingdom Metazoa; phylum Chordata; class Lepidosauria; order Squamata; family Anguidae; genus Elgaria; species Elgaria multicarinata. Next base: position 98,168,497 of record NC_086171.1, on the reverse strand, counting down.
TACCAGTCAGAAGGCCTTGGCCAGTCGACCCAATCTTTTCCCCTTAACGGATTTCCCATGGTAAGAAAAAAGACGGAATAAATAATAATAATAATAATAATAATAATAATAATAATAATAAGAAGAAGAAGAAGAAGAAGAAGAAGAAGAAGAAGAAGAAGCAGCAGCAGCAGTGGAAGAACATGGGGAGATGGTAGTGGAAGACAACGGCGTTAGGACACTCCCTGCCAAATCTCTCCCACGAGGGAGGGCGATGGCACGATAAAAGCCTCGTCTGGAACAGAAGCATACTTGTCTCAAGTAGAATTGCCAAGTCTCAGGATTCAGATGAAATGTCACCATTTAGCTAGGGCTATGCAAAATTTTCCCCAACCTTCGCAGGGCCATTTGTGTGTTGTGAGGGGTCAGGGGGTAATTTGGCAACTTTGCAGGGGCAGGCAAACCTTTAGGACCTTGTACTTAGTTTTCCACAAGGTCTCTGAGACTTTTCTTCTTTTTAAATGAAAAAGGGCCTTGCTGCTGCTCCAGGCAGTGGCTTGGCTCTTCAAAGCAACGCTGTTGCGGTCTGGGCTAGAGTGCTCATGGGACGGAAGCTACGTGATGATGGAAAGGTGGATGCCCCCCCCCCCCCATGATTTGAAGAGCCAAGCAGCCACCTGAAGCCAGGGCAAGGCTGTTTTAAGTGAAACAAGTAAAGAAAAAACTTGCAGCTCCCTCTTCAAAAAGAAAACCCTGCAACGACCCCACCCCCATGGTGTGAAATCCACCTCCTCAAAGATTAATCAGCCCTCAGGAGGAGTTTTTGCCCATGTACCAACCTCTCAAATGTATCATAAAAAGCTCTAATTCTAGCCTTCTTTTCTTTAATTGAAGCTACCAGATGCCCAAAATAGCTGCACTGAAAAATATGAAAAGACCTGAGGCTTTTTGGTCTTAGCTGTCATGCATTGACTCCAGACCTACAGATCTGCAGCACGGATCAAGCACCAGCTCCTAGGAAGGCAATCTGGAATTATTACAACGGAGTGAGGGTGTTTACATAGTGCCTCACAGGTAGCATTGCCAAGTCTACAGGTTTCGCCCTGCCTCTTGGAAGATGGAGGGAAAGTAGCTATGGAAGAAAGAGCAGTGCAACAGCAATGCATTGTCCTGCCTTGCCTCTGCCTCTTTTTCCCTTCCAAGCACTATGGCCATCACTGTCTCACTCTGCCTCCTCTCTTTCTTCTTCCATGCCAATAGTGCACATTCATTTGGCTGGAAGAAGAGAACAAGACTGAGCACAGCGGTGGAATAGTGCCAAGTGGGAGGTGGGCAGGAGAGGAGAGGGTGGAATGGTAGCTGCAGAGGGCGGCAGGAGCCCACCTGCACACATGTGATATAACACACACACACACACACACACACAATCTCTCTTATTTTTCTCCCCCTCTATACCCCTAGATACACACACAGAAATTCTACACTTATATTTTACTTATCCCTAAATATAGCCAATTGTTCTCAAATAAAACTGACGTTTTGATCAGCAAACTAGTTAAAAGTGGACTAGAGGGAACAAATATTATGTGGATCCTCAGTTGGCTACAGAATCAGACTCAAAGAGTGCTTATCAACGGTACCTTCTCAACCTGGGGGGAGGCAACGAGTGGGGTACCGCAGGGCTCAGTCCTGGGCCCAGTGCTCTTCAACATTTTTATTAATGATTTGGACGAGGAGGTGCAGGGAACGCTGATCAAATTTGGAGATGACACAAAATTGGGTGGGATAGCTAATACCCTGGAAGACAGAAACAAACTTCAAAGTGATCTTAATAGGCTGGAGTGCTGGGCTGAAAACAACAGAATGAAATTTAATAGAGTTCTACACCTAGGAAAAAGAAACCAAATGCACAGTTACAAGATGGGGGATACTTGACTCAGCAATACTACAAGCGAGAAGGATCTTGGAATTGTGGTAGATCACAAGCTGAATATGAGCCAATAGTGTGATGTGGCTGCAAAAAAGAAAAAGAAATAAAAAGAAAAAGCAAACACTATTTTGGGCTGCAGTAATAGAAGTATAGCTTCCAAATCATGCAAGGTACTAGTTCTCCTCTATTCAGCCCTGGTTAGGCCCCATTTTGAGTATTGCGTCCAGTTCTGGGCTCCACAATTCAAGAAGGACGCAGACAAGATGGAGGGGGTTCAGAGCAGGGCAACAAAGATGACCAGGTGTCTAGAAACAAAGCTCTATGAAGAGAGACTGAAAGAACTGGGCATGTTTAGCCTGGAGAAGTGAAGACTGAGGGGAGACATGATAGCACTCTTCAAATACTTGAAAGGTTGTCACACAGAGGAGGGCCAGGATCTCCTCTTGATCCTCCCAGAGTGCAGGACACGGAATAACGGGCTCAAGTTACAGGAAGCCAGATTCCGGCTGGACATCAGAAAAAAACTCTTGACTGTTAGAGCAGTCCGACAATGGAACCAGTGACCTAGGGAGGTTCTGGGCTCTCCCACACTGGAGGCCTTCATGAGACAGCTGGACAAGCATCTGTCAGGGATGCTTTAAGGTGGATTCCTGCATTGAGCAGGGGTTTGGTCTAGATGGCCTTATAGGCCCCTTCCAACTCTGCTATTCTATGTTTCTTTTTGTCACATGGTGATGGACACATCTTGTTTCTCGTGCACCTGCATCAGATATTTGGACATGAACACTAAGTGCATCATCAGATGAGCATTTTATAGCACCTGTGTTACTGGCCTCTTATGGATGCTCAGGGATCCCTTTTGATGCCGCTGCCCACCTGCCTCTTGCGCATCTCCTGCTTCTTCTGCTCTATTTTCCATGGCAAAATAAGACCTAGGGGGGATCTGCACTACTGCTTTTAAAGCGCTTTAAAAACGTTTTGAAAAACTGTATATGCAATGTGTCCTGGGCCCCAACAGTTGTCAAAACTGTTATAAAGTGCTTTAAAGCGCTTTAAAGCAGTAGTGTAGATCTCCCCCGGATAATTGATTTTTTTGATTTAAGCAAAACTTGCTGCCTTTTCCTGTTGTGTGCAGGAAAAGCAGTGTGATAAAAACGACAACTGAATGGCGGCTTCCCACACAACGCAGAGGTTTCTAAATCACATGGGGACTCTTCACGGGTAGAGAAAGCCGCTCGTTAGGGCTGAGGTGTGTAGAGGGATGTGGCCACAAATTCTGGCCCCGCCCCCCATTATCCCCATCTACATTGGGCCTCACCCCCTCATTTCCCAATGGGACAAGGTCTGAAGAGGAGTTCTACTCGTGTTCACTTGGACGTGAGCAGAACGTTCCAGGCACCCAAGGGCCTTGCTTCATCAGTCAGGAACTGAGGGGATGGAGCCAGGAACACACAGGTATATGGGGGTGTGGCCAGCATTTGCAGCTCTGTCCCTTTTCACACTTTTAGCCCTGCTCATGAATTTAGGCAAACACCTGAATAGGGGAAAAAATACAAAAGATGATCTTACACATGTAGTCCTGAAAGACTTAGCAAGACACCGTGTTATGCTGAAGCTGGAATTACACAAGATGTCTCTGTGGCTGGTCATAAAGCTAACACAGAAGATATAACCCTCTCCTAGCAATGGATGTCAGCTGTTGTGTTTGTACATGAGCCTGTATTTTAACACACAAACACATTTGCAGTGATGGCATCATTTTTTAAAAACAAACAAAAACAAACTGTCCATAAATGTCACTGGAAATCCAGGTCCCTTTTTATTAAAACTGAAAAATGTGTATAAATGTAAATAACAAATGACTGATACGGGGAGAGCAACCAGAACGGCTGCTAGCATCACATGTTCATGCTCTCTCTTCCCTCCTTGTGTAATTTGCATTAATAAAGAGGCTGTTCCTTGTCGGAATGCGTTTCATCCGGTTTAAAATCCCAGGGCGCTCCACCAGGAAGTGCTTTGGGAGAATCCGACTGTCAGAGCCGACAAGACAAATGAATCCCAGTGTCAGGAGCGTGTGGTTCAACGATGACAGATTGAGAGGAACTGTCCCCCTCTCGACAGGCGGGCTTCATTTTCAAATTAATAAATCTGAATAAAATATTTTTCCTTTCATTACAAGCCGGGCCTGGCTGACAGTTCCCATGACAGGGGGGAGTAGCAGTGTTGATGAGAAGAGTTTGCCTCAATTCCACCTGGGCTTCAGTTGCTTTATTTTTACCTGCAATTGCATCTGTGTTTGCATCTCTTCCACCTCCCTCTCACACTCTCTCCCCAGCCTGTTCCCTTCCTCTGTCACTCACCCCCTCCGTCTGCCCCCTCACCCATCTGCACTTGCTGTTATTCAGTCCCCTCTCTTGTCATTTGCCTGAAATATAAAAGTCTTGAATCAAACTCCAGAGCAATATTTATTTCTTGAACGCACATGCCTCAAACACAGCCTGAAGCATCCCTAAGGCAAGTCTCAATAACACAAGTGTTGCATCACACACACACAGATATGTTCCAGTCACACACAGTCCTTTTGAGCTGCACAATGATTCTCTTGCAATATACATGCATGCACATTTGCTCTCGGTGTATTTCACATATGAAGTTCGCTTCAAAATGTAGACAAAGGCTCACTTCTGTTGAAAACACACACAACAAATCTCAGCCTAGCACAAAAAGGAAGAGAGCTGTGCAACATTCGCCCCTGCAATTGGAAGGCATTATGGAGCCTCTGGGTTGGCGAAGCCTGTTAGAAATACTGGGATCCTTAGTTGGTCAACAGAGCAGCACCTTCCAGACTCGGCCGTACTACCCGAGGGACCACAACCTCCACTCTAGATTTGGGTATGGTCACCAATGGCTTTGTCCTGACCCACCCACATTCCTTTATGAACTACAGCAGTGCCCTCTCCTACTGATGTGGGGTCATTTTAAATAATTCTTCATGTGGAAATGTGATGTTGTGGTATTGGATAAGATCACTGGATATGGTTTGGCCTCTAGGAATAGGTTATAATATCAAAAGAGTACAGAATGTTAAGAGCCAAACTATTTTAAATTGAATGTGTAATCACAGTGATTGAATCTGTTGTGTTTTATTTTTTTTAAATAGCACCTGTAGGGGGCAGGGGGCAGGGGGCAGGTTTGGTGTGACAGGTTTACAAGGCATTAAAATCTTTTGCATCCTGACTGAGATTCCAGCGATATAGCAGATAAACAAGTGAGGTGCCCAGAGCAAACTCTTCTCCAGTCTTTATTTATTACATTTATATCCCGCTTTTTTTCCTCCAAGGAACCCAAGGCGGTATACATAATCCTCCCCCTTCTCTCGACACGTCTTAGTTACATTCCGATTGGATTACTGTAACGCGCGCTACGTGGGGCTGCCTTTGAAGAGTGTTCAGAAACTCCAGCTGGTTCAAAGAGCTGCAACCAGATTACAGGGAGCACACAACTCCCCTGTTAAAACAGCTCCACTGACTTCCAGTCTGTTTCAGGGCACAATTCAAAGTGCTGGTTATGACCTATAAAGCCCTATATGGTTTAGGTCCAGGTTATTTGAAAGAACGTATTCTCCCTTATGAGCCTGCCCGTGCTTTAAGATCTTCTGGAGAGGCCCTTCTTTCAGTCCCACCTTCTTCACAGGCACGCTTGGTGGTAACATGGGAGAGAGCCTTCTCGGTGGCTGCTCCAGTGCTCTGGAACTCTCTTCCCGGGGAAGCTAGGCTGGCTCCCTCCTTGATGGGCTTTCGGAAGCAGGCTAAAACTTTTTTGTTCCAGCAGGCCTTTGGAGAATAGTCTGGCCCTCCATCTATGTTAATGTCTTATAATTTTGTTGTGCATTTTAAATGTTTATGGTTTTGTTCCCCCCCCCCCCCATGTATATTTTAAACTTTGTAAGGCCGCCTTGAGGCCCAGCATTGGGCAAAAGGCGGGATACAAATAAATATAATAATAATAATAATAATAATAATAATAATAATAATAATAATAATAATAACAACAACCCCCACCCACCACCACCCCCCTGTGAGGTAGGTTGGCCTGAGAGTCTGTGACTGGCCCAAAGTCAACCGGTGAGCTGTCATGGCTGAGTGGGGATCAGAACCTGGATCTCCTGACTTCCAGTCCAACACTCTCACCACTACATCACGCCGGCTCTCTTGTTGGATGAGTTTCAGTCGGTACAGCTTGAAGACATTGACAAGGTGCTTGGACAGGTTCATGTCGCCCTTTCTGCATTGGATCCTTGTCCCTTGTGGCTGATTCAATCTGCTCAGACAGAGAGGGGATTAATGCCTCCTTGCGAGAAGGAGTGATTGTGGCCTGCCTGAAAGGGCCAGCAATAAGACCACTCCTGAAGAAATCCTCCCTGGATCCAGAGGATGTCAACTACTTTAGACCAGTGGCAAATGTTCTTTACCTGGGCAAGCCCCTTGAGCAGGTGGTTGCTGACCAGCTTCAGCCGCTCTTAGATGAAACTAATTATCTGGACCCAGGGCCAGACCTAGTCCCCCATGGGCCCTCAGCGTTGTGCTGTCAAAGGGCCTCCCATGTATACTCCCCTGTTTCCCCCAGAATCCTTCCGAGGTCAGTAAAATGAGTACCCAGCTAGCTGGGGAAAAGGTAATAACGGCCGGGGAAGGCAACGGCAAACCACCCCGCTATAAGGCCTGCCAAGAAAACGTCAGCAAAAGCTGGCGTCCCTCCAAGAGTCAGTAATGACTCAGTGCTTGCACGAGAAGTTCCTTTCCTTTCCTTCCCCCACTAGCCAGCCAGCCAGCCAGCCTACCCTCCTTTCTTTCTTTCATTTTTACCCAGTGGCAGCGGCTCCTCCTCCTCTTCCTAGCCCAGGCGACCCTGCTAGCAAAAGGAAGCGCCATGGGCAGTGGGCAGCTCGACAAGCCTGCATGGCTCTTGCCACAGCATTTGAAAACAAAACCTTTTTTAGCTTACATTTTCAGTAACAGTGATCTGAACAAATCAGACACTGCCCTGGTGTGGGATGGCCAACGAAGAGCTGGTATTTTCTCTGCTCCAGGATCCATGGTGCCTTAAAAGCACTGATGGTATTTGCTCTCACAAGTGTCGCAGTTAAAATCTTCTAGTTTCTAGTCTAAATATATTAGCAACATTAATGTATTGCCATTAATTCTTGTATCCAGCCTTCCCCAACTTAAACATTGTAGCTTTATTTTGCAAATTCAGGTTTCACCTCCATTCCCCTATAAAGGGGTGAGGTGGCAGGCACCTGCCCTAGTTGCTTCCCTGCCCCCACCTCAAAGCAAAGAAAAGCATTCATTGAGCACAGTTTTATTTGAGAAACTAAATGTGATGAGTTCAGCTGCAGTGTTAATGATATAGAGGGACGTGGATTTTGCTGTAAAGAATGTGGAAGAGACAGATGAGAAAATGAGAAAGCAGGGGTGTAAATTTAAGTGGCTGGAAGCTTTAACAACTGGTTGATAAATCCAACAAAGCTTTAATCTTTAAAATTCAGCCACTGGGAAACTGCAGGTTTGGCTTTGAGGCCCCATACAGGAATGATAAGTCTCACCAGACCCCTGATTTCCTCAATCACTGGGCTAGGTAGGGCTGCCTTCTAAGGGGGTTCTGGAAAAGTGCAGAAAAGGTCAACCAAAATGATCAAGAGGGCCCTCAGATACAATTAAAAATCAACCACATTAAAACAATTCAAATGCAATATATAAAAGCAGCTAAAAATAACAGTCGGTAGGAAAATAATCAAGTGAAGGTCAAAAGCCTGCTGAAACAAATAAGTTGGCCCAATGCAACCCAGTTGGAAGTACGTTCGAGACGTGCCACAACAGAAAAATCCCCCTTCCTCCTGCTCACTCTGTGAACACCTCATAATGGCACAGAGAACAGGCCTTCCGAGGCAGATCTTGGAATCTGGGCAGATCTACATGGAAGCAAGCAGTCCTTGAGGCAACCGGGACCCAAGCCATTTAGGGCTTTAAAGGTCGGTAGCAGAATTTTCAGTGGAGCCTGGAAACAAACAAGTAAGCTATGACATCGCCATAGGCTTGGCATTATCGCTTCAAGCTCTGAGTGCCTGATAAAGGACTGGTCACTGCATTTTGGAGCAACTGAAGTTTTCAGACTGTTTTTAAAGGCTTCCACACACGGAAAATTCCACAGGTCTCCAGCCTGAAGGTAACTAAAGCAAAGAGAACTGAAGCAAAGTCTGCCTTCCCTAGGAAAAATTGCAGCTGGCAAAATATGACAAGGCCAATAAATCGCATCCCTGGCAACCTCCATCGGGTAAAGGTAAGGCGACGGACTGAGGAATATCCCCAAACTACCTGTTCCTTTTAGAGGAAGTGCAACCTTATCAAGAACAGGGGTCTGTCTATATGCCTTCAAAGCCCACGGTTGCTGTGAATTGGCACTGCTTTGGTTATATGACCCAGCCGCTGATTCGCAGGCAACTTGTGTTGCTGCCTGCTTGTCTCTGAGGTTCATCCCACGTACACTTTTGTTCTGGTTTACCCTCGAATTACCCCACTTCAGTTTTATAGTGCTTATATAGTGCTTATATAGCATATGAAAACTTGTAAACTTACACCTCTGCTGTGGCGTGTTGCAGAGATCCATTGAGGTTCACTCACACATGTTGTTATCCCCACCCACCAGATCTTCTTTGCACCTCCTCCTAGCGTTTATTGGTTGTTTGAAGTGGGGACAACTCCCCTTCAGACAACAGGGATTGGGATTTGCTTCTCTTGTTACTGAACACCAAAGTAAAACATTACTGCAGTCAACTCTTTTGCATGCTTACTCAGTAAATAAATCCCATTGAGTTCAACGGAATGCATTTCCAAATTAGAGCCCCTCGGATTGCAGTCTTAATTTTCGCAACTTTAAAAAGGAAAAACAAACAAACATGGGGTGGGTGGGGGAGCGAAGCGAGGTTGGAAGTGGCCATCTCAACTCCCAGTGTACGGAGGAGGAGACTTCAAATGCGGTACCAGGACCGCCAATGACAGAGAAATTGAGAGGGAAATCACAGTCAGTGAGAGGATTAAGCCATCCTTTCCATGTGGGGGCTCCCAATAAAAACTGGACCTCCCCATTGTTAAAAAAAAGAAAGGAAAAAGGTGGGGAGATGCAGGATCCCCCCCATGGAGAATGTTTCCATCTCTGCTTCCCCCTGTTTGTGTCTCCTGCCATCCCCCACACATCTTCACATGCTCAAAGGAATGGAAGTATGATCTGTGTCCTTCCCCCACCAACTCCCGTTCAAATAAGAACAAGAGCAACACATGTTATTAGGGAGATGAATCAATAAGGGAAGAGACACACAGCCTGTGTCGGTGATGTTGGGAGGAGCCCCACCCCCATGGAGAGCAAGGAGGGGGTAGGGGAACGGGGCAGAGGAGGATGGAAAAGGGGACACACACACACACTGATTCAGAAGCAGCCAAAGGATTTCACTTGAAACTGACCAGATATTTGGGTGAAACTGACCAGCCTTGCATTGCTTTGAATAGCGCTCTTATGGACCTATGGACCAGTGGAAAACTATAAACTGTAAGGGTTTAAGGGAGGAAAATTTAAAAAATCATATATAATCAACGGATGAAACAATCTGATTAAAGTTTGGTATACTGAAAGCATTCCTTAACACCTTCCACTGTGCCAATTTGGATTCTTTATCTTTAAAAATGAGGGCTGGCAAGGGGGGTGCATTTTCCACATGTTTTGAAGTAAAGGCTCCGTTAAAAACACGCACAGATCTAAAGAGTCTCTCCCCCCCCACACACACCTTCCTTTCCTCCCTCGGAGGCCTGTATATATGAGGGTGAGGGTTGTTGTTGCTGCTGCTTTATGCTTGATAAACTTGGGATTAGCTGGTCCTGTTTCCCCCGCAAGGAGAGAATGGGGGATTTTGGAAGCAGGAGAAGGAAAGGTTTTCAATTGGCGCACCTCTCTCTTTCGTCAACAATACCCCCTTTGAAACCACACCCACAAAACAGCACAATAAAACAATATTTGAAAATACATGTTAAAGTTTGAGTGATGTGCTTTCGCACGACCGGAAGAACCAGACTTTCCGTGCACCAAAATATTTCGCTATGAGGGGCAGAAGAACCGCAATCACAGCAGGACATAGTTGATGTCATCGGAGTCCTTTGCAGGGAAAGCAGATTATAACGTCCACGTCATTGGAGTCCATTGCATAAAATTCACTGCAGCAGCACAAAATAAGGCTGGTGGGATGAAGCTCTCTCTCTCTTCATCCCCCCAGGTATCTTCTGTCTCTGAACAGCTCACGCTACCTCTGGCATCAGGATTATCCTCCGCCACCCTGCAGCAGCAAAAGCATGTTTTTTTTAAAAAAAAAAAGCAGTAGCAACCCGGCTCCATGAAGACAGCTTCCACTGCTTCCTGATCACCAGTATTCTTGACCAACAGTACCTCTGAATTGCCAGAATTAAGTTTCAGCTTCTTGGTCCCCATCCATTCCTTGATAGAGAGGCATTTTTCTCCCTCTCTCATAATACTAGAACTCATAGGTTAAATTAAATTGATGGACAGTACTTTCCCACAAAATACAAAACCAAAGTATGAAATTCACTGCTTCAGAATGTGATGAGACCCAAGAAGAAGAATTATATTCCTATGCTATTTTAGGGCTAAACTACGCATGACATTGTTTGTGTGTTTTAACAAGCATACTTTTATCTGGAGAAAAAGCAGCTACAGGGTGCTTTTTCTCCAGATCAAATGCATTCCTACTCTGAACTGGAGCCCTAACTGGTGTGTGTGCGTGTTTGCTGAAAATAGCTCCCCACCTGACCATTTGCTCCTGAAGGTGCTGTCTGTGATAAACAGCAATTTCAGCCGCGAAAGAGTGATTTGCAGAGGAAAACACATGCAGGGCCCAGATGTGGATCAGGTTATTCCCCCCCCCCAAAATAAAAGATATCAGGTTAAGCACACTTGTTTTAAAACTTGAATTACATAACAGTTAAAGCTGCAGGAGCTATACTAGAGTGACCAGATTTAAACGAGGGCAGGGCACCTGCAGCTTTAACTATTGTGATGAAGAGGAAATTTCACCAGGTTCTCCATATATACAAATGACACCTGCTGAAATTTCTTTTTCAATACAACTATTAAAGATACAGGAGCCCTGTCCTCCTTTTCATATGGTCACCCTGAGAGAGAGAGAGAGATGTTTACAAAGCACAGATTCATCATCATCATCATCATCATCATCATCATCATCATCATAGCAGATGCTGCCCTGGTCCTGACCCTAAATGACTGAGAGCAGCAGCACTAATAATAGTAATAATAGAAGAAGCCAATGCCTTGCCTTTCCTCCTCTAGCTGTGGCTGCAGCCCAGAGAGGGGACGGAGACAAAACACCGATCCTTCCATTCTTCATACATCCTGAAGCTCAGTTCATCCATCCTTACTTCAGAGTAAGCATGGTTACCCAGCGCTTTAATGAATACTCAAAGCAAAAGGCAGCAATTGAGCCCACAGTCCCAACAGAGCAGTTTTTAAAGAAAAAGGGCCGGCAAAGGAATTCTCTAGCTCCTTCTGCTCCTGTACTCACCAAAGTGCCAATTGAAGGCAATGATACTTTTAGATAGACATGGTTAGACCTCTGCTTTCCCCACACCCTAGTTCCACACGACCTTTCCTTTTGCCAATCAGTGCCCAAAGTGCACCCACCATCCTAAGCTTTATTTACCCCACCCATGACACTCGCACAGGGCACCATGGTGTCTGCAGAGCAAAGTTTAAAAACACAGTAAAATGGCACTGCAGAAATGTGCAGCTTCGGGACAGATACCACGATGCAGCTGCAAATTGGTGGCTGCATCATCTAAACGAAGGTGCATAACTTTGCGGCATTGATGGAGTGAATACCCCATGCAGACAGGCCAGAGAGGTACCTCTAAGAGTCGGAGGGCTTCATGTCGTAAGCTGTCGCACAGCCCGCTGCTGCTTTTGCCCAAGATCATCACAGAGCTAAGAAGACCCTTCCCTGCCCCATTTCTTGGCATTTGCCTTTAGAAATGCCTTGCTCAGTCTGAATTGAGCTGTAAAGAATGAAAGTGAAGCTCTAAGCCACGAGATTCATGGCCTGGATTTTTATATCCACATAAAATATGAATCTCAGTTGTATACAAAGCTGAGCCCATCGTACCAAAAGGATCCAAGTCAAGCAGACCCGTAAAATGAAACCCTCTTGGACTAATTTGAAGAGACCTGAGTGATATAAATTCTATTTGGCTCAAATGCAGGGAAAAAACCCAGACTTTCATGCAGGCATCTGTATGTATTTTGGGTAGCATGGAGGGAAACTCAATGGAGGAGAATGGCATTCAATAGCAGGAGGTGGTGGCCTTATGGTGCTCCAGGTTTACACTAGTCTGGTGGACCTAGTGAAGCTTTTCTTGAAGATTTAATAGACAGCAGCAGCCCCAAGGAATAAGGGGTCTTGTCTATCCTGAATACCTTATAACTAAGGATAGTGATGAGCAAATTCCCCTCAACTCATTTCAGAAATGGATCAATATTTATGGGCTCCCTTGGTGTGCAGTGGGCAAAAGCTCTGCTATTTTGTGACAACTGTATCCCAGCTTGTAACGCTGGCACAGCACAAATACACCACCATTACAAATTAGGAGAGAACTCTAGGAAAACACATGTGCTTTTTCTGAACCCCCCACTGTCCCTTGGAAATGGGATCGGTTGTTTGGCTTGATCTGCCCTGCACCCATGCTGCCACTTTGGAGATCCAACCCACTCCACCCCAAATAAACACCCAGAGTTTGCATCTGAATGGGGGACAAGAACTACATAAAACACTTGCAAGGAACAATCAGGATAATTTATTCAAACAGAGACAATGAGCTCCATCAGGTGAGCTGATTATTGCATGCTAGTTACTGGGCACTCATGGATTTTCGGGGGTCCCTCTCATGAAGTTGTTTGCCTCCCGCGTGCCTCCTGTCCCTTCTAGCCTTCTTTGTGTGACAAAAATCAACCCCAGTAAGTCCAACTTATTTTTTGAGATGTAAGTTGCTGCTATCTCCTGCTGTGTGCAGGAGAAGCAGTGGGATCAAAATGGACTGTGATATGTGGATGTATATACCTTTAAGAGGCCTGTAGCTGCTAGTCTCTAGGGGTGTGCACGGACCCCCCGCTCCGCTTCACTTGCAGATCCGTGCTTTTCGGAGCGGGCCGCTTCGCCCCGCCCCCACTCCGCCCACTTCCGCTCCGCTCCGCTCAGAGCTCCGGATCTGGATCGCAGCTCTGTTTTCCACCCCCCATAGGCTTGCATTGGAAGCTAAACAATTATACAACTTTTTTTCTGTGAAAGTTAGAAACCTCACGTTTGGCACCATGACACCTCATGGGAGTATACACACGCACGCCAAGTTTCAAAGCAATCCCATCATCCTCTGATTTTTGGGGAATTTTTGAAAATCGGGCACCCCATTCACACCCCTTTCCATAGCTCCGTCAATTTGCACGTTAGAAACCTCAAACTCGGCACCATGATAGCTTATCCATGTGTCCACATGGACACCAAGTTTCAAGGAAATCCCATCATCCCCTGATTTTTGGGGAATTTTTGAAAATCGGGCACCCCATTCACACCCCTTTCCATAGCTCCGTCAATTTGCACGTTAGAAACCTCAAACTCGCCACCATGAAAGCTTATCCAGGGATACATACGCACGCTGAGACTCAAGGCAGTCCCATCATCCCCTGATTTTTGGGGAATTTATGAAAATCCAACACCCCTTTCCATAGCTCCGTCAATTTTGCACGTTAAAAAAACCCCTCAAACTCACCACCATGACAGTTTATCCAGGGATACATACGCCGCACGCCGAGACTCAAGGCAGTCCCATCATCCCCTGTTTTTTGGCGGGGCTTAAACCTGCAAAATTTGGAACTTCCAAAACTCCAAGTGAGCGCAGGAAGGACTTCTCCCCTGAGTCAAAGCCACACACACACAACATCCCTGCGAGGTGGGCAGGGGAGGAGGGAGGGAAGGCAGGCAGGCATGCAGCTGGCATTTCTGGGGGCATAACGAAGTTAGCCAAGGATAAGCCAGTAATGCATATAAAATGGAATAAATAAACAAATAAACAAAGGAGGGGTGGAATTAAAAGCAGCAGTGTTGCTCAATAAACAACAAGAAGAACTTTAAAAAAAAGGCTATATCTGTCTTTTACCAGTAATAGGGGGACGTGCCCGGGAGAGAGGGAAGCAGCTGCCAGTTCAATTCAAGACAGCCATTGCTTCACCAAGAGCTCTGAGAAGTAAACGCTCACTTCAACTCATAATAGGCATCGCTCCACCACTAAGAAGTAAACGCTCACTTCGACTCATGATAGGCATTGCTCCACCGTTTTACTCTCTTTGGAAGGCTCTAATGGCCTTCCAGTGCAGGAGAGAGTGGGGGCACGTCCACGATGAGATGCCCTAGGGGAGCTCATCCCCTTGCACCACATCTTTTCAGTTGTTCCCCAAAGTTAGGGTGGGTAGCAGTGCTGTGTTTCTATCTCTTATTCTTGGCTTAGTATATGATTTCAGGTTGTGTTTGTGCATTTGGTGGGGCTACTGTGTTAAAAAACACTGGGAAAAGTCCGTTCAGATGAAGAAAGAGAAGTTTCCCAGAATCCCAAGTTACCCGTTTTGCCTATGCCCTCCTCCAACTTTGGGATCATGTGATCATGACCGGGAGCTGACTCTGCCCCTCAGCCCTTTGAAAAAGGTATTTTTCCCGCCGATTTTTAAAAAAATTCTAGCGCGCGACCCGCACCACGCAGAGAGGTGAGAGTAGTCTCAAAATGACCCCCATCCACGACTCTCTGTGCACAAGAATTTCCAGAATGATAGCTTAAAAATCAACCCAGTTATCCCCGATTCTTTCCCGCAATGCAATCCTATGGTCGAAAAGCCGAAAACTGCCGTTTGAGCCGCGCTGTCCCTGTTTGTTGACCCGATTTTTAAAAAAATATAGCATGCGACCCGCACGACGCAGAGAGGTGAGAGTAGTCTCAAAATGACTCCCATCCATGACTCTCTGTGCACAAGAATTTCCAGAACAATAGCTTCAAAAACAACCTAGTTATGCGCGATTATTTCCCGCAATGCAATCCTATGGCAAAATGTTTTCAAGATGGCGACCGGAGCGCTCCGCCTGAACTAGGAGCTCCGAAAAATGGTCGCTTCTCTTCGCCTTGCTTCTAGGGGTCCACGGTCCGCTTCTACTCCGCCTCTGGGTAAGGCGGAGCAGGCCAATCCGCTACTGCTTCTCCGCTCCTAATCGGAGCGGAGCACATGCCTACTAGTCTCCAGGTCCTCATCAAAGGCCTGGGCAGGGCCTCTGTTTCAGCCACTTGGTGGTGTGGGCCTTGCTACAGGGTTTTGGAGTGTCACTGTTCTAGGAGGATTTAGTAATAAAGGAATCCAGCAAGGAAAAGACTCTGAAGTTATTGCCTGGTAGTCTAGGGGCAAGTGGCAGGCTGAGCAGGTAAGCTCACCCGTATGGTCCCTATGCCTGAGGGATACTACATGGTGTCAGAAGTGGGATATCCCCTTCAGAAATCCACTTGAAGAGGGGTTTTAGTGCCCGCTGCCATATTGGAATAAAACATGGAGCATTTTAAACCTCCTTCTGAGCTAAGCTTTATTGGGAACTTAGGAGAAAATTGGAGGAAATGGGAACAGAGACTACAAGTATACCTTACAGTTACAAAAGCGGAGAAAGAGTCAGAAGACTACAAAATTGCTGTAATGCTGCACTGCATAGGAGAAAAGGCTTTAGAAATTTACAACACCATTCCTAATATCTATGCAGATCCTGAAAGTCAGACACTAGAAGAAGCCCTTGCTGCATTCAAAAATTATTGTGAGCCCAGGAGAAACCCTGTTTTTGAACGGTACCAGTTCTGGCAGCTTCCTTATAATGAGGAAGCAGGCATAGACTGTTTTGTTACAGCCCTTAGAGAAAAATCTCAGCATTGTGAATTTGGGGCCTCCACAGACCTGATGCTTAGAGACAAAATTGTTTTCAGCATCTCAGACAGCAAGCTTAAAGAAAAGCTTCTAGAAGACCCTAAGTTGACTCTAGAGCAAGCTATTACCATCTGTAGAGCAAAGGCTCTTATCAGGGCTCAGGCAACAGCAATGACCTCAGAAACAAACATCTTAGCCATCCAACATAAAAGCAGAAGGACCATAAGCTACCAAGAAAGTAAAAGGGCCCCAAAGCAGACCTTTGCAACAGTTAAACCTACAGCGGCAAGGGGCAATTCCTGCAGTAGATGCGGTTATGTTCACAGGCCCAGGCAGTGTCCAGCTTTTGGAGAGACCTGCAATAGGTGTGCAGGAAGGAATCACTTTGCTAAAATGTGTAGGACACAATCTGAGCCTTCCAGTCTCACCAAAGATGTAAATGCCTTATTCATGGGAGTAATGACTACAAACCATCAAGCACATGCTATCGAAAACTCTACAAGATGGCGCTGATCCATATCTGGCTCTGTTGAACCTGCGTAATACTCCAGTAACAGGTTTAGATTTTGCTCCTGCCCAATTGCTCATGGGACATTTACTACGGAGCACACTGCCAGCTATTACATCTGCCCTGAAGCCCAGGGTGCCACGTGGAGCGCACCCTAGATTACAAGATCGACAGAGGCAGCAGAAAGCATATTATGACAAGCACACAGCCCCTCTTCCACCTTTGCAAGTAGGAGATAGGGTCAGGTTGAAAACAGCTTTAGGTTGGATGCCAGCTTCAGTAGCTCAGAAAAGAAGAGAGCCACGCTCATATGTAGTTGAGACTCCCCAAGGTCAAACTTATAGAAGGAACAGGGGGCACCTCAGGAGGGATTGCTTTTCCCCTGTGGGTGCAACCAATGTGGATCTAGGGGTTGCAGAGGAGCTGGCATCCCCTGAGGCAGTGGTCTTGCCAGAAGGACCTCAAGGTGAGCTAGAGCTTTCGTCAGATGTAACAGCAGATGGAATCGAACGGACACGGAGTGGGCGAGAAGTGAGACTACCAGCAAAGTTTAAGGACTATGTTATGGGATAGTGGTGAAGAGCTGAGATTGATGAGTTAAGATTTAATTGAACAAAAGTTATTGTTTTTGTGGAGAAGGGGGGATGTGATATGTGGATGTATATACCTTTAAGAGGCCTGTAGCTGCTAGTCTCCAGGTCCTCATCGAAGGCCTGGGCAGGGCCTCTGTTTCAGCCGCTTGGTGGTGTGGGCCTTGCTACAGGGTTTTGGAGTGTCACTGTTCTAGGAGGTTTTAGTAATAAAGGAATCCAGCAAGGAAAAGACTCTGAAGTTATTGCCTGGTAGTCTAGGGGCAAGTGGCAGGCTGAGCAGGTAAGCTCACCCGTATGGTCCCTATGCCTGAGGGATACTACATGGACCACTGAATGGGCCGCGTGCACATTGTTTACTTCCTCTTTCAAAAGAGGAAGTAATGAGGGACAAATGTGCTGGCAGAGAAGCGAGGGTAAGCAACTGCGAGATTTTCCTTGTGTGATGATGCTCAATAGCCACATTTGCACCCATGGCATGCTGTAGGGTTCCATGTACTTCATTAAGCCACACTGTGTGGGGTAATTATGCTAATTATGCTACCTCCCCGCAGCATGGGATGAGAAATAAGCCACTGTGTCTTATTTCCTTCTGTGATCGTGCAAACCAAGTCAGTGCTTACCAACCAAAAGGCTATTTGATCAGCTGTTCTAGTGAGAAAATTAACAACAGCCAAGAGTTTCATTGTGGTTAAGACATAGATATTACTGAACTTTTACACATATGCCTACAAGCTAGCTGGCTTTGGGCAATTACTTTGCTGAACACTCTGTCCATGGACAGATGCTCATTTAATATTTTGCGTTAAAGGAGAAGTTTTGGGAGAAATGGTGAACAGTTCACAATATAGCCAAGCAGTATGAGCTGTCAAAATTCTTATAGTTTTCCAGCTCATTACAGACACTGGCAACTTCACTAGCCATGCCAACTGAACTGATTTGTGGGGGAACTCCTGCCACCCCCTTGAAAAATTAAGCCAGCTTTGAGGGGATACCTAATGCGGAATGTAGCTCTCAACAGTAGCAGGCAACAGCTGTCTATGTGGTTAGGATTGCCCCAGTTGTGTCAGCTCCCCCTTAGCATCACCATGACAAGTTGTGTGTCATTACTCTCAGGTCATTATCAGTTCCATGCACTCCTCCCTAGCCTCATCTAGGGTTCTCTCTACCTGATCTAGATGGGTGAGGGAGGGGGTGGTGGTTCTATTAAGCATTATGGTGGTTCTAAAACATGTTGGTGTGACAGATCATGCTCTCTCTCTCTCTCTCTCTCTCTCTCTCTCATTTTAAGGAAAGCTTAAATAAGGGACACTGGGCACTTTGTTGAAAAACTGGAATCTGGATTTCTGAGCAATTCTATGACCATCACTGGCACCTTCCTCAGAGACCCTTTCTGCCCCCCCCCCCAAGACTTCTTCACCCAGATGCACATGCTGGGGCTTATTGAGAGAGAGAGAAAGGACATCTTTTTATAAACAGACATCACAATTTTGTCAACAAGCAGCAACTGACCAGCATGTATACAGGGAAGGCGAAGGCTGCTCTGCTCCCCATATGACACTTCAGCCCTTCTTCGAAAGGTTTGCAGAGGCTGGCAGTGATTGCTCAGTGATGACAAGGAACACGCTCTTTCTACATGCTCAAAAGTACGTTATTGCTTCTCTGTGCATTCCATAGTTAGGCTCTAGCACTAAACATAGTGGAACTGAGCACTATTGTGTCCTGCCTGGAATTAATACCTGAAATAGCAGTAATCAGGATGTTTGTGCTTGACTTTACAAGCTTTGTAAAAACGAGGAAAATGGGAGCTACTAAGTAGTAACTGCAGCAATTGTTTACTGCAATTGTTTCTTAGCTGTTTAAATTATTTTAAACTTTGCATGTTAATTTTTTAAACTGTTTTTATCATACTGTTGTATTTGCAATATTGATCTTGTATTTATTTATTTTATAAATTTTTGTAAACTGCCCAGAGAGCTTTAGCTATGAGGTGGTATAGAAATAAAATTGATGATGATGATGATGATGATGATGATGATGATGATCTGAAGCAGTGGGGGAAGGGGTGACAGCCCTCCTTTCCCCTTAAGTGATAGAGGCCCAGTTCTCAATGGGATAGCAAAGACTTTGGGGATGCTGCCCCTAGAGAGGCCTGCCTAATGCCTACATCTGGCACCAGGCAAAGACTTTTTAATTCTGGTGCTAGGAAGAAGCTAGAAGAACCCTTCTTCTCAACGCCTAGTTTTTGTGTGTGCAGGAATTGTTCTGTCTGGGAGAGTATTCAGTCCTGTGAGTCCCCACCTGCAATCTGAAGTGGTACAGGCCAGACACAGGTTTACTAATTCAATGGAAACTAGTTTTCTGTCCCTGCTGGGAAGCAACCCTGCTCCTGCCAGGTGGTGGTGCCTGGAGAGTGGCATAAGAAGCACTCGGATGACTGGGTGGTATTTTCGTCCCCACTGACCAAAGGGGAGGGTGAGGCTGTCGATAGCATGGAAAAGTTAATGGGATCACCTCTTTCCCATTCAGCCACAGTGAAGGCAGGATTTATAGCAACCTTAAAACCCCAACCTCTCTCTGTTTTATGCTGATCATTAACCAAGATTATCTCACACCAGAGATTTGTTATACCAAAGAGCATTGACATCACTAACTGCTATTAAGTGTATTATACTTAAACTCCATAAAAGGGGAGCAAAATGCCCTTGTCAGCAACATGAGGGGAGAAAGACACATTATCAGGCTCTCTCCAGTGAAAAAGAGCAGCTGCCTGCAGCTTTTTGCCCAAGACAGAGATCTCATGATCTCCTTAGAGACTCTGAAATCCTCTGCACACCAACTGCCTGCTTTCACTAGTCTAGGAGGAAATATTTGCAAGAGTGCCTCTCCTAGATGGGCTCAGTCAGGTATGTAGCTGCACATGTGGCTGTAGGGTTGCTAACACATATGAACCTGCCCTTGTAGCTTTGCCGTAGATTGATGTGCAGACATCAGCGAGTGAAAATGTTTCTTTCTATGCCATCAACAGTTTCACTTGCTCATTCCTGGATATCAAGCTGCTGCTGATGATGATGATGAAAGAAGAAGAGCAGGTCAGGTATGGGGAGGAACCCTAGCAGGGCACTATCAGCAAGACAGTTTTGAGAGGAAAACTACTTCCAATGCATTCTTACCTCCGCCCCCACCCCCGCTCCCCAACAGCCAATTATGGAAGCCCACATTGGCCTCTCCTTTGCCCCTCTACATCTCAGACATAGATGATTGTGGGGCTGGTGTGTATAAGACCATCTGTACAGCAGGAGTCCTGTGTGTGTGTGTGTGTGTGTGTGTGAGAGAGAGAGAGAGAGAGAGCGTCCAAAGTTTTCTCAGGTTTAGGGCTATAAGTGGCAAACATTCAGAGCAGAGTTGTAATAAATTCCTTTTGCAACATGTTCAAGAAAACTTTCCTATGACAAAACTTGTGCCAGGAATTCACCAATATGAAATTATATTTGAAAATGTTGCAAGCAGCATCTGCAAAAGCTCCAGGATTCAAGATTAAGCATCTCACCCACAGTGTCTGTCATAGGCAGGATCTACACCACTGCTTTAAAATGGTTTATAATGGTAGAGACAACTGTTGGAGCCCAGGAGACGTTCCATGTATAGTTTTCCAACCGTTCTCAAAGTGTCTTATCCTGCTTGGTGTAGATTTGGCCCTAGTCTCCTTTTGCTCATCATCTCTCCTGTTGTTGCCCCAGCACTCCAAGTTCAAATTGCTAAATACTGCAATAGCTTCAGTATTTGTGTGAAACAGAAAATTGTCCACAGTAGTTTACTAGACCATGAAGTCCTGTTTAGAGCCCCAAAGGCGCCTGGCCACATGTTCTGCTCAGCCCGAGACCGGGGAAAAACCAGGCCTAAAGGAGAGGGCAAGATCCCAGGGCAAGGGAGGGATCATCCCTCCCTGATCCCGGGATCCCCTGTGCATCATGTGGATGCCCAGGGACAACCCCGGGGGATCACCCCAGGATTTCGCCCTGTCTAGCTATGGCCAAAGTCCCTCACATAGATCAAGAGCTCATGGAAAAAGTGACTGTGTTCACACAACACATTAATCCAGTGGTTGAGTCTGGATTGTTGTTGAACTGTGGCTTGTTTGCTGGGCTAGATGGAACAACTATTAGGTGGATTCACAGTTGGCTACAGAATTGGACTCTAAGAGTGCTTATCAATGGAACCTTCTCAAACTGGGGAGAGGCAACGAGTGGGGTGCCGCAGGGCTCAGTCCTGGGCCCAGTGCTCTTCAACATTTTTATTAATGATTTGGACGAGGAGGTGCAGGGAACACTGATCAAATTTGCAGATGACACAAAATTGGGTGGGATAGCTAATACCCTGGAAGACCGAAACAAACTTCCAAGTGATCTTGATAGGCTGGAGTGCTGAGCTGAAAACAACAGGATGAAATTTAATAGGGATATTTAGGAAATAGAAACCAAATGCACAGTTACAAGATGGGGGATACTTGGCTCAGCAATACTACAAATGAGAAGGATCTTGGAATTGTTGTAGATTGCAAGCTGAATATGAGCCAACAGTGCGATATGGCTGCAAGAAAGGCCAATGCTATTTTGGGATGCATCAATGGAAATATAGCTTCCAAATCACGTGAGGTACTGGTTCCTCTCTATTCGGCCCTGGTTAGGCCTCATCTAGAGTATTGCGTCCAGTTCTGGGCTCCACAATTCAAGAAGGACGCAGACAAGCTGGAGCGTGTTCAGAGGAGGGCAACCAGGATGATCAGGGGTCTGGAAACAAAGCCCTATGAAGAGAGACTGAAAGAACTGGGCATGTTTAGCCTGGAGAAGAGAAGATTGAGGGGAGACATAGAATCATAGAATCATAGAATAGCAGAGTTGGAAGGGGCCTACAAGGCCATCGAGTCCAACCCCCTGCTCAATGCAGGAATCCACCCTAAAACATCCCTGACAGATGGTTGTCCAGCTGCCTCTTGAATGCCTCTAGTGTGGGAGAGCCCACAACCTCCCTAGGTAGCTGATTCCACTGTCGCACTGCTCTAACAGTCAGGAAGTTTTTCCTGATGTCCAGCCGGAATCTGGCTTCCTTTAACTTGAGCCCGTTATTCCGTGTCCTGCACTCTGGGAGAATCGAGAAGAGATCCTGGCCCTCCTTTGTGTGACAACCTTTTAAGTATTTGAAGAGTGCTATCATGTCTCCCCTCAATCTTCTCTTCTCCAGGCTAAACATGCCCAGTTCTTTCAGTCTCTCTTCATAGGGCTTTGTTTCTAGACCTCTGATCATCCTCGTTGCCCTCTTCTGAACACGCTCCAGCTTGTCTGCGTCCTTCTTGAATTGTGGAGCCCAGAACTGGACGCAATACTCTAGATGAGGCCTAACCAGGGCCGAATAGAGAGGAACCAGTACCTCACGTGATTTGGAAGCTATACTTCTATTAATGCAGCCCAAAATAGCATTTGCCTTTCTTGCAGCCATATCGCACTGTTGGCTCATATTCAGCTTGTGATCTACAACAATTCCAAGATCTTTCTCATTTGTAGTATTGCTGAGCCAAGTATCCCCCATCTTGTAACTGTGCATTTGGTTTCTATTCGCTAAATGTAGAACTTGGCATTTATCCCTATTAAATTTCATTCTGTTGTTTTCAGCCCAGCACTCCAGCCTATCAAGATCACTTTGAAGTTTGTTTCTGTCTTCCAGGGTATTAGCTATCCCACCCAATTTTGTGTCATCTGCAAATTTGATCAGCGTTCCCTGCACATGATAGCACTCTTCAAATACTTAAAAGGTTGTCACACAGAGGAGGGCGAGGATCTCTTCCCCATCCTCCCAGAGTGCAGGACACGGAATAACGGGCTCAAGTTAAAGGAAGCCAGATTCCAGCTGGACATCAGGAAAAACTTCCTGACTGTTACAGCAGTACAACAATGGAATCAGTTACCTAGGGAGGTTGTGGGCTCTCCCACACTAGAGGCCTTCAAGAGGCAGCTGGACAACCACCTGTCAGGGATGCTTTAGGGTGGATTCCTGCATTGAGCAGGGAGTTGGACTCGATGGCCTTGTAGGCCCCTTCCAACTCTGCTATTCTATGATTCTATGATTCTATGAACTGTGGGTTACATATTGTCTGAACCCAGGACATTTTCCACAGGGTGACTTGCTAACCATGCAGTGTGGCTTATTTTTCTCAAACAAGCCACCTGGACACTTGTTTTTTTGGTGTGTTTTATTAGTTGTTCAGGGTGGTTAACAAGCCACCCTGCAGAAATTGTAGAATGCTCTTTTCAGGGAGGTTTGCCTGGTTTCAGCATTGATGTCATTTCAGCACCAGGCGAAGGCCTTTTGATTTTGTCCAGGCTTTTAAAAAATCTGTACATGGCTTTTATGCTATTTATTTATTTTTATTTTTATTTATTTATTACATTTTTATACCGCCCTATAGCCGAAACTCTCTGGGCGGTTCACAAAAATTAAAACCACAATAAAACAACTAACAGGTTAAAAGCACAATTACAAAATACAGTATAAAAAGCACAACCAGGATAAAACCACACAGCAAAATTGATATAAGATTAAAATACAGAGTTAAAACAGTAAGATTTAAATTTAAGTTAAAATGAAGTGTTAAAATATTGAGAGAATAAAAAGGTCTTCAGCTGGCGATGAAAGGAGTGCAGTGTAGGCACCAGGCGGACCTCTCTGAGAAGCTCGATCCACAGCCGTGGTGCCACAGCGGAGAAAGCCCTCCTCCTAGTAGCCACCTGCCTCACTTCCTTTGGCAGGGGCTCACGGAGAAGGGCCCCTGTAGATGATCTTAAGGTCCGGGCAGGTACATATGGGAGGAGGCGTTCCTTCAGATAACCTGGCCCCAAACCGTTTAGGGCTTTAAATGTCAATACCAGCACTTTGAATCGGGCCCAGACCTGGACTGGCAGCCAATGAAGCTGGAAAAGGACTGGCGTAATGTGATCTCACCGGCCAGTCCCTGTTAGTAAACAGGCTGCCCTGTTTTGTACCAGCTGAAGCTTCCGGACCGTTTTCAAAGGCAGCCCCACGTATAACGCATTGCAGTAATCCAAGCGAGAGGTTATCAGAGCATGGATAACTGTAGCTAGGCTATCTCTGTCCAGATAAGGGCGTAGTTGGTATATCAACCTAAGCTGATAAAAGGTGCTCTTTGCCACTGAGTTCACCTGTGCCTCAAGTGACAGTTCTGGATCCAAGAGCACCCCCAAACTACGGACCCGATCCTTTAGGGAGAGTGCAACCCCATCCAGGACAGGGCAAACATCACTTCTCCGGACAGATGAACCACCCGCTAACAGTACCTCCGTCTTGTCTGGATTGAGTCTCAGTTTGTTAGCCCTCATCCAGTCCATTACTGTGCCCAGGCACTGGTTCAGAACAGCCACTGCCTCACCTGGGTTTGATGAAAAGGAAAGGCAGAGCTGGGTATCATCCGCATATTGATGACACCTCAGTCCACATCTCCGGATAACCTCCCCCAGCGGCTTCATGTATATGTTAAACAGCATAGGGGATAAGATAGAACCCTGCTGAACCCCATGGCTTAGGTGCCACGGCACAGAGCAATAATCCCCCAGCACCACCTTCTGGAATCGGCCATCCAAGTAGGAGCGGAACCACTCCAACGCAGTACCTCCAACTCCCAGCTCAGACAACCTATCCAGAAGGATACCATGGTCGATGGTATCGAAGGCCGCTGGGAGGTCCAGGAGAACCAACAGGGTTGTACTCCCCCTGTCTCTCTCCCGACAGAGGTCATCCCACAGGGCGACCAAGACAGTTTCCGTTCCAAAACCAGGCCTGAAACCCGATTGAAATGGATCTAGATAATCCATTTCATTCAAGAGTGCCTGGAGTTGTCCTGCAACCACCCGCTCAAGCACCTTGCCTAGGCTACTTGGTGCTTGTTTTAAATTCTGCTGTCTGATTTCATACTGCTCTTTTAATAGCATGGCATTTTAAATTTTTTGTTTTAATGCATTTTATTGTCTTTTTAAAAACTTTTTGTAAGCCCTATAGGAACCTCTTCGAGGATGTAAAGCCTCATCCCACGTACACTTTTGTTCTGGTTTACCCTTGAATTATCTCATTTCGCTTATATAGTGCTTCTACAGCATATGAAAACTTGTAAACTTACACCTCTGCTGTAGCGCGTTGCGGCGATCTGTTGAGGTTCACTCACACATGTTGTTATCCCCACCCCCCAGATCTTCTTTGCACCTCCTCCTAGCGTTTATTGGTTGTTTGAAGTGGGGCCAACTCCCCTTCTGACAACAGGGATTGGGATTTGCTTCTCTTGTTACTGAACACCAAAGTAGAGTAAGACTGCAGTCAACTCTTTTGCATGCTTACTCAGTAAATAAATCCCACTGAGTTCAATGGAATGCATTTCCAAATTAGAGCCCCTCGGATTGCAGTCTTAATTTTTGCAACTTTTAAAAGGAAAAAAATGGGGTGGGTGGCTGGGGTGGGGGAGCGAAGTGAGGTAGGAAGGGGCCATCTCAACTCCCAGTGTACGGAGGAGGAGACTTCAAATGCAGTGCCAGGACCTCCAATGACGGAGAAATTGAGAGGGAAATCACAGTCAGTGAGAGGATTAAGCCATCCTTTCCCATGTGGGGTCTCCCAATAAAAACTGGACCCCTCATTGTTAAAAAAAGAAAAGAAAAAGGTGGGGAGATGCAGGATCCCCCCATGGAGAATATTTCCATCTCTGCTTCCCCGTTTGTGTCTCCTGCCATCCCCCGCTCAGCTTCACATGCTCAAAGGAATGGCCCTTCCGTGTCCTTCCCCCACCAACTCCCGTTCAAATAAGAACAAGAGCAACACATGTTATTAGGGAGACGAATCAATAAGGGAAGAGACACACAGCCTGTGTCGGTGATTTTGGGAGGAGACCCACCCCCATGGAGAGCAAGGAGGGGGTAGGGGAACAGGGCAGGGGAGGATGGAAAAGGACACACAGGGATTCAGAAGCAGCCAAAGGACTTCACTTGAAACTGACTAGACATTTGGGTGAAGCTGACCAGACTTTGAAGGGCAGGCTCTGAACAAAGTGTTCCTTTGCAGTGGAAAATGGTTAAAAACACACAAAAAGCCCCACCCTCATCTTCGTTTCCTCCCTCACTGTCCAGTCTACTTGATTTGTATATATGTGGGTGAGGTTTGCTGCTGCAAATCCCATTGATTTCAACTGCTAACATGACATGCTGCCCCTTTGTCTGTGCTTAGGAAAAGGGCGCAGAAAGAGGGGAAATCTTTCCAGCCCCCTCTCTCCCTTTCTCTCCCCTCCAAGCACAGACCAAGGGGCAGCAGGTTATGTAAGCAGTTGAAATCAATGGAATTTACTTTTGAGTAAAGTAAATCCCATTGCAGATGTTCCCACTGGATGTTCAAAGGCATGGAAATGTAATCCTAAATTCCTCCACACTAACAGACTATAAGCTCCAATGGATTTGAGGGAGGAAATGTAAAAAATCATAAAAAAAATCAATGGATGACCCAATCTGGTTCAAATTCAGCATGCTGAAAGCTCTCCTTAAGACCTACCACTGTGCCAATTTGGATGACTTTTTCTTTAAAAATGAGGGTGCTGCTGGCAAGGAGGGTGCATTTCCCACATTTCTTTTAAAGTGAAAATGGACGAGTTAAGATGGAGGAAGCAGGAGAAGGAAGGATTTGAATTGGCAGTTAAAAACACCCGCTGGAGACAAGACACACCCCTTTCTTTTGTCAGCAATTCCACCCCTTGTAAACACACCCACAGAACACCGGATTCAAAACAAGGGATGAAAGTACATGCTGCAGTTTGAGCGATGTGCTTTCGCTTGCCCAGAAGAACCAGACTTTCCCAGCACCAAAATATTGCACTTCTTTTGGCTAAGAAGCGCAATTAAAGCAGGATGCATGGGAGTATTTCACAATAAAAGCAGATTATAAAATGGAAAACTTCAGAGTCCTTTGCACACAATTTGCAGTGACTGCAGAGTATAACACTGGTGTGATAAAGCTCAGAGTAAAAATCAAATAAACCAAATAAACATTTCCATCCACATAGAAAACTAGTTGTCAGGGAGATGGATCCTTGTCTAACATGCTAGCTTTCTCGCTGACATACTTGCTTTTTGTGTGTGTGTGTGCGCGCGCACGCACACACACACACACACACACACACACAGGTCTGGAGAAGCATTCCATTGGCTAAAGTAGTACAGCAGGGAGACCCAGGTTAACCATTTCAGTGAGAACAGGCCAAGAACAATCATAGCATTTCCACTTAGCATCTATCCAGGAAGGAGCCATGATTCATTAGTAGAGCACATACTTTCCATCTATATTGTCCCAGGTTTAACCCTTGCCATCTCTGTTTAAAAGGCTGGGGGAGAGCTCCATTGTCAGTCAGAGTTGACTCTAGTGGCACAGATGGACCAATGGTCTGATTTAGAATAAGGCAGCTTCATATGGAAACTGAGTGTATTATGC
The DNA here is from genome assembly GCF_023053635.1 of Elgaria multicarinata webbii. NCBI lineage: Eukaryota > Metazoa > Chordata > Lepidosauria > Squamata > Anguidae > Elgaria > Elgaria multicarinata. The sequence continues at coordinate 98,140,890 of NC_086171.1, read as the reverse complement.
TTCTAATTTATTTTTCTCTTAGAGTTTCACTTTTCTGGATACAACATCTGGATGTCCTTAATACAGAATTTTAAGGGAGTTTTAAAGAGAAACAGTGAAACGCAGCAGCCCCACCCATGTGACAATAAAACACAACTGAATTTGATGAGCAAACTGAATGGCTACATGATACTGTGAGTATTTGAGCCTTGATTACTGGAATCAGATTCCAGGCAGGCAGAGAAGAGCTGGGTCCAGACATTCACCCCAGGGTTACAACCTAGGCTGGAACAACTTTAGAAATGAGCAGGGAGCAGTTTTGGTTGGGACTGAAAGGTCAGCAGTGGAAGCTGGAACAGAGAGTGGTGCAGGAGAAACCAGATGAGAGATGAGGAAGAAGGAATTGAACTAATACCAATGCTGGTGCTATACTGTGCAGCTGCATTATAATAGTCTTACCTACATGGGTAAAATCTTTTTGCAGGTCCAGTATTGCTTCTAAACCAGCTCCTAGTCTGCAGCAGACTCGGGACATGAGGCTCATGGCCCCTGACATGCAACCTGGATTACAAAGCAGATTGATATGCAGGTAACTGCTTAGGAGAAAGCCTCCTACTTTGCACAGCATGGGTCTGTGTGTCCTCATCTGGCATGGAATCCCACCACCTGCTCTGATTCTGTTACTTTGCTCTGCTTTCTCTCTGTGCCCCCCTCCCCCTCCCAGTATTTTTTTTTCCCTGGCTATTTCTAAGCAGTGCCATATTTGTTGACTTGCTCTTTTGGTAGTGTTGCCTGTTAATAAGGAAATCTGTCTCTTAGCAGCATCCTGCCCAAGGCTATGCTTAGTTAAAGTGCAAAATGTCAAATCCTAGCAAACACCCTGGTGAGGGAGAATCAGCCGCTGGATGACTGGTAATTCAAAGGAGAAGCAGGGTGATGCAGAGTTGGAGAAGGGCAGGCATGTGGTGAACATTTTTGCCCCCACCCCCATTGGCCAAAGTTTATTCCAGTCTAGCCACACACAAGTGGTTAGGTGGTGCAGGATGGGGCTGCACACTCAGATGTGTCCCCAAATCCTCTTTCCACTGAAAGCAGTGTAGTGGGAGGGGACGAGCCACACCTAGTTATGCAAAACTATGTATAATTAGAACCCAGTTAGACTGGTCTTGCTCTTTAGTGCTGTGCTAGCAGGTAATGACACCACCAGTGTCCTGTGGCAAGGCAGGAGTGTGAACCCTTTTCCCTGGGCAATGAGGATGCCCCCCCCCCCACATTCAGAGTGGGGGCTTAAATTCCCTCAGTGTACTATCCCATATTATCTCACATCCACATCTGATTTGCTACATAAAATCATAGAATAGCAGAGTTGGAAGGGGCCTACAAGGCCATCGAGTCCAACCCCCTGTTCAATGCAGGAATCCACCCTAAAGCATCCCTGACAGATGGTTATCCAGCTGACTGTCAAGAATTGTGCAGTGAAGACAACCTTTCAAGGTGCCATAAAAAGGTGCTACAGCAGCAGTAATAGCTATGAACAGGTACGAAAATGTATGAAAGAATGGAAGGCAGGGCTTTTTTGGTGGGCTCTTTCATTCTTCTCTCTCCTTCTCCTCCCCCTCCCCTAGTTAATGTTAACATTGCAAATTTAACTTCATGAACATTTGGAGTCATATTAAGAGCTCTATCACACCTACTTTTTTATCTGTTTTTCATCCACAGTTGCCCCCTCCATTTCCTTAGCTCCATCACACCAGGGGTTAACATGCTCCCCTACCGTCACTTCTCCGCCCATGTTTTCGTTCCTCAGTTACTTCCTCTTTCAAAAGAGGAAGTACAGAATGAGCACGAGGCCCATTGAGTCTGCTGTTCTAATGGCACTGCTTCCACTGCACACAGCAGGAGAGAGCAGCAATTCTGAGTTTAAAAATACATCAGACTTCATGGAGATTTTTTTTGTGGTGCAAGGAAGGCCAGAAGGGACGGGAGGTGCGCAGGAGGCAGGCAACGTCATGTGAGGGACCTGAGCAAACTCCGTGAGTGCCCAGTAATGAGCATGCAATAAAACGCTCATCGGATGGAGCTTTGAGTCAGGCGCTGGGCACTTTCACGTCTGTGCATTGTTGCGCTCTTTCAGCTCATGTATCTTTTAACCTGGAGCGCTACTATGCCAGCAAAATCTCCCTCCCCGCCCCCTATGTTCTCCTTTCCCCTGCAGTTAATTTTTTTTAAAAAAATTTCTTTATTTCTGCTCAAAACAGCACACTATACTTTCCCCCAAGATCATATTAAAGAAACTCCAAGGAAGGGAGGCCTTTTGTAGGAAGCAGGAGGGAGCGCCTGGGCCGAGACTCTTGCTGCCCCTTGGCTTGGGAAAGGTTTACAGAGGGGAAGGGGGAGGAGTGAAGGTTTCTTTTGCACATTTCAAAGGGTGGGCAGATGAACAATCATTTTAAGTAATTTCTTTTGTAAAGGTGGTCAGGTCCCCTCCTTTGCTCCAAAGTAACCAAAATGCTTACATCTGCATAATTTTTAAAGATAAAGAAATGAAACTTGGGACCCTGAGAGCTCTTAAGTAGAGTTTTCAATATGCCAGGTTTGTATCAGAGTGGTTCATCCCTTGATTTTTTAGGAATTTTTAAATCCCCCCTTAAACCCTTTTCCTGATAGTCCACCTGTTTGCACTTGTGAAGTATCTATTTTCCTTTACTCTTGAGTAAGGGAACAGCGGATCTCTATTTCATGAACTGGAGATGCACAGTTTCACATTATCAAAGTAAAGGAAAATATATCCTTCACAAATGCAAGCATGTGGACTTTTAAATTGGTGGACTATCAGGCATTCAAGAGGCAGCTGGACAACCATCTGTCAGGGATGCTTTAGGGTGGATTCCTGCATTGAGCAGGGGGTTGGACTCGATGGCCTTGTAGGCCCCTTCCGGCTCTGCTATTCTATGATTCTATGAAAAGGGTTTAAGGTAGGGCTGTGCACTGCTTCAGATCCGAATTCCAAATCTGAAGCAGATCGGGGTGATTCACACCTCAGAATTCTGAATCCGAAGTGGGTCGGGGCATGTCCTTCAAACCCCATTTTGCATTACATAATCTCACTGTTGAAATGGGAGGAGTGTGTGTGCGTGCATGTATGTGTGTTGTGTTTTCCCAGCTAACACTTGTCAAGATCTGTTTAAGCTTCTCTCAGTGCTCAAATGTCACCCTGCCAGAATTCATTACATCCCATTTATTAATTAATTAAAATATATTTATACAGAGCAGGCTTTGTTAGATGGTGTTAAAGATAACGTTTGGAGAGCCACCCCTGGACAGAGGGAGGAGTCTCTCGTGGCAGTTGCTCAAGCCTGGGTCCGCAGCCTTCCTGTCATCAGGGGGTGACTTGGGCTGCATTGATAACATGGAACTTGCAACCATGGGAACGTTTAAGTGCAGATAATTGGCAGTCTGACAGCCTGCAGTGATTGGTGACAGCACAAGCGGAGGGCGAGGATAGAAACAAAACAAAATGCAAGGTCTGAGAAATGGTAGGGTCAACTGGGGAAAAAATGTAAAAAATGCATTACTCTAAACAATTGTGCATTACTCTAAACAATTTCTAAACAAGAAAAACACATTACGAAATATTTAACAGCATATTTAAAAATACAAAATTCACATGTGTGTAATATATATATATATATATATATATATATATATATATATATATGCCATTTAAAAGCACTGCAAAGAAGTCAGCTCTGCATCCTAGAAACCTACTACTGAGAAGTTTGTATGATTTTATCTGTACGCTACCCTGAGATCCTTGTAATATAGGGCGGGATACAAATGTTTTAATAAAATAAATAAGTTATAATATTTGTTTAAAAAAAGTTCAACAAGATGTGGTTTAAGACTAATCTTTTGGCTTCTACCAGTATATATGTGTATGTGTGTTATATAATAATCACAATTGATTGTGCACATATATTATATCATGTGATATAATAATAATTCAAGAGGCAGTTGGACAACCATCTGCCAGGGATGCTTTAGGGTGGATTCCTGCATTGAGCAGAGGGTTGGACTCAATGTCCTTATAGGCCCCTTCCAACTCTACTATTCTATGATTCAATAATAATAATAATAATAATAATAATAATAATAATAATAATAATAATTCCATAAAAAGATGACTCTATAAGCTTTTATTTTGGTCATTACACCAGTTCTAAGTTCAGATTCATTGTCATGCATCAATTGCAAACTATTGTTGTTATTAATACAGCACTCTCAATATAAATTATTTTACATAGCCATATAAGGAAAAAAGACAAGTCTGTGACCCATGGAAGGACACCATCAGAACTTCAACAGCGGAGGAGACAAGGTTAGTGTAGTTCTTTCTGATAATCGTTCATAAACTGCAAGTTCTAGGGATACAAGAGTTATTCCTGTTCTGGCAGTTGCCCCATTTATGAACCTTCAGGTAATAATTGTAATTAATACAGATTAAATGCATTCTTTAACTCATGGTCAAATGAGTTTATAACTCAGGGTTTTCGTGCAGCAATCTTCTAACATGTGGTCATGAGAGCTTAAAACCCCAATAGATTTTTAAAAATTGACCTCAATAGCTTTGCTTGACAAACAGCATGCTGTTTGGATGCATTCAATACCCCAATCAACAACCAGGGGTTATATATTAGCTACCCAGCGTTGCTTGGGTCCCCTAAGATATATGTCTGTGAGGTAATCATCTTAAAGTAATAGGCTGGTGCTAGGCCTATGAGTTAACCTTTAAACAAATTAAATTCATTTCTTTTTTCCCTCTCACCCTCATGACAACCCTGCAAGGTAGGCCGGTGAGGTAATTTTAAATTAAATTAGTTTCCTCCCTCTCTCTCTTTCTCTCTCCCCCCCCCCCCCCCGATGCAGGCCAGGGCTTCCTTAAGGCTGCAGCTCTCCATGGCCTGCTCAACCATCTTCTGCTCGGGGCTCTTGACAGGTGCCAGGAAGCCTCCGAGGAGGGCTGGGTTAAAGCCCTGTGCTTGCCTCGGCCTGTGCCTCTCGCCCACTAAGTACTCCATCAGGAGGCAAGTCTGGCAGAGCTGGTCCACACTGCACTGTGCAATTGGTGCCCGTAGGTAGGCCATGAGGAAGCAGCCAGCTGATTGAATGATGGTTAGCTCAGTTGCTGCTGTCAGTGATGGAGCTGCACCCTCCCGCTCCTGATGGTGCCTAGCCACCAAGGCAGCTGGCCCCAGGCAATCTGCTTCCAGATGATGGCTACCAAAGCCTGATAAATCTTCCCTCCCACCGAAGGCATGCTGGGAGTTGTAGGCACAAGCCTAGCTCCCTGAATAACATGTTAATCTTCGAAACCATCTGAGGTGTGGTAGGAGACAACTGGAGAGTGGGCCTTCTTAGTTGTGGCACCCTGCTTGTGGATTTCTTTTCCCTAGGCAGGCTTTCCAGTGACTGCATTAATGGCTTTCCAGTGCCAAGTGATTTTTAAAAAATATTTTCATTTTCCAAGGCCTTTTAACTTGATGAGGTTTTCATGCTGCATTTCCCCCTTCCTGATATAACTAAACCACAACATTCCAAGACAGATGCAGGAATTCCTGAAAAGTTCATGAATATGATGTAAAAGCCTGATTATATCAGTGAAACAGAAGAGTGAATGGAGGAATGACTGACAGCTGAGGCTAGAATGGAATGGTGGGCGGGGTTAGTGGCAGTTGGAGAAAGTCAGTTAGAAGGAGAACAAAGACAGTTAGTGAGAGGTCAGAAAAGTGGGGGCTGAGTTAGGATTGAGAGATAGTGACCCGGTTTGCTCACCCATACTTTATTTAAAATCAGCTACTCTACATGCCAGTACTACACCTCCCAGCATGCCTTTGGCAGCCTACAGGTGCCCGCATCCTCTGAGACATCCTCTTGTTGTCGATGCTGTTCCTTGATAGAGCGTCAAGGAGTAGCATCGCCAAGAGGGGAGGTAAGCAGCTGTCAGTGGATGTGCCCAGCTCTGGCCAATCCTGCTGGGCCTGCCTTGGCCTGCACTTCTCATCCACCAAGTTCCCCATCAGGAGCCTGTACTGAAGGGTTGGGACTGGGATGGGCACTTCCCCCCTCTGGGCATGCGCAGAGTGCCTCCCCTCTTTCCCTCTTAAAGGCTATGCGCTTGCTTCCCCCAGATTCTTCCCTCAGACTGATATCAGGACTGAGTGCTTCTGAGCATGTTTGGCCCCTCAAAGTCATGCTGTTGTATCTAGTTACGATTTTAAAACCACGCAAGGGTGGGAGGAGGCACCGCAAATGGATGCAGATCATTTATGTGGGTAGTTTCCTTTTATATGGAATTGGGTTGACTGCTTGAGACCAACCTTAGGAGTCAGGGTTGTGGCTAGACACACCGCAGCAACCAGCAACTCACAATGGCCACCAAAGGCCAGTAAGTCTGGCCTCCCACCCAAGGCATGCTGGGAGTTCTGCCCAAGGCATGCTGGGAGTTGTATGCCTAAGCCTTGGTTTTTATTAAATTATTTAAAAGTACTTAAAACCCAAAATTCTGTGGTTTTTAGATTTTTCTGGTACAATGTATAACCAGACCCATCAGCATGCCACATTTCAAGTTTCTAACTCACCGGGAAGTGGGTAAATATTTCTGGATACACGTATACTTTCCACTTTATAGGTAGAGATATACTTGTTCTGAAGTCCTTCAGACTGCAATCGAATGCCATGCTGGCTGGCTGGCTGGCTGGCTGGCCGTTCTTCAGCACCTGAAGCATCTGCTGACACCTAGTGGTGGGCAGCTAAAATGATTGATACTTCCCCCATCTCCAGGATTCATTCTACCTGCTAAGTCGGGTGTGATATGGCGGTGGGAGACGGGATATTTGGGGAAGAAATGTTCAAGGTGGGCCCATTAAAAAGTGTATTTTTCAAATCTCGTAACTGCTATACCCACTATGTTTGGCAAAGGCATTCCTTGTTGGATCAGACCAAAGCTCCAACTGGTCCAACTTCCTGGACCCCACAGTGGCCAGCTTCTAAGAAGCTTCCAGGAAGCCCCAAGCAGGGCTGGAAGGAAACAGCAGCTTCCCCTGCTTTCCCCCCTAACAACTGGCAAAGAATTTCTTAAAGCACAACAACTGTTCTCACATGCACATGAGGAGATGATGAGTGCCCAAACACGAACATATAGAAGGCTGGCACAACTTGCAACCCACCAAGTGAAACACAGCTCCGTATGGCAGCTAGAACTAAACAGAACCCTGCCCAACTTTGTCACTCTGTTTGCAGCCTGAAAATATTGTTTGTCCCTCTTAACATAACAGTAATTGCTCCGTCCTCTCCCGCTGAGTGCCATTTTACTCACAAGATGCAACAGAAAGAACACATCACCCTCACTCTGATTTGTCTTCATGATGATATAACAGTCAATACAATTTGGCTACATGGCAAAGCTTGAAGCCAGAGTGAGAGAGATGCTCCTGCCCTCATTGTGTCTTGTGGGTAAAAAACAGAGGAAAAAACGGCAATTACTCACTAGCAGGAGGAAGCGTGATTGCTCCCATCACCGCCAGGACCATGAATAGGAAGCAAAAGGTGGGGGGAAGGGTGAGTAAATGGGGACTTTCATCACATGAACCCCCCTCCCCCAGTTCTCCCCTTTTTGAGCTGAAAATGTTGCCTAGCTGAATATTTAATTCCGCCTTAATGGCAACCCAATGGCAGGTCTGTCGGTCTGTCTGTTGCTTGCCTGGAACTGAATTGAATTCAGGGTCAAGCTACATTCTATTGACTGGAACTTCCAATACCTTTTTATTTTACAAAAAGCAGCTCTCTCTCTCTCTCTGTGTGTATTTGGATTGGAGTCATGCTGTAGCAGAGGAAGATGTGCCTTTGCCCTTGCCCCAACCACCATGGCCCTGATGGAATCCCCTCCCCCAGCTTTTAATGGTCACAGAAGGTTTAATAGTAGATTTGCAGGATGATCTAAGTTGAGGAATCAGCATGGCGCAAAGTTAGGTCCCCTTCTTCTGTGCCATTGTCCCAAACCAAACTCTTCCTCTCGGTGGTTGCTTTTGTAAAATAAAAATACACCAGGCGTTCCAGTTATGGAACTCTTGCATTACATAAAATTTCAGTCCTCAGTTAAGGGTTTTTGTTGAAGCCAGATTTCCATTTCTAAGGAGAGAACCAAGAATTTAATCCTCTGCTCTACAAATGCTTTTCCCTAATCAAAGATGTGTGGTAAACTGGATATGAGGGAAGGGTGCTCTGTACATGCTCAGATGGACTTTCCAATATTATCATTACCTCACATGTTCAAGAACCACCTTGACATTGAACAGAGATTCCATGATGCAAATTATTAGACATTCACTATACAATGACATTTACAGCATTTGTTTTGCAGCTTTAGAATCAGACCATAAGAAAATGAAAATGAGATGGGTGGTGAACACCTTTATCCTGCACTGAGCAGTGGGTTGGACTAGATAATCTTCAAGGTACCTTCCAACTCTGAAAATAATTCCTCCCCACTAAGGTTTAAGGATATTAACTGCAAAATGGTGTGAGTTGCCAGCTTGTTTCAAAGCCAGGTTCAGGAGAAACCCAGTAGCCTTCCCACAGCCCCATCCCACAACTGGGCAACCCATCAATGTTCTAGACCAGTTAGGAACCCAGCAGGCTCCTCCTCTGTAAACCGTAATTTGTAAAAATTGAACCATGCTTTAGAGTTTGCTCCTTTTGAAAGAATCTCTATGATATTTCTAATCAACTAGGTATGACCTTTTTCTAGGAGCCTTCTGTACTTCATTTGCTTTGTCACTTTCTCTTTCTCCCCCCAGTGGACACCTTGGTTTTATACCACAGCATGTGCATGTATGTATGCACTTACCACGTGGACAGAGGACATCATTCTGGTGTCAGTTATTGTTTGACTTTTAAGTACATAATTTAAAAGCTGGAGAAAGACAAGAGAAGCAAATGGGGATAAAAGACATTGCTTAAAATAAGAACATCAAGTGCTCTTGTTGCAAGGGAGTCCAAAATCTCTTGGGTCCGGCTCTGACAGTGATGTAAAATCTAGAATGTCCATTTTGCCCGTCATGCAGACATGTGTTTACACGTGTGCCCGCACACGTGTACACGCACGCACACGCACGCACGCACGCACCCCCTCACCCCCTCCAGGAACACGCATAGGGACAACTGGGAAGGGAAACGGGGCACACAAGGCAAGGAGGGGGGAGTGGCCAGGTGCCTCCAGTAAGGACTCCATTTACCCCCATGCAAGCAGCACGTAGGCACACATCAAGCCCCTTAGCCTTGTCAGCTCCAGGGGACACTGATTAAGTTAATCCTGCCAAATCCATTTCACCGACTAACTGCCCAGACATCGCTTAGGTGCACTTTAACACCATAGGTCAGTTTCAAATGACACTGACCATTTAAACTCAGCCAAGTCCTTAGGACTGCCCCCTAGCCACATCACCAATAGGGGAGAGGCTACAGGCGCAAAGCACACCTGGGAGCAAGGAAGTAAAGCACATGGCATTTGCAGCTGCAATTCTCCTTCTGACCACTGCATGGAAGTATATACTGTATTTCTTCGATTCTAAGATGCCGTCGATTCTAAGATGCACCCCATTTTAGAGATGTTTATATGGGGGGGAAAGTATTCTGCCATGCATGGGGAGCAGATTGCAGGCAGGTAAGGGAAGAGGTGTGGCCAATTCTGATTGGGCCAACGGTTTTGGCGCCACAGGGCTGGGACAGGTTACAAGTAAGCCAAAAACGAGGCACTTACCCCTAATGTCGCAGGCCCACGTTGCCTGGTGGGGTGGGCCCTGCCGGGTGGAGGGTACCTGCCGGGGGTGGGGGCCAACTGAGGAGCACGTGCAAGGGCCTGGAGGCTTTACCAGCTGCCACCACTTCTTGCGGGGAGCGGGAGGGAGTCGTTCGCAAGGCGCCCACCTTTGGGCCAGCTCCAGCTGCCAGTGCTGAGGGGCCTCTTCCAGGCATGGCTAGATGGGCTGTGGAAATTTCCCGAGGCGCGAAGGAGCCGGCCGCACGTGCACTGCCACCCCTGGCCCAGTGGTGGTGGAGAGACCCCCCTGCCCCACAGGCGCCCTGGGCTCCTCTCCCACACATGTTGCGTGAGAACAGCAGAGCTGCGAGTCCCGAAGCACGTCCTGCCCGCACCCCGGCCCAGCAACTCACCTCCTGGGCGTCGCCTCTGTCTTAATGGCCGGCGCTGCTGCACCTCCTCCGCTGCACAGAACCAGCAGCCGCAAGAAGCCGGCGGCGCCTGCCCGCCTCACACAACCCTCCATGAAGCCGGTGGCGCCCGCCCGTCTGCCCCAGCCCCATGCGCAAGGCGAGGCACACGCCAGGCCTGACCCAGCCGGAGCTGCATAGCCATGCCCACTGGCCCCAACCGGGCTGGCTGTGCTCGTGGTGCGGCGGGCAGGGCCCGCTTAGGGCTCGGAGCTCCGTTGGCGCGTGTGTGAGCCCGGTTAGCTCTGGGGAGCACAAATAGGCCCAGGGCAGCCGCGGATCGTCGCTGAGGCCCCCAATCAGGCCAAGCACATTCCCCAGCCTTCAGAGCCGCTTAGGCGCTCAACAAGCCCTTGAGCTGCCTGGGCATCGTGAGCAGGGTGGAGGGATAACAGCGCACTTTGTAGAATATAAGCCTATGCAGCAGGGTCCTGCTATTTATTGTTTTACTCTGTACAGCACCATGTACATTGATGGTGCTATATAAATAAATAATAAATAATAATAATTGTAGGCGATTCTAAGACGCCATCGATTCTAAGACGCAGCCCATTTTTAGAGATGTTTATATTGGGGGGAAAATGCGTCTTAGAAGCGAAGAAATACAGTAAGCTATTGTCTTGCCTCAGTGCTGTATGACTCTGGTTTAGCAGTGTGAGCGCCAAGAGGTCACCTTGTTCTCGAGAATAAATGTTTGGAGCCCAACAACTTGCCTGTGATCTTTCGCAAGTGTTTCAATATTGGACTCTGGTGCACTTGGACTTGGCATAATTTATGCAACAACAGCACTTGTATATCCCCATTTACGCTGATTTCTCCTTTTCCACATTTCAAGTTGGAGATGGCTGACTCTTGCAGTTAGGGAGGGACTGCAAAGAATGTGGTTTTTGATAGGGATATTCTGGCCAAGTATTTATGTGAGAGAGGCATATGAAAAAGAGACTCTTATTTTCAGAATGAAGGTCCCTGCTGTAGTTCCCACACCATACAAACAATAAACAGATCCCACAGTCTCATGTTTTGTATTCACTTACAATTAAGCCTCCATGCACCCACATGTTCCTTTGGTGTTTCAACCACCACCCTTCTCCTCTGCAGGTTGAGACAACACTGAAGTCCAGGGCACTATTTTTGCAGCCACCCCATCATCGAGACCAGGGTGCTGCCGCTGTCTATATGGTGCTGGGTTGCTGCAGCGATGAGTAAAAACCTTGGGCTTTCTCTGCTGTGGGGTGGTGGCAGCTAATCCCGATACCGAAGGAGGGCAGAGGGTTTTCTTCAGTTGGGGCCGGCTGAACAAGCTGGAGCCTGTCTTCGCTGCCTTGCTCTACCCACAGCACCTGGGAGCACCTGGTTGAGCTCACGCAGCTGCGAAGCCAAGATCCAGGTGAGCAAGGGAAACTCATGGGAGGAAGGGGTGTGCCCATCGGGGTGGGTGGGTTGTCCAGCCATTCTCCTCTCTCTCACCACCCCCTTTCTCCACCTTCTGCCCCAGGTCCAATTCCAGAACCAGTGTGTGCGTGTGGTAATGAAGTCTGTATAGCATTCAGCATTCATTACATAACATTCCAGCTCTATTCAATTGGGAGATTTACTTACAAGGTCCTTCTCTGTTTGCTTGTTTTAACCAATCATGAGGGCGTTTCTTTAGCTTTTTTGCTTTTATACCCCACACTGTACATGTGATGTAACTTGTGACACAGTGTGTGCCTGCACATGTAATAATGCTTACTCCTGTGAGCACTTAGAGTGCTGGGCCAATGAAAGGACAGGCACTGAATGTTGGGAGAGAGGCTGAAGAAAAGTCAATTGGTGATAATTGGGGCTCCATCACAACTCCTTTTTTTTATCCTCAGTTCCCCCCTCCGTTTCCTTAGTGAGTCGAGCGCTGGGGCACTTTCACCTCTGTGCGTTGTTGTGCTCTTTCAGCTCAAGTATCTTTTCACCTGGAGCGCTACTGTGCTGGTGAAATCTCAAGCCCCGCCCCTTGGGAAAGGTTCACAGGGGGGAGGAGCAAAGGTTGTTTTGCTCATTTCAAAGGGTGGGCAGATGAACAATCATTTTAATTTCTTTTGTAATGGTGGTTAGTAAACCCCACTGAACAGAGAGAGACTTACTTCTGAGTAAACACATATAGAACTGACTTAATAGTGTGGTCACTCAGAAGCTTTTTTTTAAGTCTAAAACAGCAAACTGGAAAGATGTGCTCTGCAACCCTCTGCTTACTTCTGAGTTCTTACTTCTGTTTACTCAGAAGTCTCCCTTTGTTCAATGGGGTTTACTCAAAGAGCATGCATCAGATTTTAGTATGACTTGGATGTAAATGCAGTTGAAATCAATGGGATTTACTCTAGAGTAAGCAGGTCTGTAGTTTATGCACTTGAAGATGCACAGCTTCATATGATCAAAGGAATGGAAGATTGATCCTTCGCACTTGTGGACTACCAGGAAAATGGGTTTTGGGGGGGAGATTAAAAAATTCATAAAAAATTAAGGGATGAACAATATGATTCAAACATGGCATGCTGAAAGCGCTCCTTAAGTGCTACCACTATGCCGATTTTGATATATTTATGCTTAAAACTTACACAGATATAAGCATTTTTAAAATTTCCATTAAAAAAATCCCTTAAAATCAAGAGATGAACCAATCTGATTCAAACTTGGGGTGACTAAAGCCCTCCTTAAGAGCTATCACTGTGCCAATTTTGATCTCTTTATCTTTAAAAATGAAGGCGCTGCAGGCAAGGGTGCATTTTCTGCATTTCTTTTAAGGTGAAAATGCCTACTCAGGAGTAAGAACTTAGAGTTAAATGGGACCGCTCTCTCTCCCCCTTCACAGTTGAGTGGAGAACTGCCCCACCCTCCTCTTATGTTAGCGGGACTTCCATTAGACACACAACAAGGAACAGGATGGTGGGATAGAACACAACAACAGCAATACATAGAGGGAGGAGCGCATTTATTTTGCAGGGAGGGAAAGTAATCCAGACTTCCCCCCTCCAAAAATATACCAAACATGGAGGGTAAGAGGTGAAATGAGTGCACGATGTGGGTGATGTCATGTGAGTGCCGGGCTGAAAAACTGCATACCAGGCATGTTGAGTGTGCGATAAATCGCTGGTGTAATGGAGGGACTCCAGAGGGAGAAGAGAGAGGAAAAAAGTACATCCGGTATCTTCGACTTCAAACTTCAAGTTTTTTAAAAGACCATTTTTTGTTTTTTGTTTTCAATTATGCCTGTTTATTCGTAAAAGTGTAAAGTCGTTCCAGTTGCAAAGGAAAGGGGAAAACATATTTTTATCCAATCGTTCTCAGACTACTAGCCCCCATGGTGACACGGGATTTTCACTAGTAATCTTGAGAGTCCAAAATGGGCTTCTTGAGGAGTGATGTCATGATCATCCCTTTTAAACTGATTAAACTGATTTGGAAGGCATTGACTTAAACTTGTACCTATCCAGTCAGCCTATCTCTGCCAGTGTGGTGGTGGACCAAGCCGTAGGAAAAAACCCTCCTGAAAGCCATTGAAACAGATTGCAAATAATGCTAAATGCTATGCCCTCCCAGAATCACCAATTTCACACTTTTAATTACATGCAGCCTGAGGAAAAGGTTCACATACCTTTCATCTTGATAAAACTGTCGTTTTACTATCTTTTTTCTTTTCTTTTTTTTACTCTTCTTCAATCTTATATATTCCATTGCTGTACTAGTTGAAACCAAAATATGGTGGGAAGACTTGGCCTACTCTGAAGCTAACCCCTGGCAGCAACAAAGCAAAGGAAGAGGAAGCCAGCAGCTGCTGCTTGTCTTGCCCTCTCCCTCCAGGTGCTGATGCAGCCATGTGGTAGAGCCCGTGCAACTCAGGGAAGGTCGGGGCTTTCTTGAGGTCTTCTTGACCAAGGGCCTCCCAAAACTTGGGCCTCAAACTGCCCTGGGGCTTGTCTATACGGCTTGTTTACTCCGACTTAAATGTGCATATTTGTGTTTCAGGACACATGATGCGGCCGTCCATTCGCTGTAGTGCTGGCTTTCTAACGCGATAATGCACATATTCGCATTTGCAATTTACCGCGACATTTAGATCATGTCTGGGTTTGCACCGCATTATGCTTATGTGTCTTTGGGGGAGTTAAATGACATTTTGACATGTGGGTGGAGCTTTGAGGGTAGGGCAACGTGATTGGTCGATTTCCCACCTATTGGCTGCCTCATTTGTTCGTGTGCTGTTTTTAGTTTGAATTCTCTGATTCTGCTGCCTCATTCCTCCCCCCTCCCAGTTTGTGTGTATATGAATCTGTGGAGCTCCGCATATAAAATTTATAGCTTTTATCATCTCTCCTCCATAGCATCGTACCATTGTATATTCGAATGTGCGCATGTGCGCTTTTATAACTGCAGTATAAAAAAGCAGGAAATAAATTGCTGTTGCTGCTGCAGGGTGATGCGCTTTCTCTAGATTTGAATCAACGAAAATTCAGGTTTCTATTTAATGAGGAGCAATCCTGTTGTCGTATAGACGGGCGCCTGGACTGGGATGGGGGACTTAGTTATTGACAGTGAGGGAAATATACTTTGCATACATTCAGAGGCACATTGCTGGAAAAGTTGCAGATAATCTAATGCAGTGAGTGGTTTGGTAGAGATCTCTGAAATAGGCTGGGAATGGCTGTGATTATTCACTGTTGTGAGGAAGAAGACTGGGTCCCAAAGCATGCATAAGCACAACAGAAATGCACAGGTGTGTTAAAATGGGGCGCACCATATGCACAAATAGTTAACACAGTTTGCCTGCAGCAACACTTCAGCTGCACCAGCTCCAACATTTGGCAGCCTGACCCTTCAGCTGTTTTGTTTTAACTACGAGGGGGATGGTTTTCAAAGCCCTGTCCTGTAGGGATGCTTTCCTGGCATCTAAATATCACTGGATTATAAAATGAAAATGGGAAGCCACTGTCTAGGGAAACTCTTGGGTAAGGAAGCGGCAGAAACTCAGGGATGATTAACTAGGGGCTAGAGATGGAATTAGTACATAATTCCTAAAGAGCTTTATGCTGTGGGAGATGTGCCATCATCACACTATCTGAGTGTGGGAAGGGGGGGGATTCAATTGGTCAGTGGTAAGGTGAAAGCACTCTGCATATGTTCAGAGGCCATCTACTGTTAATTAATGTTATTTGCATATAAGAATTCTGTGCCATGGATTTACTGGGGGATCTTGGGTCAGTCATTGCTGTGCCTCAAGGTACCTTAGCTGCAAAATGGTACCAATGTTCCCAAAAACATATAAGTGAAACATAGTACATATATGCCTATTTGACTTGTCCATGTAATGTGTAGTTTGCCTCTTTGCTTTTGTTGTCTGGAACCATCTGTGTATTTACAGTTCCCACTGCCTATTTGTGACATATTTGAGTCTGGATTGTGTTGGCCTCTCCATCGTCCAGCAGGCCGTGCTGTTCAGCTGCCAGACTTCCTTAGACTCCGTCCCTCATCCCGTCCACTCAGGGACAAGAGTGTCCGCATTTTCATCTGTGAAATATTGGGAGGTATGCATGCCAAAGAAAGCACGCAGTTCCAAGTATGTTGCCTCCTAACGAAGAATAAATCCAGATCAGCTGTGGTCATTGGAGGCAATGGGCTGAAATTGGAAGGGGCACCTTTAGGGGGCCTGCCAGACTGGGTCTCCTGGCAAAGTGTTTGGGGAGGGAATTGGTTAATGTCGCAGAACACTGGCTCCGGCCTTGGCCCCGCGCTCCCCCTTCCTTTCAATCTCCCACTTCTAAGACGTCCCCTGTGCTGAATTCTTATTCAACTTCGAACTGACAAACTGTTTTTAATCTTTTCCTTCCATCCAGCTTGGGGATTGGGAAGCAAAAATCAATACTGGCTGGCAGGTGATCAAGCAGCTTGAGACTCGGGCTGAGAAAGAGAAAGAGCGAGAGAAAGGACAGGAGGGTGAGGGGAGGTATGACTAAGTAGCATGAATTACAGAGGCCTCTGATTCCCCGTGCCTTGGCCTTGAGCAGGAGAACATTGTTGTTTCAATCAGGTTGTGAGTTCACAGCTGTCTGGGTTCACTGCTGAAAGGCACACGGCTTTCTTGGGTGATTACAACGTTCTGTGACCAGGAAACTGAGTAACTGCATCATGGATGGTGGGGCCTAACTCTCCACATGAAATCCATGACAGTCCTATGAATCTCAACCAAATTCCTGCTCTCATGATTGTGGGAAGTTCCAAAAGGTGTGCTGGCTACAGCATCTGATGGGGAGGAAAATAAAGTTTGTGTGCATGTCAAAAGCTAACATGTTAGGGAGAAAGGGTCTAGCTCAGCCATTTGCCACATGGAGGCAGCTTTCCACATGGAGGGAAGACTTCAATCAAGCAACAGCATTCTGAGATGGTTCGGACCTGTGGGAATGCTGTAACATGTTCTGCACATTTAAATTGGTTCTAAGACTTAGTTCTCTCACAGGCCTAAACCTGTGCTGGGACATCCCACTTCAGACTTGGGATGGATAGGGAAGCTCACATGATGGAATGCCACTCCATACACAAAAATTCCCTGCACACAGAGGTCAGGAAGAATTATTGTAGCCTAGTTGTCTCCCAGACATCATGGGCTTTTATGTGTAAGGCCTTGGTTTGAGATCTCTCTGAGAAAAGAATAGAAGCCTAACAGCCGAACACCAGGGAACAACACCAACCTGAAGAAGGGTTTAGGCTAGTGACAATGTCTCATTTCATCTGGGGCTGCACCATTTTTCAGAACCCTGTTTCATTTCATTTATTACATTTCTATACTATCCCACAACCAAAGCTCTCTGAGTAGTTCCCAAAAATTAAAAACCATTGCACATTACATTATATAAAGTATAAAACCATTCACATAAGGACATAAAACAGATACACAACAACAGAGAGCTAAAACAATTTAAAACCATCAACCAGAGACAATCCAGGGCCTGATCAAAAAGACTCATTAAATGCTGCCAAATGCCTGCGAGAAGAGGGTAGTTTTAATCTGGAGCGGAAAAGATGACGACCTTGGTGCCAGGCAGGCCTCATAAGGAAGATCATTCCATGAATGGGGGGCCATCAGACTCAAAAAGCTTAGAGCAGTACAACAATGGAATCAGTTACCTAGGGAGGTTGTGGGCTCTCCCACACTAGAGGCCTTCAAGAGGCAGCTGGACAACCATCTGTCAGGGATGCTTTAGGGTGGATTCCTGCATTGAGCAGGGGGTTGGACTCGATGGCCTTGTAGGCCCCTTCCAACTCTGCTATTCTATGATTCTAAGAAGGCCCTCCAGGGCTTCCTCGGAGGAGGGTCCCAGAGGAGGATCTTGGATGCGGAACATAGTGTACAGGTTGGTTCATGATGGGAGAGGTGTTCCATCAGGTACTGTGGTCCCAAGATGTGTAAGGCTTTACAGGTTAAAACCAGCACTTTGAATTCAGCTCGGAAACGTACAGGCAGCCAGTGCAAGTAGTGCACTATGCATGCCATGGCAAATATGTGGAAGGGATTTCTATATTCCTCCCTTCAGCATAATTCTCAGGGCAGCTGAAGGAACAGCCTCGGGAAAGCACCACAACAAATCTTTCTACCCATATTGTTTGTATAATGCTGTGTTTTCCAGACCCTGGTTAATTATGGCAATGCCAAAATTATAACTGTTGATCATATAAGGAGAGAGAGAAAGGGAAGACATGGACACCTGCTATTCCCCTTCCAATATTTTCTCCTAAAAAGCCTTTGGTGTTAAATACAGATTATATGGTTTTACTGTTGGCTAGTTCTCTGCTTTTTCCAGATCTGCAATGGAAAACTGAAGGGAGAGTTTGGGCAAGGGAAGACTCCTATTTCCTCCCATAATTGATTCATAAAACATCAAAATAAGCATCAGAAAAGTGCACAACTTGGTCAAAAATTCTGGCTTAAATCCTCCACTATGAAGAAGGCAATACACCAAACACATTGGGCATATGAGATTGCTCAATGCATATTTTTGCTTTTGAGACTGAAGCTCCCTCTTTTGGGGCTTCTTTCTCCCCTTTCTTGTTATAAGCCTATTTCTCCCCATCACTACACACACTAATTTTTGCCAGGGCAGACAAGATGCCGGAGTCCTGGAATAGGGAAAGAAAAATACTTCTGAGCATGTGTAGAGTGCCCTTGCCTCACTGAGTTACTGCAGTCTCCTGTTTCCACTTGATTTATTTATTCCACTTTCCCCCCCCTCCAAGGAGCCTAAGGTGGCTTACATGACCCTCCTCTCTATTTTATCTTCACAACAACAACCCTGTGAGGTAGCTTAGGCTGAGAGTCAGTGACTGGCCCAAAGTCACCCAGTAAGCTTCATGGCCAAGTAAGGACTAGAACCTGGATCTCCTGAGTCCTAGTCTAACACTCTAAGCACATCACATGGGAATATAAGAATCTGTCTCATACCAAATCAAACAACTGGTCCATCTAGCCTAGAACTGTTGACACTGTCTGGCAGCAGCTCTCTAGGGTTTCAAGCAGGGGTTTTCCAATCCTACCTGGGGATGCCAGGTAGAGGCGTTAACTCCCACTCCTAGCAGTATCATCCTGCAGTACTGATGAAAATCACACCCACATCCGCAGACACACACATCCCAAGGGACTATTTGCTGTGGGAGGGAAACTGCTATTGAACCAATCACAGCTTCTCTTCTGTGGCAAATAGCTTCAGAGAGGCAATTTTCTTTGGAGGAAAAGGTCAACCCCCCCTTCTTATGCACTGTCGTTCCTATTCTGATCACACACAAATGTACATGGCTACTGTTTTAAAAGCGCAGCCATGTTAAAAGGGAACACTCATTTAAGATAACATGTAATTTGGACCTTAAGTAGAAATGTACTTCAAGCACATTGAATTGTCTCCAGATTCTAGAGCACCATGGCCAACATAGATTAGAAATTCCATTTCACTGATCATGCATTTTTTTAAAAAAACTACATCCAAACACATGCACAGCAGCTCTTGCCAAGACATTTGTATAGCTGAGGTAGATACTCTTGGGATTTTGACACCCCAGCAAATTGCCTACTTTCTGACTGTAGTTGGGCCAGCTGTGCTGAAAGTCTTCCTTGTTCTTTGTCCCTTCTTCCTCCAACTGATTTTGGAGCTCTTTACTGGTTTTCATCAGAAATGTCTGGATCTAATTTATTCTGTTCATGGTGAATTTGTGGGATTTGATCTATAGTAGGTCAGTGCCCTGGTTTATGAACGCCATCTGGTGAATGTCCTATTATATGGTTGGGACACTACTCCTTGTAAGTGTCTGACACTCCAGTTTTTTAGAGAGATGTACCTGAACTAGTGTCAGAGTAACTGGCATCAAGCAGGTTGAGACAGGGGCTGAGAAAAACAAATAACATCATCGGGAGATCCTTGGCTAGCCTAGTCATTCCGTAATGATTCCTATTGTTCTGGTGCCCCCTATCAAAAGCAACTCTTCCCTGACTAACATTGCATTAGTGAATAATGGCACTAGAGTTTTTTGTTTCTCATTTCTGTGAGTAGTGAGATGTTCATGAGGTACTGTTACCTGGGTTTGGTTTCTCTTGGATGAGAGAGGATGGAGACTTATGGTGTCTTTGAAATATTTGCTTTATTTCCAAATACACAAGCTGAGCATCGAGGAAGCAAAAACGCTGGTTTATAAGCAGTGTTGCCACTAATTCTGCATCAGGTTCCTAAAGAGTGCAACTGCTCATCCCAGGAATGCTTCAGCCAATTCACAGTTCTCTCTCCCTCTCCAAATTCAAAATGAATGCCTACCCCCACCTTCCCCAAACACATCCCTGCAGAGCAAGGGTCTCCATTCTTCTCCCTGCAGGCAAATTGCCCATGCAGGAAACCATCCATAGTCATGAATCATAGAATAGTAGAGTTGGAAGGGGCCTATAAGGCCATCGAGTCCAACTCCCTGCTCAATGCAGGAATCCACCCTAAAGCATCCCTGACAGATGGTTGTCCAGCTGCCTCTTGAATGCCTCTAGTGTGGGAGAGCCCACAACCTCCCTAGGTAACTGGTTCCATTGTCGTACTGCTCTAACAGTCAGGAAGTTTTTCCTGATGTCCAGCCGGAATCTGGCTTCCTGTAACTTCAGCCCGTTATTCTGTGTCCTGCACTCTGGGATGATCGAGAAGAGATCCTCGCCCTCCTCTGTGTGACAACCTTTTAAGTATTTGAAGAGTGCTCTCTTCTCTTCTCCAGGCTAAATATGCCCAGTTGTTTCAGTCTCTCCTCATAGGGCTTTGTTTCCGGACCCCTGATCATCCTGGTTGCACTCCTCTGAACACGCTCCAGCTTGTCTGTATCCTTCTTGAATTGTGGAGCCTAGAACTGGATGCAATACTCTAGATGAGGCCTAACCAGGGCTGAATAGAGAGGAACCAGTATGTCATGCGATTTGGAAGCTATACTTCTATTAATGCAGCCCAAAATAGCATTTGCCTTTCTTGCAACCATATCACACTGTTGGCTCATATTCAGCTTGTGATCTACAACAATTCCGAGATCCTTCTCGCTTGTAGTATTGCTGAGCCAAGTGTCCCCCATCTTGTAACTATGCATTTGGTTTCTATTTCCTAGATGTAGAACTTGGCATTTATCCTTTTTAAATTTCATTCTGTTGTTTTCAGCCCAGCACACCAGCCTATCAAGACTACTTTGAAGTTTGTTTCTGTCTTCCAGGGTACTAGCTATCCCACCCAATTTTGCGTCATCTGCAAATTTGATAAGCATTCCCTGCACTGCCTCATCCAAATCATTAAAGAAATGCTGAAGAGCACTGGGCCCAGGACTGAGCCCTGCGGTACCCCACTCGTTACCTTCCCCCAGTTTGAGAAGGTTCTGTTGATAAGCACTCTTTGAGTCTGATTCTGTAGCCAACTGTGAATCCACCTAATAGTTGTTCCATCTAGCCCACTTTTAGCTAGTTTGTTAATCAGAATATCATGGGGCACTTTGTCAAAAGCTTTGCTGAAGTCAAGATATATGACGTCCACAGCATTCCCACAGTCCACAAGGGAGGTTACCTTATCAAAAAATAAGTTCAAATTAGTCTGACAGGATTTGTTCCTGACAAATCCATGTTGGCTTCTAGTGATCACTGCATTGATTTCAAGGTGTTTACAGATTGACTTCTTTATAATCTGCTCCAGAATTTTCCCAGGGATGGATGTCAGATGGATGGTCTGTAGTTCCCAGGTTCCTCCTTTTTGCCCTTTTTGAACACATGTCTTTAAAGCAATCATTATTGTGTAAAGTCATCTTTTGTAAAGATAATGTTTCAGCAAGTACAGCCATCATCCCCAATCACCCTCTTTTCCTATGTCTTTCTCCCATAGCAAGTAGCATAACTTCCAGTGATGAGCATTGATGTCACTGCTTTTCTTTAGATCATATAAAACCCCTCAGGTTTTGAGAGTCAGGTGCATTCTTCCCAGAGGCATGGAGCCATGCTGCTGAAACCACTAGGTGCCTTACCCACCCAGCCACCCACCCCACCGAGTAAGTTGCCACTCTGCTACCAAAATTGCTGAGTCTCTCCTCCCAGAGGAAAGGCTCCTGCTCCTTTCTTCTCCACCTGAGACCAGGAGTTGCAATGCTCATCAGTTTATGTCTACAGGAAAGAGCTTCAGCCCAGGGAAAGGTACATTGCTTTTAGGGATCCCCCCTCTTTTCCCTGCTCTGTGTGTGTGTGTGTGTGTGTGCTCTAAGTCTCAAAAGGTCTATTTTTCAGTCTTGAAACTACTTCTAATCCTCCACTTGGAGGGGATCCGCACGTCGCTCCCAGAGCGCTTCTATGCGACTCCAGTGCACCCCGAAAACGATAGTCTGACTTCCCTGTAAAAGAAACGACGAAGAGCCGTCCATGCTGCCGACGACGACGAGGAGAGCTCTCCGCCGGTGAGGAGAGCTCGGCAAAAGAAGGCGGGGTAGAGAGCTTCTTCCGCTCTTCACCCCGCCTTCTTTTGCTGAGCTCTCCTCGCCGGCGGAGAGCTCTCCTCGTCGTCGTCGTCAGCATGGACGGCTCTTCGTCGTTTCTTTTACAGGGAAGTCAGACTATCGTTTTCAGGGTGCACTGGAGTCGCATAGAAGAGCTCTGGGAGCGACGTGCGGATCCCCCCTTGCTTAGCTAATTTCTCCAAAACCAGCTTGTGCATTTGTATCTGTTTGAACCTCAATAAATGTGCCATTGTGGTATTATCCTATTCAATGGTGTAGATTTCTTTGAGTAAGAATCGACTTACTTAGCCACAGACGCTCTATTGCCAATATCTAAAGATTCCTTATAAGAGGATGTAGTTCTTGCTGGAATGTGTGCAAGTTTGTACATGGGTCTAATGAGAGCACATCACGTAACAACGGAGTTTGCTCAGGTCCCTCACATGATGTTGTCTGCCTCCCATGCGCCTTCTGCCCCTTCTGCCCTTCCCTGTGCCACCAAAAAAAACCCTCATTAAGTCCGATGTATTTTTAAACACGGAATTGCTGCTCTCTCCTGCTGTGTGCAGGAGAAGCAGCGCCATTAGAACAGCAGACTCAGTGGGCTTTGTGCTCATTGTGTACTTCCTCTTTTGAAAGAGAAAGTAACAGGAATGAAAACATGGGCAGAGAAGTGACGGTAGGGAGCGTGTTAACCCCCAGTGTGATGGAACTCTTACTTACTACTTTAGAGAGAGTAGCTCACTTGCTTTTAAGAATGGACGTGGCAGGCTAGTTACTCTCACTGTCTTTCCCATTAGTTGGTTGAGAGCAGTAGCTTCGGGGGTGGGTGCATGGAGAAGGGAAGGAGAAAGGGTGGCCAGCAGAGCAAGGGAGCATAGACAGGGCTGGGAACAAACCTCCCCAGTCACAGAATTGGGCTGGGTTGCCCCTTCAGAGGAACACAGCAGTTTGCTTTTTCCATTCACAGATAGCAGCCGCTGATTCACTTCCCTTCAGAATAGTTCCCTGTGTGTGTGTGATTTTCCTCTGTGTTTGTGGGGAAGAGGAGGAGGCTTAGTTCCAGTAGGCATAGGTGGCACACCCTACTGTCCCAAGCAATAAGTGCTGAATTGAGGGGGCCACTGAGTAGGGATCAAGAGGGGGATCCAGATGCAGAGGGAACAGTTCTCTGGCCATCCTCCGGCTGCTCCACCGCCGCACCAGAGAACCACTGCCTTTGAGGGAGCACCGTTGCTTTCGGCAGCAGGAGCGAAAAGGAATCGCTCTGCTGGGAGCCTCATGCCCCTTGGCCACTAAGCCTCTGTTAGAGTGGCTGCACCGACTGATCTCGCACGTGTAAATGATACCAAGGACACGGTGCTCTGAAATGTCACCCATGCAGCAGGAATGGACCTCCAGCTGCTCCACTGCTACTGCCCCCCCCCTCCGAATCCATCCCAGGGCAAACCCTTCATCAAGACAAGTCCCTGGGTTTTCGGTGCCAGGAAAAACATACTTCCAGGTAGGGAAGGGGCAGTGCGAGTAATAGCTCCCCTCCTCCCCCCCCCTTTATGCCCACTGTTCTGACAAGAAGCAAAAATCTCACGTTATCAAGGGCAGAACTGCTGCATTTCCTGTGGGCGCACCCCAGCCCCAATGCACAGTTTCAGTTATAAATTGGGGTGAATCAACACAACCCTGCCCTCTGCCCGGCTTCCAGCAACCAATCAGGGGTCACCATCCACCCCCAGGTCGGAAGGGCCGTGGTGACCTGCTTTGAAGAAAAAAGTCAGGGCACATTTCTGACTTTTTTTTACAGTGGAACTTCGACAAAAAGCCCCACGGGGGCTGCGAGCCAGCGGCTGTGTCGTATAACTGACCCAGCGCCACTGCGCAGCCACTGTGGGGCTTAGAAGATGCCCTAGACAGCCCCTTAGGCAGTTGGTGTGTGTGGAGGGAGAGCCTTTTTATTGCAAGGAACCCTAGCGGAGCCGTGAAAGTGTTTGTGCACAGCTGTACAGCCTCCATTTCAATGGGACTTTCTCTGTTTCAAGAGAGGGAAAACTTATTATGGCCCGAGGCCCGGATTCCAATGTAGAAAAGATTTCAGGTGCTAAATTGTTGCTGCACATCCTTGTTCACACATCCATGTGAATCACACATGAATAAGTGAAACAATGATAGCAGGATTAATGGGACCTTTAGCAGAGGTACGGTGCGTACAAGCACATTTATGGACTTCGTCACTACTAACTGGGGAACACGTACAGTACTTTTAAAGTAAGGAAATTAGCTCAAACAACCATTAAAGTCAAAAAGTATAGTGCTTATTTTTACAGATTTTGCTTTACACACACACTTATTACATGTCTATACCATCCAATAGCCAAAGCTCTCTGGGTAGTTCACAAAAATTTAAACCCTAAAATACAACATGATAAAACAGAATATAATATCTTTGAAAATTTAACACAGAATAAAACCAGAATAAAAATCAATAGCAAGGGAAAGATCTAAAAACACAAGAACGCACCCTTAAAAACAAACTGAAAATAAACTTTCCTAAAAAGCCTGGGAAAATAAAAACATCTTTACTTAAGCACCAATAAGACCACAATGGAGGCTCCAGGGAAGCCTCTCTGGAGAGGGCGTTTCACAACTGGGGTCCCACCACCAAACAGACCCTCTCCTTAGAAGGCCGCCCACTTTGCATCATTTGGTGGTGGCAAACGGAGGAAAGGGAGTATCAAGCCCTAGCAGAGCTTTCCCAACCTGTTGCCCTCCAGAGGTTTTTGACTACAACTCCCATTACCCCTAATTGGGGCAGATGGAAGTATTTATTTATTTATTTATTACATTTTTATACAGCCCAATAGCCAAAGCTCTCTGGGCGGTTCACAAAAATTAAAACCATAATAAAACAACCAACAGTCTAAAAACACAAATACAAAATACAGTATAAAAAGCACAACCAGGATAAAACCACGCAGCAAAATTGATATAAGATTAAAATACAGAATGAGAACAGTAAAATTTAAATTTAAGTTAAAATGAAGTGTTAAAATACTGAGAGAATAAAAAGGTATGCAGTTGGCGATGAAAGGAGTACTGTGTAGGACCTCTCTGGGGAGCTCATTCCACAGCCGGGGTGCCACAGCAGAGAAGGCCCTCCTCCTAGTAGCCACCTGCCTCACTTCCTTTGCAGTCTGGACCATCATCGGGGCCTGCTCCTGCTGGACTCTTCCCCCCCCCCACAGGGCAAACTGCCATCTTGGCCCTGTGGGGAAGAAGAAGGACCGAGGGGACAGGAGCAGGAAAAAGTAACTTCGGGGCCTGCTCCTGCTGGACTTCCCCCACCCCCCACAGGGCAAACTGCCATCTTGGCCCTGTGGGGAAGAAGAAGGACTGAGGGGACAGGAGCAGGAAAAAGTAACTTCGGGGCCTGCTCCTGCTGGACTCCCCCCCCCCCCCCACAGGGCAAACTGCCATCTTGGCCCTGTGGGGAAGAAGAAGGACCGAGGGGACAGGAGCAGGAAAAAGTAACTTCGGGGCCTGCTCCTGCTGGACTTCCCCCCCCCCCCACAGGGCAAACTGCCATCTTGGCCCTGTGGGGAAGAAGAAGGACTGAGGGGACAGGAGCAGACAGAAGTAACATCGGGGCCTGCTCCTGCTGGACTCTTCCCCCCCCCCCACAGGGCAAACTGCCATCTTGGCCCTGTGGAGAAGAAGAAGGACCGAGGGGACAGGAGCAGGCAGAAGTAACATCGGGGCCTGCTCCTGCTGGACTCTTCCCCCCCCCCCCACAGGGCAAACTGCCATCTTGGCCCTGTGGGGAAGTAGAAGGACTGAGGGGACAGGAGCAGGCAGAAGTAACATCGGGGCCTGCTCCTGCTGGACTTCCCCCCCCACACAGGGCAAACTGCCATCTTGGCCCTGTGGGGAAGAAGAAGGACCGAGGGGACAGGAGCAGGCAGAAGTAACATCGGGGCCTGCTCCTCTTGGACTCTCTCTCTCTCTCTCTCTCTCTCTCTCTCTCTCTCTCTCTCTCTCTCTCTCTCTCTTTCTTTCTCTCTCCTCCCTCCCTCCCTCCCTCCTTGACTCTTTTTCCTTGTGTGTCATGTCTTTATTAGATTGTAAGCCTGAGGGCAGGGACTGTCTTTTTTGCCAAGTGTAGAGCCTTTTTTGGCTGAGGAGCGGGGTATAAGTATGATAAATAAATAAAATAAATAAAATCTGAAGGGCACCAGGTTGTGGAAGGCTGCCCTACTAATCCTCCTCTCCATTTTATCCCCACAACAACAATCCTCTGAGGTAAGCTGGGCTGAGAGTCTGTGACTGGGCCAAAGTCACCCAGAGGGTTTCCATGGCTGAGTGGGGACTAGAACCCAGATCTCTTGACTCCCAATCCAACACTCTAACCACTACACCAGACTGGCTCTCCAGGGTTTTCCAGGGAATAAAGCTTTCTTGCAGGGTAAATGGATTCTTCCTGACTGTTAGAGCAGTACGACAATGGAATCAGTTCCCTAGGGAGGTTGTGGGCTCTCCCACACTAGAGGCCTTCAAGAGGCAGCTGGACAACCATCTGTCTGGGATGCTTTAGGGTGGATTCCTGCATTGAGCAGGGGGTTGGACTCGATGGCCTTGTAGGCGCCTTCCAACTCTGCTATTCTATGATTCTATGATCTTTCTAGGCCAGCCATCCCAGAGGCAATTAGGTGGTTCAGAGCAAAACACTGGTTGGGTGAGAACATTTCAGGATTGGGCCATATAAGCCCACCCAGTCTCTGGGCTGGCCAATCTAAAGGCACCTCTGTGAGTTTGCTGGCCTGGCAGTCAGAGAGGCAGGCATTTACAGATTTTGGTAGTTATGTGGGAACAACTACTTTTACTCCAATCAACAAAGGAAGCAGGTACACAATGACTCTTGCCCTGCAGCAGCCGTCCAGGGCATTATATTGTTCCTGTCATCTGGCTTCTTCCAGAACAAAATAGATCCTTGAGCCAAGGTGTCAAGGCAATGTCAATGAAACGCACAGCATGCCTGAGCTCCTCTGTCACAGCCTTCCAGTGGAGGGCAGGCCAAAGACAAAGAGAGCAGCACCCGCTTTGAGCCACCACATCTCAAGGACACTTTTCAGCCAGCAAAACAGAGTTGACAGATACAGTACAACACACACATCCTCCCCAAACAGAGCATCCCAATAGCCCAAGCAGCAAACATCCAGCCGAAGCAATCACTCAAATCTAGCACAACGTCACGGAAAAGCCACCAAATTCAGCCACCCCTCCCTCCACAAAAAACATTCTCTGAATCCCTACACACACACACACACACACACACACACACACACACACACCCCTGCAAATCCAGCAAGGTTCTCTGCCACCCACCCCCTCCCACGATCCTGACAAACACAGTAGCGGGACCAGATATATATATATATATATATATATATATATATATATATATATATATGGCTAGCAAGGGGAGAGAGAAGACTGAGGCCAGATCTACACCAAGCAGGATATGACACTTTGAAAAGGTTTTGAAAACTGTACATGGAGTGTGTCCTGGGCCCCAACAGTTGTCCTATTGTCATAAACCATTTTAAAGCAGTAGTGTAGCTCCTGCCTGAGTAGCTCCAAATAAGCTCAGAGCGAGAGTGAAGACCTGAGGGACATGGCGGAACGATTACTTTTCCGTTTTGGGCTTCAGGGGGTATTTTAAAGCTCTCTTTTAGAACAGCCAAGCCAATGCAAAGACGGGCAGGGCAGGGCTGTCAATAAGTGCATATGGGGATGTGGCTGTGGGGAGGGCCATGACCTGCTGGGAGACCTTGACAGTCTGGATGGGGAGGCCTAGTGGGCTGCATGCGCCTCACAAGCCAGAGGTACTGCATCCTTGCTCTGTTTGAAGGGAGCTGCATCAACCACAGTGCCCAGAAGGCTGGCAGACCAGTCAAGAAGTGAACCAGAGCTTTATTGTCTTTCTTAAGCCTTCATCCCACGTACCCTTTTATTGTGGTTCTCCCTCAAATTATCCCACTTCACTTATATAGTGCTTATATACCGTATGAAAACTTGCAAACTTACACTTGTGCATTTGTATGTCCCAAGGCTCTTTACACCTGTCCTGTAGCGCATTGCCGTTACCCCACTGAGGTTCACTCACACCTTGATCTCCTTTGTACCTCCCTCTAGAGTGTATTGGTTGTTATAAGTTGGACAACTCCCCCTCCATTCATGCTGTCTGAAAACCTCCCTCCCCCCTTCCATGATCTGCATGTGTATGGGCATTGTTCTATATGTGTTTACTCAGAAGTAAGAGTCTCTCTGTTCAATGGACTTTCCTCAAAGGTAAGCCAGCATGTGATGTTAGCAGTTGAAATCAATGGGATTTACTTTTGAGTAAGGTAACCAGCACATCTGTAGTTCATGAACGTGAAGATGCAAGCAAGCACACACACACGCACACCTCCACCACTTTGCCAGCTCGCTTTCTTTCCTGCTTCTCCAAGAGAAGGAGCCATGATCGTCGGTTTAACACCACTTGCTTTGTGGCTGCTCGACCTCCCTTCTCCTCGACTGGGAGTTGGGCCTGACACCCACCCTAGATCTGAGATAAAAGGGGGCAGGAAAGAAATTCACACTCTGCCACTAAGGACTGTTTATTTGGTGGGATGCCCCCCTAAAATTCTTGGGGTTTCCCCCCAAGGGAGCTAGTTTACGATAGGGGCACTGATTTTCCCAAGTACATCAGCTCCTTAGGAAATCCTGGATAAACGGTGACACAGACGCAATTGCTTCCCTGTCTCCTTCTGCTTTTCTTCTTCTTCTCCCACCCCTTTGATTAGCAAGTTCCAAGGAGATCTGTGGGGCAGCGCAACCCACTTCAACCCAAATGGGATGTTTCCATCAAACTGTATTTTGTCTTCCACTCTGCACTCCATGCACCCCTCCAACCATCGCCCCAAACTTCAGCAGGGAAGCAGCTCTAAGAGAGAAAAACCGTCCCATTTAAACTGCTGCTGGGGTGAATTCACATTTCCCCCTCTCCCCTTTTCATGTCAAACTTGAAGATGCACAGCTCCGCTTGTTCAAAGGGGTGGAAGACCGCTCCTCCATTCCTTCACAGTACTGCACTTTAAGCTCCAAAGGGCTTGATGGAGGAAATTTAAATTCATTGGTTGGTGGTAGTTAGACACAGCACCCTCCCTACCTATGATTTTCATACATGTTGCCTAGGCTACAGTCATTCCCCTAACCCTACCTGGAGGCTCCCTCCCTCTGTGGCTCCTCCTTAGGAAAAGGGTGCAGAAAGAGGAGAAATCTTTCCAGCACCCTTTCCCTCCATTTCTCTTCCCTCCAAGCACAGACCAAGGAGCAGCATGTCATTTTAGCAGATGAAATCAATGGGATTTACTTTTGAGTAAAATAAATCCTATTGAAGATACACAGCTTTGGATGTTCAAAGGAATTGAAATGTGATCCTACATTCCTCCCTGCACTAGCAAACTATAAGCTCCAATGGATTTAAGGGAGGAAATGTAAAAAAATCATTAAAAAACCAACGGATGATCCAATCTGGTTCAAATTCAGCATGCTGAAAGCTCTCCTTAAGACCTACCACTGTGCCAATTTGGATCTCTTTATCTTTAAAAATGCGGGTGCTGCTGGGCAAGGGGGGGTGCATTTCCCACATTTCTTTTAAGATGAAAATGGACGAGTTAAGATGGAGGAAGCAGGAGGAGGACGGATTTGAATTAGCAATTAAAAACACCCACTGGAGACAAGACACACCCCTTTCTTTTGTCAGCAATTCTGCCCCTTGAAAACACACCCACAGAACACCAGATTCAAAATGAGGGTTGAAAGTACATGTTGCAGTTTGATTGGTGTGCTTTCGCATGACCAGAAGAACCAGACTTTCTGAGCACCAAAATATGCCGCCAAAAGAGGAGGAAAACCCGCAATCCCAGCTGGACATAGTGCACATCATCAGAGTCCTTCGCCCTGAAAACAGACTATAATGTAGGCATCAACTGAGCACTTTGCATTGAATTTGCCGTGAATGCAGACTATAAGGCTGGTGTGATAAAGTTCTTAAACAAGAACAGGCAGTAACAGGAAACACCTAATTCCATCAAGGTACCTCTTCTCTGAGACCAGCAGCACTTAGAAGCTAAACTATATATCCACATGGTTGTATGCATTTCATTCTTGTGAAAAGTGTGGCCAAAAAGGGTGTCCTAAATGTTTTTGGGTAGAACAAAAGATTAAGAAAGTTTCTACAAGTTGGAATAATAGAGTAGCACTACAGCAAATGAAAATTCCAAACATTTCAAGATGTTGGAATGGAGATTTATCTCCCAAGGGAAATTGCAGCAGCTCATCCTTCTGGCTAAAACTAAATGAGGCCGGACAAAACCCTGTAGAGATCAAGGATAGTCTGACTCCTTGGGGAAAGAGTCGGGACATGACCAGATATTAACCCCTTTTCCTCGCCTAATTCATCCATGTACCTTTCTGTGTGTTGACCGAGAAGAGGCTGGCTCCACAGCCACCCCCTCCCCCACCCCAAAAAGAACCCAGCTGACATTTGAAAATGTTCAGTTTGGGAATGTTTTTTTTTAAGCCCCTGATTCTATTGTTCCTGCTCCCCAGAGCTTTCATCCTCTAACAGGGTAAAATCTCCAGGAAACATGCCTGTGTTTCTGTTGTCACTTCTGATCAGAGCGATGCCAGCGGGGGAGGAGGCACTGGGGAGGGCAGAGACAGGGGATTGCCCTGGGCCCCACACACAGCTAGCAAGCATGCAAATGAAGGCCAGCTCTGTAAAAATAGCCCCAGCAGTCACATTTTATTACAGACAAGTTATTGGGCTCGGGTTACTGGAAACTGGCAAAAGGAGAATGATGACTCCGGGGGTGGGTGCAGAAAAAAGGCACAATACATTCAAAGTAACTGAATGTTGCAAATTCTGGAGAGTTGTATATTCAGCTATAGGTCCTCAGAAGCAGAGATACACTTTGCATCCTTGGTCAAGGCACACACTTGGGGCACCATCCGCCTGGGATTTTCCTGTATAGTTCCCATGAAGATGAATACATGTTCAAAAGTGCATTGGATTGTGCTTAAGTGTGCTACTTGCTTGCTTCATCTTGTTGCAATATTTCTTCTCTGATTTCCTTCACCCCCGTTCCTTTTCACATTCTTCACGTAATACTGCAGGCAGGCATCAGCTTGACCCACTTAAATCAAGATCAGATTTGCATCATATGGGGAATGTACAAACAGCCACCCAGATACTTTGCCCCACATTTAACCTATTGAATGGCTGGAAAGTGTGTTTTAAAGATGGAGTGTACTGAGTAAAGCAGCAAGCGATAATAGTACTCTGCCTTCAGCAGGGAGAGCTTTGCACATTTCACAAGTCACACAAGCTTTCATGATACCCCCTCAAGCTAACAAGACTTTCAGGCAATTCTTGTCCAAATATCTCAGGTTGCAGAAGCACAAACCACCAGCTTTGTTCTCAACCACAAGTCCTCCCACTGTGCACTCCATATATGCCGTTTACTGCGACAGACAAAAACAACCTGATGTGAGCCTCCTAAAGCCTGTTCTTTAATTTTGCCTTCCAACTTCTCAAGACCCATGTAGTGACTGTTTATAGCTTCCTGTCCCCTTGCCTCCAGCCTTTTGATGTGATCCTTATGTCAAGCCTACCACCAGCCTACTTCTTTATCTATGGTATGAGTTGAGTTGAGACATAAAAGGCTTCTACAGGAGATAGGAGGAGGACATATAACCCAAAATAAGTACAATGCTGGCCAGAACCAACTCTTTCCCCAAGGATAGTATCAGGAAGTCTAAAGCCCAGAAGAGCTTACATATGTGAGGGATGCCAAGACCAATGAAAAGGAGTTTGTTTGCTGTGTATGGAGCAAGAAGGAGGAGGGAAGCTAGATCTTTGGGGAAGATAGTGAAGTGTTGTGATGGAAAGAGGCAGAATTAATCAACCCCTATTTTGCCTGTTTCCAGAACAGGACAGTTCCATAGCATTCAATGGAGCAGCACCCTCCTGTGAGCTCCACTACCCTGCTCTTTTTTTGGAGATGAGTGTTGCTTTAAGCACCGCTAGCTCCTTATGGCATTCGTGGTTATGTCCTGCTGGCACATGGGCAGCATTACATATTGCCCATACAGAACAACAAAGTATAGAAGTGGCATAAAACCCCTCAACAGAGATAACACAGATCAGATTAAATTAAAATACTGAAAGGTCTGGGAAAATAATAAGGTAGCAAAATTACATCAGTGTCTCACCAAAGGAGCTTTCAGTCAGCAGGGTCACAAAACTGCACTTCTCCTCTGAAGCCATCTGTGCTGCATATGCCTGCCTGCCTGCCTGCCTGCCTGACAGCATCCTGGGGTGGGTAGGTAGGGGTGCAACGCATTGCACAGGGAGAAGCAACAGCGCGTGGGCCTGCATGGCTGCTGAGCCAAGCGCTGCAGCAGTGACATGGCAGCTGGAGCCCCAACAGCAGGTGAGTTCAGGAGGGGGGCAAGTTGGAACAGCTCTGCCTGTGCTGCCTTCTGCGGCTGTGCCTGGGGAGTCTTGGCCCACTCGTCTCTTTTGAGGCAAGCATAACTGAGCCCCTGAAGCTCATTTCCAGGCCTGACCTGAGGAACTTTGCTGGCATCTCTAGTCCTGACTAAACAATTGCAGGATGTGCCTGGGTTTTAGGCTCTTTGTTTTAAAGATGGCATTCAGATATTCCGGCCTTACATTTTTGTAAGTTGTATTTTCTTTGCCTATATTTGGTATTTGGGCTAACTGTTATTTGCTGTCTTGCAGGCCTGTTTGAGCCAAAAGACAGCATAAAAAAAAAACTATAACTAACTAGCTAACTAAGCTACCTTTGAATCTCTTGGCTATAGTTTTCAGAAGTGTAATTGGCTATTGGGATATTTAAGTGCTAGTTTAAAAGTTCTTCAGTCATCATTCCAATGAAAAGATTGCATAAGATGTCCTGTCCCGTCCCCCCCATTTACTCCCAAATTTCTGATTATTTCCACTGGACAAGTTGAGGAAAAAAACCTTTTCAAAAAATTGAGTGGGGAGATCCCCCCCCCTTGCCCTTCTGGATTGACATCCTGCTGGGGTCGGCCCTCCTGTGTCCTTCAAGAATAGGCAGCCACATGGCCTCATTAGGCCCATCCTTCCACAGGACATCATTTGCTTCCACCTTTGCGTTTCTGCAATGCTGGGGGCCTGGAAGCTCTAAAAGCCATAAAAGGAAATGACGGCTTTGGGGGTGCAGTGGGTGGGAAAACTTTTAATTATTGAAACTGCCAGCTTCTGTATGAAAATCAAGACTAGGCAAAGGTCCAATAAATTCACCAGCAATGGAATCAGATTTTGTAATAGCCAAAGAAGCCCCTAAATGATGAAATCTGTAAGAGCACAGTGCTAATTTCTCTGCTTCCCATATTTCCCATCTGGTGAATGTTGAAAGGTGAATGTTTCCAACAAACCAAATTCTAATCTAAATAAATGTTATGAAGTCAAACAGTTAATAAACATAACGCATAAAAATAAATAGTTTCTCCCCCTTGATAAATATAATTCTGCTCATCCCTATACCACAGTAGAATGTGGGTGGGGCAGCCTTATATGTGGCAATTGGGAAAGGAAGCAATGAGGAAAAAGGCCTGGCTTGGTGTGGTTTTGACCAGTCGGTGGACGACAGATACTGACAAAATATCCAGCGCTGCCTGTAAGCCCCGCCTCCCTCGGTAGTCCTTCGCTACCTTGGCAGCAGGGAATGTTACTGTCTGCTGAAGAGAAGCTAGGCTTGTTCAGGCCCTTGCAAATCAGCTCCAGATTGGATGGCTGAGGCATGGCAATAGCTGCAACAATGGTGGACCTGGGAGACTGAGGCACTGCTAAGGGATGCAGCTGCGGAGGCTGCTTTTTCCTATGTCTTGTGAAATGGAATCAAGCAGTATCAGCTGATCTCCCTTGGTTTAGCTCCTTTGGTTTTGTTTTGTTTTAGAACACAAGCACACGGAATTGGGTGGGAGAGAACGCTTTGCAGGCAACTGCATGTTTTGCTATACATGTGCATAAATTTTTGCGCCAGTTTCTGGGGAAGGGCAGGTCATGGCTGATGAGGCAGGTGGCAAACTGCTGCAGAGTTCAGGAGCTCTTGGCTGTGGAAACAGCTGCAGAAGCCCAGAGTCATTCCCAAGAGGCTTGTTCTTTTGCCCTCTCATATTACCTGTCAGCCACTCTCTCTCGCTTGCACCTGGTTCCTATTTTGCTTGCTCAAAATTACGTTCTTCTGATTTCAATGGTACTTACTCAAGTAACTGAGCATATTAGTGCTTCCTTGAAGAAATATGATTATTTGGGGAGGGGTAAGTTAGGGTGACCCTATGAAAAGGAGGACAGGGCTCCTGCGTCTTTAACAGTTGCATAGAAAAGGGAATTTCAGCAGGTGTCAATTGTATATACGGAGAACCTGGTGAAATTCCCTCTTCATCACAACATTTAAAGGTGCAGGAGCTATACTAGAGTGACCAGATTTAAAAGAGGGCAGGGCACCTGCAGCTTTAACTGCTGTGATGAAGAGGAAATTTCTCCAGGTTCCCCATCTATGCAAATGACACCTGCTGAAATTTCCTTTTCAATACAACTGTTAAAGATACAGGAGCCCTGTCCTCCTTTTCATAGGGTCACCCTAGGTAAGTCCCATCTCCTCTTGTTGCAAAACGTTGCATTCCTTCCTTCACTTTTTTTTTTTAAATCACCTTCCTGCCATCCCCACCCATGATTGGAAGATTATTTCTTTTTATTTTATTCTTTTTACTTACTTATTTTATTAATAAATAAACATGATAGGCCAAAGGTTCAAAAGCCAAAATGCATATGGCAAAGACACTCCCCATCTTGCATTTATGCCACACAGCAAGCAGTGCGTGGAGGGTAATAGGGCCGGGGACAGAACAAACACATCAAGAGAAGCTGCAGCTGGCTTATCTCTTGCCACATGTGGAGATTAAAAAGTATATGAATGTTCTTCAGCTTTAAATCTTGCTACCCAATGCAGAGCAATGCAGTTGGGGAGAAATCATAGAATCATAGCATAGCAGAGTTGGAAGGGGCCTACAAGGCCATCGAGTCCAACCCCCTGCTCAATGCAGGAATCCACCCTAAAGCACCCCTGACAGATGGTTGTCCAGCTGCCTCTTGAATGCCTCTAGTATGGGAGAGCCCACAAATGTGAAACATTAGGACTGAAATAGAAAATACTAACAACAGCAAACATTTGCTCTGTAACCAAGTTTTTAGAATGTATCAAAAGGCCAAAAAAAAAAAAAAGGGGGGGGGGGAAGGGAAGAAAAAATATCATCTGGCTTTATCCACTTGAATCAATACACGTTTAGCAATGAAGGTCAAAAGCACTCCGTGCACATACAGTGCTGCCACTTCAAACCTAAACTGTAATGCCACTTAATTTTTTTTATTTCTTTATAATAATAATAATAATCAGCATTCTGTGTTTCAAATAAAAATATATTTTTTTCATGTCCACCAGAATGTTCTGTATGTTTCCAATCAAAATACCTGAAAGATTCTCTTGATCCCATATCCTTTTCATGTTGACATTTGTTCCCTAAGCATTAGAAGAAAAAAGCATGCCAGCAAATTCAACCCTGGGGCCGATTAAGAAAGTTATTTATTTATTTGTTATTTATGTATTTGTTAGCTTTATATCCTGCTTGTCCCCCAAGTCAGTATACATAAGCCTTCCCCTCTCAATTTTACCCACACCACAGGCCTGTGAGGTAGGCTGGGCTGAGAGTCAGTGACAGGCCAAAAATCACCCAGTGAGCTTCCATGGCTGAGTGGGGACTAGAACCCCCCAGGTCCCAGTCCAACTCTAACCACTACACCACACTGACTCTCAATCACTAACTTTGATAACAGATTTTGCAAGTTAAAAAACCAAAGCTGATTCTCTTTTTAGTATAGCCATGACATATGCCTGTATGGTGCGCAACTGAGCTTCCTTCTATGGCAGCTGCAGGTGGAAGCAATGCACTGGAGAAACTTTTAGGTAGCTACATATTGTCTACATAATCACCTCCTTTACGGCTTGTGTAATCTCAATTTGTGATCTACTAAGACTAAGGCAGTCCATGAGTTTTTCTACAGGAGGCATTTATTGTGCACTCGTGATTCCTTATTTGTTGTGCACTCGTGATTCCTTATTCGTGATTCAATTGTTGACAGGTTCTTTAGAAGATATTGTGATCCTCCAGTTTTGCTTCTGTTTTTTCAGAGCACTTGCCCGGGTTTATTTAGAATGGGGAAAATGGGGTATTATTTCTGAAAGTGCTGCTGTACTTGTGTATTTGTTCTATTCTGCTGTAGCACAGCTCCAGCTAGAGGTTATGTAGCAGAAAAGCAGGAAAGAAAAATCTCTTGGTGTAGTGCTTGGATCTCAATTCTGTGACAAAACCAAAAGTAGATACAATGATTAACAGCTGCATGTATTAAAGCCTATAATCCATGCCCGTAATCCATGCCCAGCAGGGGATCAATAAATCCCCCAGTTTTGCTTCTTGAGATTGCAAAAAGAAAAAGAAGAAAAAAAGGAGGGGGCTTGTCAAGCACTTGGAAGACCACATATTTCTGTACAGTGGGCTGTATTTAGTTTGGCTGGTGATAAATAGTTATTATTATTATTATTATTATTATTATTATTATTATTATTATATTTATTAAAGCATCACTTATAAGCAAAGATGAAAATACATATAAATTAACCCCATCCCCACTCTAACATGCATATCAATAACTATAATAAATCAAGGCAGAAATGTACAGAATACATTGTTCACATGCACCAAAGAGACCAATATGCTACAGAAAGAGTGTTATGAAGTTGAGTGTTATCAACATACATAATAAATTGATACCAAGCCACAGAAAATGTGTCTTGTTTACTACTTCGTTTCAACAGTCGTAAGTTATCTGTTAATTTCCTGTTAAGGCAATCTTCCAAACCCAAGTCCACCAGGCATCCAATGAAACTCCTCCTAAGTCCTTCCAAAATTGAGCAATGACCAGTTCAGCTGCTACCAACAAAAATCCAGCCAGCGACTTGAAGGAGCGATTTCTATTATTTCTCAGAAACAATCCAGGAAGGGCCGACTCCGGTGATCTCTCCAATTGCTGTCTAAATATCTTATCAATTTCTCCACTGACTGCAGACCAAATTTCAATTTCTCCGATGACTGCAGACGAAAACGTTGCCACTTTTATACAGGAACACCACATATGCTGAGCTGATCCTGGTTCCTTGCACAAATAGTAATTTTGGCTGTGTTTGGACAACACAATAGTCAATGGTGGGTTAATAGACAACTCCACGGTTGATTATCAAGGGGCACTCCTCACACAACATGATTATAATCAAATGTGGTGTTCATTAAGGCCAGTGTCAAGTTGACTATTAGTCAATGGTGTGTTTGATTGACACATCCCCCACCCTCTCTCCCACCCTCAGTCCTCCCGCTGGTAGCCCATCAACCATTCTGCTGGCTGGACTAGCGTGGGAGCTGCCACTTTGGTTGCTCTTGTCAGGGAACTCTGTAGTTGCTGAAAATAACCAACTGTGTGTAATGAAATAGTCAATGGCACATGACATAATAACCAATGGTTGTTCAAATAATCAATTCTGCACAGCATTGGTTATTTGCATTGGTTATTTCAGCCGAATAACCAACCATGGTGTGAAAAAGTCCTGACAGACGACACAATAACCAACCATTGACTATTTAACCCACCATTGGTTATTGTGTCATCCAAACCCAGTCTCTGAATCCAGTTGCTACTCTCCCTATCATCTATCCTCATTTTTTTGGAAAACTCATAATGGTTCACACCAATAAAGAATTTAAAACAACAAGTGCCTTAAAAGACAATTCTCATCACACTCAAAAATGAATGCATAAAACCTAGGATGGGGATGGGAATTTGTAAGCAGCACCAACAAATCCATTACAGAACTACTTTATTTCCTGTCTTTCCTGGCTTATAACCTAGCCACAGTAGTGCATGGACTGGTAACTTCGGGATTAGACTACTGCAATGCACTCTATGGGGGGCTGCCCTTGAAGACGACTCAGAAGTTCCAGCTAGTGCAAAATGCAGCAGCTAGACTGCTGGCGGGTGCATCTTACAGAGACCACATAACATCGGTCTTAAAGGAATTGCACTGGCTGCCTATAAGCTTCTAGTTGGAATTCAAGGTGTTGGTAATGACGTTTAAAGCCCTAAACGGCTTGGGACCTCGATACTTGAGGAAGCGCCTCTCCTTATATATGCCTGCCCGAGACCTTAGATCTGTTGGAGGAGCCCTTCCCCACATCCCACCAACACAACATATACGCTATGATGGAACAAGGAAGAGGGCTTTCTCTGTTGTGGCAGGATACAAATGTTTTAAATAAATAATGATAAAATTAATATAATAAGATGAAAAGAGGCAGAGATGGGGACAGGCATGCCTCTTTTGAGAAGCTATTCTAGTTCTTGGGCACCAAAAAAGGTCCTGTCCTGGGCACCCATCCTGAAATATGTGAACTTCATTTCCAAAAGTTATTCTATACAGAAATGCTGGTCGATGTTTTCAAGATGTCTGTAAAGTTATGACATAGGAAGGTTTCCATTAGGAGTGAATTCTATAGCTTTAAACCTACTTTGCTCAAATGCTTCTCAGCACATGTTGCCATTTCTTATCAGACACAAAGATGGTTCACTCAGCAGGGCTTTCCCAGGGATTTGCTGGATCGTATGAGAAGAAGCATTCTCTAAGGTTGGTAGGCGAGGCCATCCAGGGCTTTGTAGGCACTACGGGAAACCTGGAACGGGACCAATGCAGTTCCTCTCAAATTCAACTGGGCTTCTGCATTCTGCATGAGCTGGAGCTTTTGAATGCTCTTCTCAGGCGATCTCTGATGAAGCAGGGTCGTTCCCCGACCACACTGAGAATTCTCCTTACGTTCAAGTGGATATGAGCAGAACTCTTCAGACCTCTCTGCTCAATGTGGGTTGGGTGCAGGAGCAGAGCAGGTGGAGACATAGACAGCGGGGCCCACATGTGTGGCTCCATCCCCTTTACTCATGTTTGTTAGGCTGAACAGGGATAAACTGTAAATGTTCATATTTGAGAAATAGTTAAATTGGTTCCGTCTTGCCAGTTCCTTATCAGAGCAGCTTGCTCAATCACAAGTCGTGCAGACCTAATACAGTCAATGTACTTGAAGAAGCAGAGTAATGCTAACCTCCATTCAGGCTCAGCACATCTACCTACCTACCAAACAGGGATTTCATTTTCACCTCATGAAAATAAACTGCTCCAGAGTGTGTCTAGATGGAGAGTTTCTAGCGCTAAGCAGTCAGAAGGCATTGTGCAACTGTTCCGTCTTTTTCTCCTTAACAGATTTTCTGCAGAAGAAGTGGCAAGAAAACATGGGAGGGTCCAGAAGTGGAAAACGACATTGATTGGACCCCCGTAAACTTCCATGAATTAGGCAGAACAATGGCTCCATAAAAACCTTGTATAAAATTGTCTTCACTAAAAACCCTGGCACCTTGCACTGAAATCTTCTGAGAAAAGATAGAGCTTTCTCTGGATTTTAGCTTTCTGTGAAGCATTTCTGGTGAACTGCCAGTCCTGAAGCACACTGAAGTCAGCAGTTAGGAAGACTGCAACAAATTAGTTTCACTGGACTGTTGGAATGTGAGAAAAATAGTGAAGCATGCAGAAATAAATGTATTTTCCTCCAATCCTCCATATTTCATTTGAACTATGACCCTCTTGAAATTTCGCTAAATCTTTACTCAAGGAAGAAAAAGGGTAGATTTTCTTTTGTTCTGTGTTTCATCTGCCTGACATTAGAGGGTGTACTAGGGAAGGGATGAATTTAGGAATAATAAAGGTACAGCTTTCCCTCCATATATACATGCTGTCATAGGGCAAACTTTACATGTTGATTTCCTACTTTTCCTGCCAAAAATTGTTAGCACTCTAGAGTAAATTATTTTATTTGAAAATCAGTTGTCTTGTTCCATGATTTGAGAAGGCTGTTTGAAAAACATAATTTGTAAGATTTCCCCCCTCTTAGACTTAGATTCAGGTAGGTAATCATGGGAGGAGTTGAAGTCATAGGAAACTAAGTAAAGAACAGTGTATAGATGGAGTAGGATTCCATGAGAAGAGATGGAACCTATGCTAAGTGAATAGTTTGTGCCCTTGACTAGTAGAGGCCCATTTCTAAACCATTTTGCAGTGACATCCTGTACACGTCTGCTCAGATGTCCCACTGAGCTTAATGGGATTTACTCCCAGGTATGGGTGCATAGGCTTGTGGCCTTAATTTCTAAACCCTTAACCAAAAGTGGGCAACTTCTGGTCCTCCAGAAGTTTTGGCCTATAACTCCCATCATTCCTCACCATTGGCTATGCAGGCCAGGACTGATGGGAGGTTTAGGCAAAAACATCTACAGGGGCACAAGTTGCCCACTTTGGCTTTTAACAGAAGGTTTTCTGATTTTTTTTTAAATCACAAAGGCTAAGAATTTTATAATATTTTTGCATCTGCTTGTTTCTGAATAGTCTATTGATTATAAGTTGATATATTTTTGATTCTTGTAACTAGTAGTATCATGTTCATTTAGAATGCTTCATAATTTCACATTCAATGGTTTATTTTAGTTGATTCTTTGCAGATTGTAGGTTTCCAACCATTTGGGGCTGGTGGACACATTTGGAATTTTGAGAAAATCCCATTGGAGGTTGCCATGGCTGTCATGGTGGGCACTGCCTGCCACAAAACTTCCATTTCACAGAAAGACGTACTAATGAAACTAAAATACAATAAGTGAATACAAGGCAAAGAGGAGTACTGTGTTATGTAATAAATGAATGAATGAATCTATATAAATAAAAATGTAAATGTTCGTTTGTTCCTAATCTAAAATCTCCGAAAGTTCTTCACCAATTGCTTTGAAATTTTGACACAGCGTTGCATTCGAATACGCACGTGTTTTTTGTAACTATATTATAGATGGGGACAAAAGTGTGTCTTAGAATCGAAGAAATAGGGTATATAAAAGCCCAGAGGCCTCCTCCAAGCCACTTATGCAAATAGGATAGAAGTCATTGTGACATCACCAACCAGTAGGCCAATCCACTGCCTCTGCCTTCTCTCCTATTTCCATGTTCTCTCCTATTTGGCGCCATCTAGCGATGTTTCTCGGAACTGCGGCCTTCTATGGAAGTTCCAAGTTCTGAAGAAAGGTAACTGCCAGGAGATTCCGGCCTAGCAGAGGGGCCAAAACCCACTAACCTCCTCACCACACCTGTGACAGGTAAAAACATGCTTTTTTTGAAAAACAGCGCCATCTGTTGGACGTAAAAGGAACACATGCTGGTCAGGCTGGAAGATACATAAGCAGCAATGAAGCTGTATGGCGAATTCTTTCATTTCCCATACATGAACGAAGTCTAGCTGTTGTTCACTTAGCAGTACATCTAGAAAATGGACAACACGTTTATTTCACAGCTGCAAATGTGCAACAAATAGCCCTGAATCCACTGGCTACAATGTTAACTGCTTTCTTCACCTTATGTCAAAATGACACGTGCTTCGTTCGATGTAAAATTGCGTCGTGAACAAAATTACAACACGGGTGATCTTTTGTCGTATGTGCAATCAAATATTCCTAAGCTAACGCTTGAGCAAAATGGCATTTACGATCAAATAATGCAAACTGTCAATAACGGGGTTGGAGAAATCTTCTTAGATGCGCCAGGAGGAACTGGTAAAACGTTCCTAATTACATTGATTCTGGCAGCAATTCGATCCCAAAATGACATAGCCTTAGCTCTTGCGTTGTCCAGAATAGCTGCGACATTGCTACCAGGTGGAAGAACTGCTCATTCCGCTTTGAAATTGCCATTGAACATGCAATTCATTGAAACTCCCACGTGCAACATTTCCAAAGCATCCGGCATGGGAAAAGTATTGCAAAAATGCAAACTTATTGTTTGGGATGAATGCACAATGGCGCACAAAAAATCGCTCGAGGCTCTTGATCGATCATTGCAAGATTTGCATGGAAACAACAGACCATTTCGGAACGCAATAATATTGCTTGCAGGAGATTTCAGGCAAACATTACCTGTAATTCCTCGCTCGACACCAGCGGACGAAATAAATGCTTCCCTGAAATACTCTACTTTGTGGCGACACGTAAAGATGTTACAATTAACTACAAATATGTGTATCCAGCTGCAAAACGATCGATCAGCTGAGATATTCTCACATCAATTGCTGGAAATTGGGAACGGAAAGGTGCCGGTTGATCTGACCTCAGGACGAATTTCATTGCCTCATAACTTCTGCAATTTAGTGACGTCAAAAGAAGAATTGGTTCAAAAAGTATTTCCCAATATTCAAACCAATTATAAGAATCATGACTGGCTGAGTGAACGAGCTATTCTTGCGGCCAAGAACAAAGACGTCTACGAACTTAACAATATTATTCAGTCTAACTTCAAAGAGAGGCAGTCACATACAAGTCCGTCGACACTGTTGTGGAAGCAGATGAAGCGGTTAATTATCCAACAGAATTTTTGAATTCACTTGATCTGCCAGGGATGCCACCGCACGTACTACAATTGAAAATTGGCGTGCCAATTATCATGTTGCGAAATATCAACCAGCCAAAGCTTTGCACACTGCTTGCAGTAAAAAAATTACTAAGCAACGTCATAGAAGCAACAATTTTGACAGGACCTTTCAAAGGTGAAGATGTCCTCATTCCTCGCATTCCTATGATTCCAACGGATATGCCATTTCAATTTAAGAGATTGCAATTCCCTATTCGATTGGTGTTTGCAATCACCATCAACTAAGCTCAGGGCCAATCTTTAGAATTGTGCGGTTTAGATCTAGACACGGATTGGTTCTCACATGGACAATTATATGTTGCGTGTTCTAGAGTCAGCAAACCAGACAATCTCTATATCTGCACAGACAATGGAACAACAAAAATTTTTGTATACCCACAAGCATTCTTAAATTAAACATATTAGAAACGTGCGCTTTCTATTTTCTTTCTTTTCCATTTAACCAGACTGAGCCACAGCAACGCGTGGCCGGGTACAGCTAGTAAATAAATAAATGCACAGTTACAAGATGGGGAATACTTGGCTCAGCAATACTACAAACAAGAAGGATCTTGGAATTGTTGTAGATCACAAGCTGAATATGAGCCAACAGTGCGATATGGCTGCAACAAAGGCAAATGCTATTTTAGGCTGCATTAATAGAAGTATAGCTTCCAAATCGTGTGAGGTACTGGTTCCTCTCTATTTGGCCCTGGTTAGGCCTCATCTAGAATATTGTGTCCAGTTCTGGGCACCACATTTCAAGAAGGATGCAGAAAAGCTGGAGCGTGTTCAGAGGAGGGCAACCAGGATGATCAGAGGTCTAGAAACAAAGCCCTATGAAGAGAGACTGAAAGAACTGGGCATGTTTAGCCTGGAGAAGAGAAGATTGAGGGGAGACATGATAGCACTCTTCAAATACTTAAAAAGTTGTCACACAGAGGAGGGCCAGGATGTCTTCTCCATCATCCCAGAGTGCAGGTCACAGAATAACGGGCTCAAGTTACAGGAAGTCTGATTCCTGCTGGACATCAGGAAAAGCTTCCTGACTGTTAGAGCAGTACAACAATGGAACCAATGACCTAGGGAGGTTGTGGCTCTCCCACACTAGAGTCATTCAAGAGGCAGCTGGACAACCATCTGTCAGGGATGCTTTAGGATGGAATCCTGCATCGAGCAGGGGGTTGGACTTGA
This sequence comes from Elgaria multicarinata webbii, assembly GCF_023053635.1. NCBI lineage: Eukaryota > Metazoa > Chordata > Lepidosauria > Squamata > Anguidae > Elgaria > Elgaria multicarinata. Next base: position 98,096,695 of record NC_086171.1, on the reverse strand, counting down.
TGGCCTTTTAGGACCCTTCTGACTCTACTATTCTATGATTCTATGACCATGGGCTCAGAGAAAAGGACATCAGCAATACCTTTGACACCAGCGGAGAGTTCTAGAAGATGGTGGTGGCATGGCTTTTATCACACACCTGTACAGATGTCCATGAACCTGCAGTAGTCTAGACTGCAGGTTAGGACAGCATGGATAACTGTGGCAAGACTAACTTTGTCCAGAAGGGGCGCAGCTTACAGTTTTAGTATTTTAACATCTTTGCCTGAAAAAGAACTCTGTCAACCTTCCAAATTGGCATCCCCCCCTACAGCAACCAATTTTATATTTCAACATTATTCAGGTATCATTTTATCTGTTTTGAATTTCTTTGGTTTAACTTGTTAGGGTCAAGAGGTAGTTTCCAAAAAAAGTAGAAAGAAGGTTACTGGGCTTTAATGAAAATAGGCAATGGACAGCGTGCAGCATTGTGCAGCATAACAGTAGAGGCCTTTGAGAAGCCGCCAGGTCAGCACTATGCTTGCTTAGCATTCACTTCAGCCAAATTACCGGTATAATTATCATGGGCCACAGAATCATCATAAAGGGCATTTCTTCTGAAATTATAAAATGTCACCTTTTATTATGTTAATAGGGATTTTAATTTTGGGCTCCTCTATTTAAAAACAAAAGGGCACAATTCACTGGGAAGTTCTCTTGCGCAAGCTTCATTCAAATGAACAGAAACTGCACAGTTCTCATTCATTTGAATGGGGCTTGTGCAGGTGGCTTACTGTTACTTTTGGATTCTGAGTGCTGGAGGCTGCTGGAGGTTGCTGGGGCTGCTGGAAGCTGCTGGGTGAAGCTGTTGGTGATTGGCTGATTCTAACCACCTGGTGGCTGAGTGTTTGTCTGCCCTGCCCCCTTACTGGTACATAAGGATTCTGAGTGCTGGAGGCGCGAGCCTTCGCCGTGAGCACAAGGGCTCTCGGCCTGAGGCTCTCTGCCGTAGGCGCGAAGCCAGTCAAGCGGAACTGTTACCTCGGAGGAAGAACCCCAGCCTCGGACCGGTCTTCGCTACTTTTTGTTTCAGGACATGATCTCCTACATTGTTGGGTTATTTTTTGGCGCTGTGACTGCTTTTACATATCCTATTTGCTTTTTTCTGTGCCTGCCTTCTTGCTTGCTTGCTTGCTTGCTACTGGTCTTGGCCGGGCTTGTTCTGGTTAATGCTGTCCTGCGCTTGTTTTACTTCTCTGGCTACTTGCTATCTCTTTCCTCATTTCTTCTCTCAACTCCGTTCTCCTCATATCTGTCCCTTATGGCTCGTTCCAATCTCGTCTCTCCCAACTTAGTTCCTATTCGCTGTCTCCCCTCTTCTCAGCTGCCTTTTTCGTGTTCCTTATGGAACTGTCGATCTGTTGCTTCTAAGGCCCCTGTCATTCAGGACTTGTTTATCTCTAGGTCTCTCCACCTCCTAGCTCTTACTGAAACCTGGCTTCCTGCTCATGATACCGCCATCTCGGATGCCCTCTCTCTTGGAGGTCTCTCTTTCTCTCACTTGAGTCGCCCAGAGGGTCGGGGTGGTGGTGTGGGTCTTTTATTATCTAGTTTGTGCCAGTTCCAGCCTCTTTCCATTCCACCTTCACATTGTTTCTCCTCCTTTGAGGTACATGTGGTGAGGCTCTTCGCTCCATTGCGACTGCGGATTGCAGTTCTGTATCGCCCCCCAGGCTCGTCCTCAAAATTTCTCTCTGATTTTGATTCGTGGCTGTCCTTTCTTCTCTCTGATAACTGTCCTACACTTATCTTGGGTGACTTCAATATCCATGTGGATGACCCTCAAGATGCTGCAGCTCTACGATTTCACTCATTATCTTCCTCTTATGATCTTAAGCTTTGGTCTGATGCACCCACACATTCCCTTGGACACTGTCTGGATCTTGTTCTCACTCGGAATTGCTCTGTTTTGGACTTTTCTACTGCTGACTTTCCCTTGTCAGATCATCATCTAGTTTCTTTCAATATTACTCATATTCCTCCTCCTTCACGTCCCGCTTCTCGCTCTTGTCGTGACTTGCAATCTATCAATTATGAGGCTTTTTCTTAGTCTCTAGCCTCCTCTCTTCCTTCTGTCTTTTCGGCTGTCTCCCTGGACTCACCTGTCTCCTTCTTTAATTCCTCCTTATCTTCAACTCTTGATAATCTTGCTCCATCTACAACTTGGATAGTTTGCCCTTCTCAACCCCAACTGTGGCTCACCTCTTTCCTCTGCTACCTTCGCTCTTGTTCCCGGGCAGCTGAATGCCTTTGGCGTAAGACCAGGGACTGGGCGGACTTTGTCCATTACAAATTTGTACTCTCCTCTTTCTCTTCTGCCATTTCACTGGCCAAACAGCAGTATTACTCAACGTTGATCCAGTCAAATGCTAGGCATCCTCAGCAGCTCTTTGCGTCCTTCAACTCTCTTCTGAAGCCTAATCCACCATCTCTTCCCGCCTCTCTGTCTGCTAATGACTTTGCCTCTTTTTTCAATGCTAAAATCCAAACTATTCGCTCTGATCTGGCCAGCTCTGCTCCTCTTCCAGTTCCTGTTCCTCATCTGTCAGTTCCTCCTGCAAATTTCTCTGCGTTTCCTTTGGTCTCAGCTGATGAACTGTCTACATTACTGCGCTCTTCGAAGCCTTCCACTTGTTCTCGTGATCCGATTCCTTCTCGAGTCTTTATTAATCTTATTCCCGCTATCCTCCCTTCCTTGCTTCATATTATTAATTTTTCTCTGTCCTCTGGTTCATTTCCTTCTGCTTTTAAACATGCTACAGTCTCTCCTATTCTCAAGAAACCTACTCTTGATAGGCTATCTCTGTCTAACTACCGACCTGTCTCTTTGTTGCCTTTGTTTCAAAGATCCTGGAGCGTGTGGTCTACTCTCGTTGTCTTGATTTTCTTTCTAGTAACTCTGCTCTGGATCCTTTTCAATCTGGATTCCGTCCTTTGCATTCCACTGAAACAGCCCTTACTAAGATCACCAATGATCTTCTTACTGCCAAGTCTAAAGGCCTTTATTCCGTTCTTATTCTCCTTGATCTAACTGCAGCCTTTGACACGGTTGATCATGATCTTCTCTTAGATTCCCTTCATGATCTTGGACTTTGTGGTTCTGTCTATAACTGGTTTGCCTCCTATTTAGCGGGTCGCTCTTTCAGCGTGTTGGCTAATGGCAGCTCGTCTTCCTCTTTTCCCCTTTCAGTAGGGGTTCCGCAAGGCTCAGTGCTTGGCCCGTTGTTGTTTTCTTTATACATGTTGCCCTTGGGTAATCTCATTCAGTCTCATGGCCTCCAATATCACCTGTATGCCGATGATACTCAATTATATCTTTCATCTCCGGAACTTTCTCCTGATGTTCACGATCGTATCTCGGCATGTCTTTCAGATATCTCAGCTTGGCTGCTTCATCGTCGTTTGAAACTTAATATGGCAAAGACTGAATTGCTTGTTTTTCCTCCTAAACCTTCTCCTCATCTCTCATTCTCTCTTACTGTCAATGATGTCACGCTTACTCCGGTCAAGGAAGCTCGTAGTCTTGGCTTTATATTTGATTCCTCGCTCTCCTTTATTCCTCATATTGAGGCAGTAGCTAAATCCTGTCATTTTTTCCTGTATAATATTGCCAGGATTCGATCATTTTTGTCTGTCTCTTCTGCCAAGACGCTTGTTCATGAACTGGTTATTTCTCGGTTGGACTACTGCAACCTTCTTCTCTCTGGCCTTCCTTCTTCTCACATCAGTCCATTGGTTTCTGTTCACCACTCTGCCGCAAAGATCATCTTCTTGGCTTGCCGCTCTGACCATGTTACTCCACTTCTGAAATCTCTTCATTGGCTTCCAATTCACTTCAGAATCCAATATAAACTTCTCCTGTTGACCTTCAAAGCTTTTCACGGTCTAGCTCCTTCCTATCTCTCCTCTCTCATCTCACACTATTGCCCTGCTCGTGCTCTTCGCTCCTCTAATGCCATGTTTCTCGCCTGCCCAAGGGTCTCTACTTCCCTTGCTCGGCTTCGTCCATTTTCTTCTGCTGCCCCTTACGCCTGGAACGCTCTTCCAGAACATTTGAGAACTACAAGTTCAATCGCAGCTTTTAAAGCTCAGCTAAAAACTTTTCTTTTTCCTAAAGCTTTTAAAACTTGATGTTGTTCGGACTTTATACTGTTAGTTTTACCCTACTCTGTGCCTGTTTGCATTCTCTTCCCCTCCTTATTGTTCTACTATGATTTTATTAGATTGTAAGCCTATGCGGCAGGGTCTTGCTATTTACTGTTTTACTCTGTACAGCACCATGTACATTGATGGTGCTATATAAATAAATAAATAAATAATAATAATAATAATAATAATAATAACTTCAGGATAAATTCAAACTTACCTAAAAATAACAAGGCCAAGCGTTCCTGAGTTTTATGTAATTTCTCCCTCTCCCTCTCGCTCTAACAACTAATTGAAATGTTCCCTCAGTGAGTGGTGCTGCACTCTGGCAGGGGTGGCACCCTTTGTCATAAAATCAATGGCCTTATCCTTCCCCCTCCTTCATGGCTTCTTCTATGAGTATAAGGTCTGATTTTCCCACTCAAGTCTTCCTCCAATCATCAGGGTTAAGTGATCTTTTCATACCGCCTGGTTGGACTGTCAAAAGGCTTTGAGTGGCTTTTGAAAATGAGCCATGCTAAGTGGACTTGATGGGGGTTACAGTCACTATTATTGCTATCACCACCACAGTAAAATGGAGAAGTAATGATGGGGGAAGGTACTTATCACTGTCCTTTCTTTTCTTTTCTTTTCTTTTCTTTTCTTTTCTTTTCTTTTCTTTTCTTTTCCTTTTAAAGATCACTCAAGATAGTTTGGGTCTGGAGCTTTTTGCCAGAAATAAATTGAATGTATACAGGATACCAGGCTCTGTGTGTGTGTGTGTGTGTGTGCGCGCGCGCGAACATGCACACAGTTTACCTGATGAGAAGTGGAGCAGGTGAGGGCACCATCAGGCCTGTGCATGGGCTGAAAGCACAACTGTTGCAGTCAGTTGGACACAACATCATGGCAATGGGAAACACACACATGGTATGTGCAGACATAGTGCGATCAAAAATGGTACAGAATCACACTCTCCCAGTTTTAGTCAGACATACAATCTTGGTCTCCGGTTAGATGATATAAAGATGGCTCTGGAAGGAGTAAGCTAACCCTTATTTTTATGGGGGTCTGAATTCAGTAACAGCCAGCCCCTTAGCAGAGACTGATGGTTGTTTTGTTCAGTAATACAATTGCCTCTATTTCTGGTGTCAGCGGTTGAGCCAACAAATCAGAAAATTACTTAATGGCAGGACCCACCTTCCTAATTGCTCTAATGTACAACTTAAAAGGCTTGGCCTGTTTGAACCAGTTTGCCTATTAAAAAAAGAAGAACTTAAGGCTTTGGTAGAATTTTGGAGGACAAAATAGTGAGGTAAGTCCAATGGAGATTCTCAACAGGGTGGTAACTAACCAGATCCTGTAGGGGCGCTGTTGAGCGATAGCAGAAGAGTGGTTTTGTCACATACCCCAAAGCGAAAGATTTTTTAAAAAAATACTTTTCTGTTAACTATGAATCTGCACTTATGGTATCTGTACACATTGTGATGAACATTTGAGACCCTCCTATGAGGCAGGTTTGGAAAATGGTGACAAGGGAGAGGGTCTTCTCAGGGGCAGCCCTCTGACTGTGGAATGCTGTGAAGGTCTGAGGCCTACAGAGGCAGTAATAAAGTCAGACTTAGAGGCCTGGAGTTTTTCTGTTGGAAAGGGGGAGTAGTTTCATTTCTCCAGTTAAGATTCATTCCATGGTTAACTTTCATTTCTCCAGTTAAGTTCCATTTCTTCATGATTGAAACAAAAGTTTCAGGTTTTTTTGGGGGGGAGGGGAAGAGGGATAAAACGAAAGAGCCACCCAGAGAGGCAAAGTCAGAAAACAGCTAGAAAAAGACCAGAGCATTGAAGAAGGAGCAGGAAGAAGCAGCTCGAAAATTCTAGGTGCAGCTTAGGATAAAAGAACATACATTTTGGCAACTTTTATTTTCTTTTAATACCTATATACCACTCAGTTGTATTGACTAAATGCTTATTATAATTTGCTCATTTTAATATATTAGTAAACTATTGTCAAGTGTTTGGACAATAGTTTGGGGTAAAAAGCCCACGTCTACAGCCTAAACCCCACGTTACTGGAAAGGGAGGGGAGGTAAAAAGAAGAAAGGTGGGACTCTTAAAGAGGAAGGGATCCTTAAATAGTTGCTCAGTGGTTCTAGGACATAGAAGGAACCCTGACAAATGCTCTTTCCAGTGAAGTCCATCTGGCACCAACATTGTCACATTTTTGATGCCATGTTAAGACTTTCCTCTGCTCCCAGGCATTTGATGGCTTATGATGGGGAATTCTAGTTGTTGTTTTTTAAAATCAGGTCCTAGTAGTTTTACTGTTAATTGTTTTTAACTTGTAAAACTGTTTTAAATTCTTGAATGTTTTATCATGCTGTGAACTGCCCAGTTGGGCAGTACAAAAATGTGATGAATGAATGAATGATACAGGTTAATCCAAGTGATGTGTTCAGCCTAGTCTTTATTATTATTATTATTATTATTATTATTATTATTATTATTATTTATATAGCACCATCTATGTACATAGATGTATATAACTTTGTTACTGTACATTTTGCAGTCTCCATCACCAACATATACATAACAATTTAAGACAACTCCTCCCCCATGTTAGCCTATTAGGTGCTGCACTGAGGCATGACATAGTCCAGAAAAAAATCTCCCTGCTTTTTACCCCAAGTATTGAACATTAGCTACACCAGTAAACACTTGTTGTTTTAATCAATTCTGTTAAACTTTTGACCTTTGGTTTAAGACTTAAGTCTTCTCTTCCAGATGCTAACAAAGCATCACACATAAAAATCCTGATCTCTGAGAAGAGGTTTACTTGTAAAAGAGTACATTTTGGTGGAGAAGCATGCAAACATAAAAGCAAATCTTTGTAAAATGCCAGGACTCCTAGGAAAATGTATTACCGAGAAGAGGAAAGAAGCTGGGAATGGGATTTTATGATAAGCCCTAATGCTGTGGTTATCAGACCATCCTGGCAGACAGGGCTTCTCTGTTCCTGTCTTAACCAACTCAAACCCCCTCTCCCTTTCTTCAGGAGGTCCTGCTGCTGTTGCTGCTTCTGTGGAAATACTGACAGACAAAAGGATTGTTCATTTCCCACAGCCCCAGAAGGTAAATTAAAAAAAAAAAAAGATACAGAAAAGTCAAAGTTATTTCTGGCTGTTCTTGCACTTGGGGAGTCCCTACTCAATACATCCTGGTTACTCACAGAAGATGCTTATTAATAAGCTAGGAAGGCACAGTTAGTTCAGCAGGCTTCAGGGTCGCCCAGTTAGGGGATAATTTACTTTGCAAACACAGTACCATATTGGATTCCTGTAACTCTGCAGAAACCAGACAGCTGGCACCCTGGCAACGAGCTCCGTGCCTCGTACACATGAAGAAACAGGAGGGAAGCGGTTTTGTGCTACCTCCAGCCTTCCTGTAATTAATCAGCAGCCTAAAGAAAGCAGCGCAAGAGATGGAGGGACTAAATGAAGATGCAAAGGTTAGTAAAGATAATAAGGATGTGTCTCTCGTCTAATCTATGGGACTGGAGAAGGGGGGGAGGAGAGAGCAAGCAGTGGTCAGCTACGTATATGGAAGAGATGAATCTTAGCAGATCCAGCCTTGCCTCTGAACAAGGTTGATAGTCAGCCTACAGTAGCGGTTTAAGGAGGCAGGTGGCTAGAACGAGATTCAACAGTTGGAAGTTACCCTTGAAGGTTATCTAGTCTATCCCCTGCATTGCAGGATGCAGCTACAGCAACCTTGACAGGTGGCCATCAGCTTCTGCTTGAATACCTCTAGCAACAGAATGCCCATCACCCCTATGAATGCTTTAGGAATTCAGCTAACCAACTCAGCTAACCTGTGCCTCCTAGTTTAGTGTGCAATTCAAAACATGGTGCCCTTCAGAATACCCACACCAACCAAATTCAACGATGTCATCCAAGGGCTGCATTTGTTCTCTTTTTCAACAGGTAATAGCCACTTGGAGCAGTTTTAACATACCTGTTAAAAATGGGGCTGGGCACATGACCCTGGGAGTAACAACTCGTGATGGTGTGCCATTGCTCCCAGGGGCATTTGCAGCCTCATTTTGAATACGTATGGCGGAAGTTTTATAGCTGCTCCAAGCAGCTTGTTATGAAACTGGGGGGTCGGGACCCTTCTTTACCAGGGTTCTCAACAACAACAACAACAAAAACCTGATAGGGCTGCACAAGTCAGGATAAACCTCCTGACCCACCCTAGTCTATCTAGTTGCTTGAGGAACTTCTGAGCCCAACTGCCAAGGATTTGTTATTTATTTATATATTTGTTATCATCATCATTATCATTTATATAACACCTTATCTGCTAAAACGTTATCAAGGCAGTGTACAACAATTTAAAACAATAAGGTGAAACCTGCCCTTCAGTGAATCTGGTACCAAATTGTTTAGGATTTTAAAGGTTAAAAAGTTTGTGAAACAGTTTAGAACTTTAAACTGAACTTTAAATTCAAACACACTGGCCTGGTTCAGACAACACGCAGCATGGTTTAGCGTGTTGTCTGAACCAGGCCATTGGCAACTAATGCAACTGGTATAGTATAGGTGTCATATGTTCCAACTGCCTAGTCCCCACTAATATTTGAGTGGCTGCATTTTGCACCATTTAAAGTTTCAAAACCCTTAAAGACAGCTCATTGTGAAGCACATTACCAGAGTCCAACCTGGATGTCAGTAATGCATGGGCAACTGGCACATAGTCTATCTTCTCTAGATGTGGTTGCAGTTAGGGCACAATTCCATTCCTGTTTAGACAGAAGAGTGTCCTATAACCCTGGGAAATGCTGGGAGTTGTGGGTTTTTTTTCTGTCTAAACAGATACAGGATTGCGCTAAAAACACTCCTGGCTGCTGCCACCACCTGAGCATCTCTAGTTAGTGCTGAGTCCAGAAGAGCTCCTAAATGGCATACTTGGTCCTTCCCTCTTTTGTATCTGGTCCCTCTAGTATAGCTCCTGCAGCTTTAACTGCTGTGATGAAAAGGGAATTTCACCAGGTGCTGTATATGCATACAAATGACATCTGCTGAAATTCCCCTTTCAGTACAACTGTTAAAGATACAGGAGCCCTGTCCTCCTTTTCATATGGTCACCCTAAGATAAAAACCTAACAATAGGTTTTTAAAACTAACAATATATACATGCTTACATACATTTTAGAATGTTATACAAAAGTACTTGCAGAAATCTCTGAGGGATGATGGTTCAATGATTCAAATGCAGCAGCAGTGAAAATTACTTGTGGAAAAGAAAGCAAGTATCGTCCTGGTAGAAAATACAGCTGTTATCAATCCTCCTGTGAATCAGGAATCATTACCAATGGCCACCTTATGAAATAGCCTCAGAGAATACCACCAAAAGAAAACCAGAAACTGACCGCAAAAGAGAGAAAGATCCACTTCCTCCACTTTGTGAAGCCAATTTTTTTATTCCAAAATCTACTGCATCTCTTTTCTAAGTAGGGCCTTGTCATTCCCCTGACTGATTCTTTCAGCTGCCAAAAACTGTATATCCAATATGCACTTTCTTTATAAAATACCTCTCTAACAGAACATCCAGTTTCTTATTTTGATATTACAAAGATGTTTGCCTATTTGTCTTTTATGAGCTCTAGATGTTCTTCCAACATAAAATTTATTACACAGACATTGAATAATATACACCACATAATTTGTGCTACATGTTGTGAAATGTCTCAGGGGATACTGTCTATGAATAAAATAGTCCTCAAAACCAGTCATATTGCAGGTATACTTGCAATAAACATAGTACTGCAAGGATGATGCTCCTTAGGTGCTGTCGCTCCTGGTAAAATATGTGGATATGGGTGTTTTGACCAATATGTATCTTATATTTCTATGTCTCTTATATTTCTAGTCCTTTTAAAAGTAATCCTGGGCTTTTCCTGACATCCTGTTATTTCCTGCCAGATATAGAAATGTCTTCTGATATTCCTCTGTAGAATAGTTATAACTTAGTTAAATGTTCAACTTCAATTTAGACATCTAGATGATATGTTATTTCATGTTGCTCAAGTAGCTTCCTCAAACTGCTAGCAACTACTTCCTTAGGATAACTTAAGAAACTATCCACAAGTTGGTTACGTAATAATTGGGACTCAACTTCTATTTCTGTCTGTGGGTTTTCTATAAACTGAGGAATTTGTATGACCATTCTTTTTTCTGTTAAATCCAAAATGTAAATTTCAACATAATTTTGATGAGTATAAAATCCTGAGGCACTCCAAAGGCCATGGATGCTATGATGGAGCAGTAAGTAGAGACAGCTGACCTTACTGTAATTGGGACATAGGCTGGAATAGGAAGAGGCAGTCCTGCTAGACTCTAGCCATGTTAAAAGCACTGGTCCACTTTCTTTCTTTCTTTCTTTCTTTTGCCACAGAACAATACAGTAGAAGAGGACTGTCAGGTTTCTTTAGGAGTGGTAGAGAAGGATGTGTTAAAACAAATCTATGCAAGCTCTTCATTCAGAGATAAAACCACATGCATATATTTGTTGGGGTATGCATGTGTGTGTGTCCATGACATAATGCAGGACATTGCAACCAATGATCATTCAACAATTGTCACAAGCCAGTGAGAAACAACACAATCTTCCCACCCGTAAATCATAACTAGCTATGGATTTGAGAATTATGAGAATGAGGGATAAATGGATAACATCAAAGAATTTGCCGTAGTGCTGAAACAAAAGTAAAGGATCCGGCAGTTTCAAACTACAAGTATTTCTTTTTGATGGAGAAGTAAAGACCTTCTTCGCCAACCCACCCCCATCAGACATGCTTGACAAAACAAGTGTTTGCAACTGTAAACTCTAAAATCCACACATGAAGAGGCCTTACTAACTGAGCAAAACTAAACAATGAAGTAATACGTTTTCTCCCGCTCTCAAAATACTAGAACCCGGGGCCAGTCCAAGAAGCTGATTGATGGGAGATTCAGGAAGGATAAAAGAAAGTACGTCTTCACACAGCACATAGAATTCGCTACCAAAAGCTGTAGTGATGGCCACCAATTTGGAGGGCTTTAAAAGGGGCTAGATAAATTCCTGTAGGAGACGGCTATCATGGGCTACTAGTCCTGATGGCTATGTGCTATCTCCAGTATCAGAGGCAGTAAGCCTATGTACACCAGTTGCTGGAGAACATGGGCGAGAGGGTGCTGTTGCACTCATGTCCTGCTTGTGTGTTCCTGGTCAATAGTTGGTTGGCCACTGTGTGAACAGAATACTGGATTAGATTGACCCTTGGTCTGATCCAGCAGGGCTCTTCTTATCTTCTCAAAAATAAGGTTTGAATCATGCAAGGCACTCAGAAATGGTAAACTGCATTTTAAAGAATTCCTTAGGACAAGCGTAGATTTTCTACACCATATTATTTTATTTATTTATTTATTTATTTATTTATTGCATTTTTATACCACCCAATAGCTGAAGCTGTCTGGGTGGTTCACAAAAATTAAAAACATTCAAAGTATAAAACAAACAGTATAAAAGCATGAGAGCGTTTGGTATTTTAGCTTGACTTACTGTTCTTATTACTATGATTTTTCTCTTATTTCTGCTTTGTGAACCCCTTTCCCCCTTCATATGTTTTAATGTGATTTTAGATTGTAAGCCTCTAGGCAGGGTATTGCTGTTTTATTTATATATTTTGTACAGCACCAAGTATATTGTTGGTGCTATATAAATATATAAATAAATAAATAAATAATGATAATGATAATGATATAAAATACAATACAAAAACACAACCAGGGGCGGATCTACACTACTGCTTTAAATTAGGGCTGTGCATGGACCCCCAAAACTGCTTCGTGGTCTGATCCACAACTTTCAGATCAGGCCGAGCCGCTTTGGGCTGAGCTGACCCTCCCCCATTGCGTTAGCACACACTTTGACCCAACTACTCTACTCTCATTTTGTCCCAAATCCTGTATTTTGGGCAAAGTAATATCTCATAACAGACAACTATAATAGTCTATCTTCTTTCTCCTGGTCCTATAAGGAGGAAAAACCAGGTAGCTGTGCTGAAAAGCATGGAACAATGTGGCTTCTGGAAAAACAACCAAATGCTGATATTTGTGCATATATTTGTTGCTGTTGCACTATAAAAACAGCTGTGTTACATTCATTTAATTAAATTTCTCATTCAAAATGTGAATGGCAACATTTGGAATTTTACCAAATTTTGAACCTTTCTGAATTTCATTTCCACTCTGTGTAGTCTTCCGCTGTGTTGCAATTTAATATTTTTGTAAAGGGTTATATTTGTCACGAGGAAACATGCAATCGTGCAGTTTCCCCATCTAGAGGCTGAAGTGGTACATTCCAGGAACAGGTTTGTTACCTTGTTTGCGTTTGTATGAATGTCACCTAAAAAGGAGAAAGGGCTCAGGCAAGGTCAGTGAGTGGAGGACATAGATCAAGCCTCTTACAGTTTAGTGGGAGGGGGAAAAAATGACAAGCATAACTGTATGCTCATATAGGGAGGGAAAAATGGCTGTTCCTAATGTAAGCTTGCTTGTTGTTGTTGGCAATTTAGATCTAAAATCTCTAATGCTTCCAAATCTTTTTTCCTAAAATAAAAAACTGGAGTTTTCATATGGCAATGGAAAATGGCTAATTTAAAACAATTAAGCAGGAGCTAATTAAAACCAGCTTGGTGTCCCTCAACGGCAGCTGGCCAGGTACCCAGTGCTTGCTGCTGGCTGTGAGAAGGACTGCTTTAGCTGGACCCCCTCCTGCAGTGCACGGAGAGGCTCTGGTCGGTTTCACAGCCCCCCCACCCACCCTTGTTCTGCTGGCTTCTTCCAGCCTAGCTGAGAACTGCACCTACCTGAAGTGCCTGGCTGTGCTTTATGGAGTCTGAAATTTTCTGGGGGTTGTGTCTTTCCATGCAAACTCATTAGGCACTATTTACACCCACTGCAGCTGTGAAGAGAGAGGTTCTGAACTCTGGCATTTGACAGTAGGCTTTGTTTCTCATTTACATTTGCATATTAAAGTGTTTGCCTGAAATAGGCTATTGAAATTAATTCAGGATTAATTGGTGTCTTTATCTCATTAGGACAATCTAATTTAAGGATGATGAAATTGTTTAGCCTCCCGTTTGTATAATTAGATTGCTTTGAATTGCTGTCATTATTGGCTCTTTAGCATCATCTGTAGGCCTCAGACAGACAAGAGCTCCAACCTCATAAAGACCAATCATGTGTTACAGCACAGCACCATTAACCCGTTTTACTCCAAACTGAAACAAACAGAAGGGACTTGTCTGAGCATGGCAAAGATGCCCAAAGCCTATTGGCCCAAGGAATTGCACTCTCCTGCCATTTAAGGCTTGCAATAGAATCTGCCCTGATCTGCCGTTCATTAACAGAGGCACACACAATAGGTATATCAAGGCTTTGGCAGGACGAACTCTTCAAATGCAGAGGTTCTCCCAAACACCATCATCCAGTGTTGCATCCACCCCAAAGCCAAAATAAATCGGATACAATCTTGAAACTGGACATACAGGCTCATGGTTCATCTCTAATTTATGTGTATAGATGGACCACATTGTTGTTGTTGTTGTTACTATTGAAATCAAGGTCATGATAAACATTCCCTGCTTTAACTCCAGTATCAGCTAGCCGTTGACCAGTAAAAGTAAAACCGTACGGGAAGTGTTCAGGGTATGAATCTCCATTACATTGCCCTCTTCAGCCCTTACTATATTAACAGTGTATGAATAGTAAGAAAGGGTACATCTAACAACTGCAAGATGAATGAACTGCTAGAGACCCAGGGTGACCATTCTGACTCTATGGTGGGCTTTCACACAGAGAAACGAAGAGAGGGGAGTTGAGGTCTAGGCTAGGCCAGGGCTCGTCTTCACTTTGCTGACCTCTCTTAGTGGTGGTGTTACCTGTGTTTCCAAATGTAGAGCTGCAGCTGTTTTCAGAGAAAAGGGGAGGCATTGCAAATTTTAAGGAACCCTCGGTAATCTGTCATGACATATCTATATATCTATATCTATGTAAAAGCCCAGACTGCTCCTCCAAGCCAGTTATAGTTTTTGCCCTCTGGCGCCATCTAGTGACGTTTCTCGGAACTGCGGCCTTCTATGGACGTTCCAAGTTCCGAGAAAGAGAACTGCCAGGAGTTTCCGGCCTAGCAGAGGGGCCAAAACCCACTAACCTCCTCACCATTCAGCTCCTCTACACCTGTCGTATGACGGGCTTTTTTGCTAGTTTGAGGATAAAATTATTCATATCCTCTTCAACTTAGATGGCCCTATGTCTGCAGTTCAGTTAGCAAATGTTTACAGTGCACCTTCAAGTCACAAACTTTGTTTTATCATGGAGTGCAAAATACTACTCAAGGCATTCAATGTATGTGGGCCAGTTTTCTTCAGTATTTCACTTGTCACACACCCCCTTCCTGGCAGTAAAGATACAATAGTAAATAAATAAAATAACTAACAATTTGTCATTCCTGAGGTGGCTGCTTCATTCTGCTTAATATTTGCCTGGAACAAAACACACCTGGGCAGGATCTACACTACTGCTTTAAAATGGTTTATAACAGTAGTGACAACTGGATGCACACTCCATATACAGTTTTCAAACTGTTTTCAAAGTGTCATATCCTGCTTGGTGGCCCAGGTGTAACCCTAGGTCTTGTTCTCCTTCTTCTCTCCATAATGGATTTGGCAAATTCAGATCCATTTGTCCAGAAATGTTTCTCCTCTCCTCACTGAACATGACATAAGAACACCCTCATTTGGGGGATGGCCTGTAAAACTTAGTGGAAGACCACAAGCTTACACACAGAAGATCCCTTTTGTCTTGAGTTAAATGAATTTGGAGAATGGAGCTTAGGAAGATATTTGATTTATATTGTATTGTATTAATGTTGTTCCCCGCCTCGATCCAAAGGGGGAGGCAGGTAAGAAATTATTATTATTATTGTTGTTGTTGTTGTTGTTGTTGTTGTTATTCAATTCTTCCAGTCTCTCCTCATAGGGCTTTGTTTCCAGACCCCTGATCATCCTCGTTGTCCTCCTCTGAACACGCTCCAGCTTGTCTGCATCCTTCTCGAAGTGTGGTGCCTAGAACTGAACATAATACTCAAGATGAGGCCTAACCAGTACCAAATAGAGGGGAACCAATACTTAACGTGATTTGGAAGCTATCCTTCTATTAATGCAGCCCAAAATGGCATTTGCTTTTTCTGCAGCCACATCACGAAATTGACTCATATTCAGCTTGTGATCTACAACAATTCCAAGATCCTTCTCGCTTGTAGTATTGCTGAGCCCAGTATCCCCCATGCAGTTGTTCCTGCGTACCCCAGTGTGTCCACACACATCTCTCTTGGTGCTTGCTAGGTCCCCTGCTGTCATAGAGCTGGGGCGGGGGACGACTGGCATATGCCACCAACCTCCTCCAACCTCCAGTGCCATCTTTATTTCCATGTGGGCCCCAGAGGTTGAAATAAAAATGGTGGGTGGCTGTAGCCCAGCACTTCATTTTAAAGTGTGCTCAGCCACTGAGGAAAAAGAAAAGGGTAATCTGGACTAGGGGGCTAAAGGGAGCTGGAGAGCAAGGAGGTGTTTTGCCTGGTGTGTGTGTGTGTGTGTGTGTGTGTGTAGTTTTGTCTGTTTGGTATATTTGTGTGTGTTGTGTTATTTGGCCTGTTTGTTTTGGTCATATGTGTTTTGCCTGGCTTGTGTGTGTTGTCTTGTTTAGAGTGGGTGTGGGATGTGTATGTATGTGTCTTCCCGTTAACATCGCCAGGTTGCCTTCTCTGAAATTGGTATTTTGTTGTGTTTTGTGGGGGCAAATATGTGAATTGTCTTTTGGAGCTCAGACCCCACCTCTCCTTTGAACATATTTTTTTAACCAAGTTACTTGTCTCTGAGCCACTTCAGTTCTCCTTCTGTAAAATGGGAGTTGGAGAAGAAAACTGCTGATTCAAAAGAGTGGTTCTGTGTTTTGAGCCCAGATCCAACCTCTGCCTTGTACTTAGGTTCTAGGCCAAGTTACTTATTGGCTGTGTTCCAACGACATGCTAATCAATGGTTGTTTCCCATTCTGTTCCTCCCCCCTCCCCCCCGGTTGATTAAGACTCAGCCATAGTCTCATCAGTTTGCCTTCTAGGAAATGAGTGTTCTGTGACAGGCCATGCACACCATGGTAGCCATTTTATGAATGTACAAACCCCTTTCCCATGGCAGCTGCTTTGTGAGAGTTCCTACTTGCTTAATTTCCAAATGTGCTCACTAACCCAAAAAGGTTGGGGACCCCTGGAGTAGATGATACTATGCTACATACATGACTCATTTTAAGGCAGCTTCAAAAAAAATCCAGTATGCCCAGCACCCCTGAACTTACACAAGCGTACCACTCATGAGCACAGCTAAATGCAGATGTTATGACCATAATGTATGACTTGGCCTGACAGAAGCCACTTTTTTTTCAGCTAAGGAAGATGCTACAGCAGCAGCAAGTGAGCCCACTTGGGTAGTCAAATCACGTCTAGCAACAGCTGGTTGTGCCTCATCACACTGCTAATTTATGGCCTTGGAAACAGTGTGTTGATGTTGATGCTGTGTGAAAAGACGCTCAGGCAGAAACCTATGGCCAGAGCAAGGGCAGGGGGATCACTCTTGACTCTTTTGCTGGAGTGTTTTGACCCTCTGACCTAGCAGCCCATGACTGCTTGGAAGCAACATCAGAGCAGGGGTCCCTTATGCCAACTCTGGCTGTAGCTGGGCTCCCTCTGCAGGTTTTAGCTATATGCTGTTCATTCCCCTCATCAGCATGGATGATGAATAGGCATCTGTGTTGCTCCCGCTATGTCCCACCTCCTGCTTTGGGAGATTTTCCTCCAACACCTTTAGTAATTGTGTGCAAGTCAGTTTGGGGCAGTGTTTGTGTGTACACCCATGTGAAGGTTTTCTTTTCTTGCCATGCAACTAGAGCAACATACCTATGGATTATCTGAGGTGAAGAATGGTGGATTAAATGCTTAGTTGGGTTTTGAAAGAATAAGGCCATGCTCATTCTACAGATGAAACTAGTTTAGAAGTCATTATAGTTTGTGACGGGGAAGGAACTAGGGCTCTATAACCAAGGTTTCTCAGCACTCTCACAAAACTACAATTCCGAACTGCTGATCTTGAGAAGTACCTATGTGCATAAGTGGTACACCACTATGGAATTCACTACCACTAGATATGATGACCAGCAACTTAGAGGGATTTAAAAGGGAATGACACAAATTCATGAAGGATAAGGCTATCAATGAGTACTACTCATGATGGCAATATGATACTTCCAGGACTGAAAGCAGCAAGCCTCTGCTGGAGAACAAGAGTGTGACAGAGTTATTGCTCTCTTGTCCTGCTTGCATACTTCCTTTAGACATCTAGCTGGGACCAGATAGGCCTTTGTCTTGGTCCAACTGGTCTCATAGAATCATAGAATAGCAGAGTTGGAAGGGGCCTACAAGGCCATCGAGTCCAACCCCCTGCTCAATGCAGGAATCCACCCTAAAGCATCCCCGACAGATGCTTGTCCAGCTGCCTCTTGAAGGCCTGTGGGAGAGCCCACAACCTCCCTAGGTAACTGATTCCATTGTCGTACTGCTCTAACAGTCAGGAAGTTTTTCCTGATGGACAAGAGATGTCCTTCAGGAAAATGACAAGAGATGATGTTAGGGCAGGGCTTTTTGTATGGTCCCTTTCCCCACTTCTCCACACCTACCTTGTATATGTGGAAAGGTCTGAACAGGGGTAGAACATTCACCCTATTTGTTCTGGTAATCTAGAGTATGAAAGCAACACATTATCTAGTAGTCTCGGGGTTTATCTGAGCAACCCCAGATTACACTGAAGTGATTTGTGTAGTTATTTTATAGTTAAGTACATGTCTTGTGTTACTTACATCTCATTGAACACATGTCTTGGTTAAAGGAGCACAAAAGCAGGGTGCCCCAGGTATGTTCTGCAGTACATCTATGCTTTTGTGCAACACCTCAGGGCCCAGAAAGGTCACAGGCCTGGACTGACTATGAGGCAAGGTGGGCCTCTTGGATCAGGTGACAGATTGGGAGAATGACCGAGCACCCACCTCCCTACCTGCCACAAGGTATCCACCCACCAGGCACTTTTCGGTCAAAGAGGAAGCAGGGTGATGACTGGATATGGAGTGGCCGCTCTCTGGTCTTGCTTTGCAAACATTGCCTAATTGCCTTTTTCTTATGAGGGGAACTCTCAGCAGAAAGTTTTCCAGGGCAAGTGTATATTTCTGTGTATGGGGCAGTGTGGGGTGGGGTGGGGTGGGGCAGAGGGGATTCAAACATTGTCTAGGAAGCACTGTGGTTATGGGGAGATGTCAAAGATTTGAGGTGGCTGAGACTACCTGGGCCGGATCTACACTACTGCTTTAAAGCGCTTTATAACAGTTTTGACAACTGTTGGGGCCCAGGACACACTCCACGTACAGTTGTCAAAACTGTTATAAAGCACTTTAAAGCAGTAGTGTAGATCCGGGCCTGCTGCTGCTGCTGCTGCTGCCGCTGCTGCCGCTGCTTTCCCCCTCCACTGGTATGGCGTGCAGCAAACTGGAAGGGAAAACAATGTCTTGTGGTCTGAAGTAATGCTCATAATGCAGGGTTATTTTTCTAATTATATTGGGGCATAGTCGCTTGTCCACCTGGAGCCAGAAATTGCCCTTCTCTTTTGCCCTGAAGCCAGTCCCTCTCTTCTTCCCCCCTCACTCCACTCCCCCCTCAGCTTGCAGTGGCGTGGAAAGCAAAGTCCTAACTTGGGTTCCAACCTGAATGTTCTATGTTCTCTTATTGCTTGCTAACCTCTAGAAAAAAAAGGAGTCAGACAGATATGGTTCATGTGAGGTGTGTATGTGTGCAGCTGAAGTTGTTTCTCTTTAAACAGCTGCTCCCTGAAGCTCCCTGAAGGCAATCCTTCTTCCTTTTTCCTTCTTCCTCTCAGGCTTGAGTTGTAGCTGGAGGATGAAGAGGAGAGGAGGAGGTGTAACAGAGGCTAGCATCGCCAGTGTTTCCTCTCTTTGCACAATCATTGATCAAGAGTTGGGATAGACTGCAAAGTGCTGCAATATAAACTTTGCTGTGAATAAATAACAACCTCTATTTAAAAAAGGTTAAATATTCAAATAAGACTAACATTGCCAAATTTGTCCAAACTTTCACCAAAAAAAATTAAGGGACAAAGGGGGATTTAGCCTTTTTGCAAGCTGTTTCCTATCCTCTTAACCAGCCTTTTACACTCAGGCCCAATTCACATGATCATGGGGGGGGGGGATGAATAGGGGAACTATGAAGCGGGGAGGGGTAGGAAAACCACAACATGCATTACCCTCACATGACTGGCAACCACACACTTTGTGGCCACACTTGATGACCCTATGAAAAGGAGGACAGGGCTCCTGTGTCTTTAACAGTTTTTTTATTTTTATTATTTTTATTTATTTATTACATTTTTATACTGCCCAATAGCCGAAGCTATTGCACAGAAAAGGGAATTTCAGCAGGTGTCATTTGTATATATGGAGAACCTGGTGAAATCCCCTCTTCATCACAACAGTTAAAGCTGCAGGAGCTATACTAGAGTGACCAGATTTAAAAGAGGGCAGGGCTCCTGCAGCTTTAACTGTTGTGATGAAGAGGGAATTTCACCAGGTTCCCCATCTATACAAATGTCCCCTGCAGAAATTCCCTTTTCAATGCAACTGTTAAAGATACAGGAGCCCTGTCCTCCTTTTCATAGGGTCACCCTATTGAAAGTAAATTATTTACTGGGGAGGGGGGATTAGTGGTTTGGACCCCTGTCCTTCGATTCCCACTGCTCCTGACTACAGAGAGCGAAAAGCGTCAAGTTTAGCTTGTCCTGAAGCTGAATTTGAGCTTTTAGCACGCTGTAGCTGCTATGGAGAACTAAATGGGTCAGTTTTAGCTTGAGAACAAGCTAGTTTTAACCTTTTTAGTGCTACAGAGTGGTTTGCTGCCAAATTTCAGCACCAATTTCCTCAATATTTTTTCTAGGCATCCTGAAGGCTCTGCAGCTCCTTGTGGAGTGTGGCCCATCAGAGGGCATATCTGGGGTGGAATTGACTCCTGGAACTCCCAAAGTAGCCCATCTGTACTTTATAAACATTTTCATCAATGAGAAAGATGTGCTAGATGCCAGGATAATATTGACCTAATTATTTCTGCTTGGATTTGGTAGATTTACTTCGTATACAGTAACCTTCTGAAGCTGCATAATTATAGTGCTTTTGTCTTATAAAATACTATTTTTTTAAAAAAATAAAAAACAAACTAACCTGGGCCTTGGAGCATCCAAACAGCCATTTATAACACTGCAATAATTTCTGCCTCCTCAGGCTTACCGTGACACTAGCCATTCAGCTTACAGACTTCCTCTTTAATGCTTTGGTCAGTAATTCCTGACCCATAGAGGTTATTGGCCTCATCATTAGAATCCCAAGTAGCCAATCAAATTTCACCCCACAATCAGTGTGGCAATCTCAGATACGGCATGAATTATTAAGTTTTAACTGTTGACACATTATCCCTGATGCTGTAATCTGGCAGCACTTTACAATAAATGACAGGTCCTCACTAATTCTTTTTGCCTTTGCTCCAGTGGTGGCGGCAGCAGTGGCAGTGTTAATCATGTTCAATGAACTTTGCGTATTCAAAGGGTTGTAGCAGGCACTTCCCTAGGACTGAGACTGCAATTTAACTATAACCTAATGGCCACTGATTGTAACAATAAGTAATTATGTTAGCTAAATGCAGTGTTGATGGCAATTGATGGCAGCGGTCAAAGCCATAACACCGTTTTTGAACTGAGCTTGAAGTAGCCGTTTCTGCAAGGCAAGAATGACTAAGAAGAGAAACAGTGTGCTCTGAATCTCCTCCCTTGTCGGCTTCTCACACATAGCATAAAGACACAATCCACCAAGAACGTCTCCTGTGTGAGCTCTGTTGAAATTAATGGAAATGTGCAAGAACACTAGTGGTGTAGTGGAGCTCGGGGCTCACAGGGACACAGCGCTGTCACTATTTTAGTAGCAAGAGGCTGACGTCATCTGCTGCCATCCACCCCTTCAGTATTCCCTGCTCCCTCTCAGTGGTCATCTATAAGATGCCGGGATTGTGCCTCAATATTTTTTAAACTGCATTTTCTGTGATTCGATTCTCCTCCCACATCGTCATACTGCAGCAGCTACAGCGTGTTATTCCTTCAGTTTAAGCGGGGGGGGGGGGGAATTTGTCATATGAGCCCTTGCAGAGCGAGGTTGCTCCATGTGGGCGGGAACCTTTTTTAAAAAAAGTATTGTTCTTTATGGGCGCTTCTGCATTTATGCACATACAAGGGTACAGAAGTCTGCACGCTCGGATGGCTAAACATATAATTTAAAATCTACATACAATTTACATATAATTTAAAATCTACATATAACATAAAATCTATATCTGGGCTGACACACAAGACCACTCTGCTTATGGCCAGGTGGTAGACAATGAGGTTGTCTGAACTGTTTGCCAAGGCTTCAACTTTAGGTTTACATGAATCTTATAAATGTGATATGGATAATTATGTCTAGTACTTAGATGATTATGTATTTTCACAAATACTAAAGACGCTATTCTGAGCCATCATGGAGCAGTCCTCTGAAATCTTAGTCACCACTAGAAGGTATCTCTCGATCAGCACAGCAATCAAACCGGCAGGTAGGGTGTTAGGCAATTTCTTAAGTATCATTGGTCCTGAGATATTTAGCGCTTTGCAAACAAGTACAAAAACCTTAAACGGGCCAGCACTAGCATATGGACAGCCTGTGCAGTTCCCTCAGCAGAAGTGTAATATGCTGCTGACAAGACACTCCTGTTATCAACTTGGCCACAGCATTCTGCACCAGCTGCAGCTTCCGGAGCAACCTTAAGGGCAGCCCCACATAAAGCGTATTGCAGCAATCCAATTTTGAGGGCATCAATGCATGGACCAGAGTGGTCATCTATCCCTGTCTAGGAATGACTTAGCTGTCTTACCTGCTGGAGCTGGTAAAAGGCACTTCTGCAGCACCCCACAGTCTAAACACCAGGGGCCAATGAGCACTCCCACCAAACTATTCTTTGAAAGTGATGCTGCAGTTAGGACTGGAGCCACCATAGAATGGTGCCTCTGATACCCAATTCACAAAGCTGATCCAAAGTTGGATCGAGAACCTAATAACATTAACTTTTGAATGAGTGTTATATAGAAGCAACTTACAAGTGGATAAATATATGGATATTTGGTCTGCTTTTCTTGAAACCTCTGTATAACTCTCTCCCTTTTTTTTTAAACAGTTCATACAATGGAAATTATGATCATTCTATATACACAATCTATGATTCCCCCCCCCCCCGGTTTTCATGATGTATTTTCTGTTTTGTTTGTTGATATTCACAATAATTTTTAAAAAAAATTCTTTAAAAAAGCGCTGATCCAAACTTGAGGATACCATGGTCAATGGTATCAAAAGCTGCTGAAAGGTCCAGAAACAGCAAGATGGTAGCACTCCCCACATCTCTTTCCTGGTAAAGGACATTAGTAAGGGCAACCACCTTCAAAAGCTCCACTGGATGGCTGCCCAAGGACATGATGGAAGCACTGAAATAAGCCCTTTTCACTGCCCTCTCTGTGATGCAGTCAGTACCAGGGGCGTAGACTTCTCAATTTCCTGGTGGGGGCTATGGGGCTAAACCTGGGAAAGGGGGCTAGGCTTATTTGTTTACATTTATGTATATATTTCTATTTCTGGAAACCATTTTTCCGGGTCCAAGGAAGTTTTCTTCAGGAGTGGTCTCACTACTGCCTGGGACCACTCCCTCTCACAAAGAGGAATTAATCACTTCCTAGGACCAGCTGGCTGTTCCATCCCTTCTAGCTTTTATTAGCCAAGAGGAGCAAGGATCCAGTACAGAGGTGGTTGTGTGAACCTGTCCAAGCACCTTGTCAACATCCTTGAGCTGTACAAACTGAAACTTATCCAAGAAAACTGGACAAGGCTGTATTCTGGATACCTCACTAGATTGACCTGCTATAACACTGGAGTCTAAGTCCTGGCAGATGCAAAAGATTTTATTCTGGAAGTGCCTAGCAAATTCATTACAATGGGCTTCAGATGGTTCTACCATGTCCTTGGTGCCAGCGTGTAATGGACCCCGGACAACTCTGAAAAGCTCTGCTGGGCAGCAGATTGAAGATTTAATAGTGGCAGCAAAGTGTTGGTTTTTTTGCTGCCCTCAATGCCCCCGAATGCGTTATTATAGGCACTTACCAGTGTTTGGTTGCATCCACTAGGAGTTCGTCTCCATCTGCCCTCAAGCCGTCTCCTATTTTGTTTCATTGCTCTCAGCTCTGGGCAATACCACGGAGCTGTACGAGCTCTACTCAGGAGAGGGCGCTCAGGAGCAATCATGTCAACCGCCTGGGTCATTTCTGCATTCCACAGAGCAACCAGGGTTTCGACAGGAGAGCCAGCCCTATCAGCCGGAAAACTCCCCAGAGCCCTTTGGAAACCATCCGGATCCATTAGTCTCTGGGGGCGGACCATCTTAATAGGTCCCCCACCCCTGCAGAGGGGAAAAGCTGCTGTAAGTCTAAACCTCAGCAAGCAGTGATCTGACCATGACAAAGGGACTGAAGTAAGGTCCCCCACTTCCAGATCACCATCTCCATGTCCAGTAGTGAAAAATCAGGTCAAGAGTATGCCCTGCTACATGTGTTGGGCCGATGACACGTTGGGACAGTCCCATGGTTGTCATGGAGACCATGAAATCCTGAGCCACCCCGGATAAGGCGCCCTTGGCATGAATGTTGACATCCACCTGCCAACAGTCGGGGGGGGGGGGGGGTCTCAGCTGTGCAGCCGAGACCACCTCCACAGCTCACCCAGGAAGTCTGTTGAGCAGCAAGGTGGAGGGTACACCAACAGAATCCCTAATCTGTCCCGCTGACCCAACACAAGGTACAGACCAGTAATCACATGGACAGGGAGCTTGCAGAGGGAGATGAACCCCCCTCCCCAGTCCGCAGGTATACCCTGATGCTGAACTGAGTACCCCAGTGGGCATAGCTGGGAGAGACTAACTGCTCCCTGCTCACTCACCCAGGGTGAGCAGGGTCTTACAAAGGAGCAGGTTTCATTTTCCTTTCACATTGCCACAGAGGAAATGTCTGTGTAGGAATTCTTTTTTGGTTTTGATGAGACTGATGCTATTACTTCTAAAGCCCTTTTTGCTATTTTGAAAGATGTACTCTGCTGCTTTAATCTTCCTCTTGATAGGTGCAGTGGCTCCATTCTTTCCTGGATGGGCGGACCCAGAAGGTGGTACTGGGGGAGTCCTGTTCGACTCCTTGGCCATTGGCCTGTTGGAGTCCCTCAGGGCTCTGTTTTGTCCCCCATGCTATTTAACATATACATGAAACTGTTGGGAGAGGTTATCCGGAGTTGTGGGTGTGGTTCCACCAGTATGCTGATGACACCCAACTCTAATTTATTTATTTATTTATTTATTTATTTATTTATTACATTTCTATACCGCCCAATAGCCGAAGCTCTCTGGGCGGTTCACTCTACTATTCCTTTCCACCCAATTCCAAGGAAGCAGTTTCTGTGCTAAACCAGTGTCTGTTGGCAGTAATGGATTGGATGAGGGCGAACAAATTGAAGCTTAATCCAGATAAGACAGAGGTGCTCCTGGTCAGTCGAAAGGCAGATCAGGGAATAGGGATTCAGCTTGTGTTGGATGGGGTTACGCCCACCCTGAAGACACAGGTCTGCAGCTTGGGTGTACTTCTGGATTCAGCCCTGAGCCTGGATGCCCAGGTTTCGGCGGTGGCCAGGAGTTCATTTGCACAGTTAAAGCTAGTGCTCCAGCTGCGCCCGTTCCTAGAGATGTCAGACCTGGCCTTGGTGACACATGCCTTAGTTACATCCCGATTGGATTACTGTTAACGCGCTCTACATGGGGCTGCCTTTAAAGAGTGTTCGGAAACTCCAGCTGGTTCAAAGAGCTGCAGCCAGATTGTTGACCGTGGCTGGTTACAGGGAGCATACAACTCCCCTGTTAAAACAGCTCCACTGGCTTCCAGTCTGTTTCTGGGCACAATTCAAGTGCTGGTTAAGACCTATAAAGCCCTATATAGCTCGGGTCCAGGTTATTTGAAAGAATGTATTCTCTCTTATGAGCCTGCCCGTGCTTTGAAATCTTCTGGAGAAGGCCTTCTTTCAGTCCCATCATCTTCACAGGCACGCTTGGTGGGAACATGGGAGAGGGCCTTCTCGGTGGCTGCTCCAGTGCTCTGGAACTCTCTTCCCGGGGAAGCTAGGCTGGCTCCCTCCTTGATGGGCTTTCGGAAGCAGGCTAAAACTTTCTTGTTCCAGCTGACCTTTGGAGAGTAATCTGGTCCTCCATCTGTGTTAATGACTTATAATTTTGTTGTGTATTTTAAATGTTTATGTTTTAATTAAAAAAAAAATGTTAAAAAAAATTACATTTCTTTTCCTAGGTTTTACAATGCATGTTTTAAACTTTGTAAGGCCGCCTTGAGGCCCAGTATAGGGCAAAAGGCAGGATACAAATAAATATAATAATAATAATAATAATAATAATAATAATAATAATAATGATGTTTGATTCTTCCTCAACGTGACCATGAATTGCAAGGCCTTGACAGGCAAGATGTCTTACATAGGATAAAATTTTCAACAGTGTCTTTCTAGCTTCTTGCATTTGCTTCTGTTTTCCTTCTGAGCAAGTGACATGAACATTTACCCCACCTTCAACAGCAGCTGTAACTTGAACAGTGAAAATGTGAGTTTTGATGGCTATGGAATCTTTCTAGAGCTTTCTTCCAATTTGAGAAGCCTTTCTTAACAAAAGCTTCATATGTATCCCTGTCTCTTGAGGTTTTACAGAGAGGAGCACTCATTTCACTTGCTGTGCAACAGCTGTTGCAATATTCTTTGCCTATTCCATAAGAGAGCCAATCAAAGGTTCTCTCCCGCTTCTTTACTTACCCAGAGCAGTGGTGTTTCAGGGGCACCAGAAAAATTCTTGTCTCCAATTTTTCTGCTAGCAGGAAGGAACTGTCCTTGTACTGGCATCCTGCTGGTTTTCTTTTCACTTCAGGAACACTAAGTTCTGAGAGCGCATCTTCAGAAGGTGATTCTTCCTCAACCTGCTCCTGGAACTTATCTTCTGCATTAAGTCCAGAGGAGCTGCCAGTGGAACTTTCACCAGTGGTTGTTGCAGTGCCAACCAGAGCACTCCCCTCCCCCAACCACAAGAAATCTCTCCATAGTGGTAATTGTGGCCAGTAGTTCAACTAAGGAAACAGGATTCTGTAGGAGGATAGAAAGCATGTTATATATCCATCCATCCATCCATCCATCCATTCATTCATTCAGAATGAATACATAAATATTTCCTTTGTGTATGAAAACCCACTTTCCCTCTGCTCAAATTGGTAGTTCCCCCCTCCTACACACACACACACACACACACACACACACACACACACACACACACACACACAGAGGAACCCTGTCCTCCTTTCCATAGGGTCACCCTACTTAAAACTTTGCCGAGGGTGAGCAGAATTTCCCCTTCTTTTTACAAGAACATTGGAATTACTACCACCCCAGCCAATCCATGATTCTCTCTCCCACTTCTTTACTTACCCAGAGCAGTGGTATTTCAGGGGCACCAGAAAAATTCTTGTCTCCAATTTTTCTGCTAGCAGGAAGGAACTGCTCCTTCTGCCGCTAGGGCAGGTCTTCTGGAGCCCAGGCCTCACTGGTGGGTGGAGTTCAACAGCTCTGTTTTTCCTCCCTTCTTCCAGGCAATTCTTCTTCCTCCATGGTTTCTTCTTAAAGATTTTCCCCAGAAGATCCCCTCCCCCCTCTTATCTATGAATAAACGAGCAAACAAACCCAGTAGGGTGCCTCCTAAGAACCTGCTGCATATACAGACAACTGGAGACTGACTGATGAATCTGCCAGCCAGGATCAGCTTAATGATGTTACCTGTGTTACGTTCCTGGGAGGAGTGAACTTGCAAGGGCTTCAGCACTTGCTCAGACCTCAGTTTCCTAGACGGAGGACACTGGAGGCTTGTGGTGATTCTTTTATAAAGGGTTTTTTACACTCTGTTCAGTTCAAGGCCTATAGCAACCCATCTCCAAGCAACTTTCTCTTCACCTACCCAGCAGATCTCTTTTTGCAAGACAGCTCCCACTCTCCTTTTCTGTCCGGTTCAGCCTTCCCCAGATTCATTTCCTTCTATCCCTTCAGGCCTTGTATGACAAAAGGTTGCCCATTTAGGAATTACAGTGTGTGGGAATCCTTAATCTTTTTTACTCAGAGACACCGAGTTAAAAGGGATCTCTGGAGGTAATTTAGATTGCCTCCTCAACATGTAACACCTGGTTGCCTGGAGGGGGCGTTGCCACCTCTGGGAAATCCCAGAGGGGGCTTGAGAAACCCCACCCCCTTGTAGTTTACACCCCTGGTTGGTACAATGACATGCTCTTACTTGTGTTTGTTTCACTTTGCAACTCGACTTCCACCACCTTTGCTCTAGCTGCCGCCCAGTCTTTTTCATTGCCATCAGCTCCCTGGAATACCAGGGAGCCAATCGGACTCTGCAGCACCAGAGAGGGCACTTAGGAGTCACTGTATAGATCGTACATTTCAAATTTGGCTCAATTCCAAAGCGAAATTAGGGCTTCGGCAGGATCTCCTGCTCTATACACTGGAAAATCCCCCAGAGCATTCAGGAATCAATCAGATTCCTTTAGTCTCTGCAGGTTGGCAGTCCTAATTGGGCCCCACCATTGCAGGGGAAAGTGGAGCCATAAGCCCAGAAATCTCTAGGATGTAGTCTATGACAAGAGGAGGATTACCCCCCCACACACACACACACGACACAGTTACGGACCTCATATCTCTCCACACTGAGCAAAGAGTAAATAGAGGACATGTCCTAGTTGGTGTATCGATCTGATGACAACTTAAGATAACTTCATGGTTGCCATGAAGCCTGAGCTAACACTCCAGAGACAGTCTCTGCATGAATGTTGAAGCTGACCAAGGGTCCTCTAATATTATTCTAATGCTCAATTGTGCTGCAAAACCATATTGATGGACAGTCCAATCCTCTGCCACTTCTGCTAAGAAGTAAGTCCCAATGGATATTCAATGGGACTTATTCCCAGTGCATAGACTAAAACCATCTTGAATGGAGAATCCTTTCCCCTTCTTCATCAATGAGCAATGTGGAAGAAGCAGGTTGTTCTTCCCTACTGCACTGAGACTCTGGACTGAATTTAACATGCAGCTGTCACCACAAACTACTCACCAGAGAAGTGGCACTGGTATCTCTATCTCTGCCTTCTTTCAAATGCAAACCTCAAATTCAAAGAAGAGATCGTCCAACTGGATGATAGAAAGGGTTATGACTGATATGGAACTATATCTCTAAATTGTAAATTCACTAACTTTCACATAACACACAATAAGGGACTTTAATTTCCAAGTCTTTCAACTTGTCAAGTCACCTCTTTCAGTGGCACTGCATTCCCTTTAGACATTTTCAACTACAGGTGGCATGGGAGACAACAATACGTGAAATATGCTGCATTTGCATTTTCAAAAATCCTCATTTTCCTGTTGCCACTGCCAGTCAGCATGTTCAACAACTGACAGAACTCCTCATGAGAGCAGATCTTGGAGAGGCAACGAAGGTTGCAAATAAGGACTGTGTTTCTGAACACGAAGGATTGCAAAGGACCATGTGTACAAAAAGCTACCGGGAGAGAGAAGGCACCTGGAAAATTTCAAGAAACGTCTCCCATTATTTGGAGAGTGACATAGGAAAACTTCTCAGACTGAAACAAGAAAGGCAATTAGTCTCCTCTACAAAAACAAAGAGACATCTGGGCTAAGTCTGCTAACATATACTCAGGAGGCAGGTACTGTACATGAGGAATATCCTCCTGCTGCAAATCCGCCCCCAAATTCTCAAGTCAATCTC
This sequence comes from Elgaria multicarinata webbii, assembly GCF_023053635.1. NCBI lineage: Eukaryota > Metazoa > Chordata > Lepidosauria > Squamata > Anguidae > Elgaria > Elgaria multicarinata. Next base: position 98,067,340 of record NC_086171.1, on the reverse strand, counting down.
AAGTACCAGTTCTTAGCAATCCTCTTTAAATCAGGCAGATGCTGCAATGACTTATTTCCCGCCCTTCTCAGAAACAGGTTTGTGTTTAACTCCCAAAGCACCAAGTTAGGGCTAAGTGACTCTGGCAAAGCTGTGTGTGGTAGCCCAGGAATGGAAGTGCAAAATTCAAATTAAGGATCTCAAGGGACAAATTGGGCTGTCATTCACAGCTGGGGTTCAGTGCGCATAACTGTTAGGAGAAAGTTTGATGGAAGATGTATATACAGAGCTCCTTTGTGCATGATGCTATCTACATTACAGCAGGAGTATGACCAAGTAAGCAACTCAGCAATCTAATATGTGATCCACCAGGGGATTGATAAACCTCATGCTATTGCTGTCTGCTTGAAAACAACAACAAACTCGGGGTTTGCCAATGTATGTGGTACAGGTGGGCTACGGCTTGCTTCGTGGGTGACAAGTTTGGGAGGCCTGATATAGCAAGTCTGCCAAACTTGTACACCCTATGTTGCATACCAACTAAGTGGTGTGGCTAGTACTACTTGGCAAAGCCCTTACTTTGTGGCCTACCTTGGAAGTGGAGATAACTGGAAATAACAGAACTCATCAGGCCTTCACTATAGCTCAGTACCCCTGCGAGACAACAAAGCAGTGCCCATTGTGGCGTAATTATTTGCAAACTCCCAGTTATGAAAAGACTCTTCCTTGTGTTGATGTTTGGAATTTAAAATCCCTGAAGTTCATAATTTTACAGGCCAGGGGCTATTGCAACAAAAGCTCACATAATTTCAAAATCCACCCAGGTCAAAATTTGGATTTTTTTATTTTTTTTAGGTGCAGATTGGAAAGCACTTTGGGAAGCCCATCTTGATTAGAAATTCAAGAAAAAGAAAGAAAGAAAGAAAGAAAGTGATCCCCCCCCCCGGCAAATATCTGTTTTCATTTTAGTTAGAATATTGGAATAGTTGACAAAATAAACCTGAAATCTCTCTTCCATATCAGGAGGAAGTTATCAAAATATTACACAACACAAGCATACTGCTTCCTGGAAATTTTCAAACACGACTTCTGGAAATGGAAATTCAAAGCCTGTCATCGAATGTGAGCACTTACATGTCAAATGTAAATCAAAATTCTAATCCCAAATAATCAAATGGCACTCAAAATACAGAGCTGAATTACTGATTCTCAAGATTTAGATTTTTTAGGTAAAACGTTTCACATGGAAATTGAAAAGGAGAATGTCTTCCTCTCCAGTATTCATTCAGCTTCCCCACTACACATTAGAACAGGAGCAACAACCATCTTTCAGTCCAAGGACCCAATACAATTTTGGGAAAGCTCTTGTGGGCTACGTTTGACTGGTGGATGTTGCTGAAGGCAAAAAGGGTAGGGCAAAAATACAAAAAATGTCTGCATAGTCTAATTTAAAACTGCTTGCTGCCTGTAACTAAGCCCTAGAATAGGCATTTCAATCTTTTAGAATATGGTGTGTGTGTGCGCGCGTGCACAAAAGCCAGGACACCACCGAGTGTTTGGTGGTGGTTGGGGAAAAGGGGGTTATGGGCAGGGGGCAAGGCCATCTGCATTAGAAGACCATAGAAGAAGACCATTAGAACTTCTCCTAAAGTTCAGGCCTTGAGATACAAAGGGAAAGACTTGCCAGATCAGGAGTGGAACTTAGTGGGGGAAAAGCAGAGCCTCTAGTGCCCTGTGGAGGCACTGGATGCCCCCTGGTTTGTCAGCCTGGGAGTCAGAGCAAGTAGTGGAAGCTCTTAAGCCATGTAGAAAATAGCATCCCCCACATTTTATTCTGGTCATTTACTCTTTCCTCTGGAAACAGAGAAAGAGTCCGGAACATCAAAACTTCAGGTCAAATCCCGAGACCTGGCAATCCTATATAATGGTTCCAGCAGAGAGGAAATTGGGCACATAGCAGCTTCCACGCTGTGAGGAGAAGCAACGAGTGTACAGACTGCATTGCAGATGTTAAACTATGAGGAATAAGACGGTTTGGGGGCATTGGTACTGGCCCAAAAAAACAACCTGTCTGATGCCTTTTACATCCCTAAGGCTACGCATTAACCTGGAATTAAGCTCCATTGATGTCAGTTGGATTTCAGTTAGTGTGTTGCATCATACTTGTTAGCTCTATACTTCTAAATGTTCTTCGCAAACATTTGCCAAGTCCTCTGAGTTCAACTCTTTCATAATTCCACTTCCTCCATTTTCTTTAGACATGGAAACATTGTCTTATTAGTGTTAACATGAAAAAGTGTGGTGACACTTAAATAAGAAATTGCATGCCTTTTTTGTATTCTAGAGTATAACTGTTTCTAACATGCTTTTAAAGTAGAGATCTTGTGTTAAGCACATTCCATTCTAATAATAAGCTGATTTTTATAATGGGCTTTTTACCTGACTACTTGATAACCATCTTCAATTAGTTTTTCATTATTAATGCACTGCACAGCGCAACATGCTATGTATTGTGTTTGAGAATAATCCAGCTTCTGTGTGCTTCGAAAATTTAGTAATAGTAGTAAAACTAGTCTGCTTATGAAGGGTAGCCTGAGCGAACAATTGAATGTAATATTTATTTATTTATTTATTATATTTATTTATTGCATTTATATACTGCCCCATAGCCAAAGCTCTCTGGGTGGTTTACAAAAGTTAAAAACAGTAAACATTAAAAACAAATATACAAAGTTTAGAAACATAAAAAGCATAAAAACAACAGTATCCTTATAAAAGCTGCCTTGAGATGACCATGTTCTTGAGAGGTAGCTAAGAAATATATGAAGTGGAGTAGTGTATATAAATTAAATTTATATACCACTCCATAGCCGAAGCTCTCTGGGTGGTTCTAGAGAACATTCACCACTGTTTGTAGGCAAAGTCCCCATCCACACAGTATACTCAAAGAGAGTAGGCAAGCCATCCTGGTTGACCACTCAGCCTGTCTGCCCAAGCTAAGCTTTCCTGAGGCCCTTGTTCCTGCACAGGGAACAAGGTTTTACCAACCCTAACCATAACCTGAGGCTTAACCCTCAGCCTCATGTGAAACTAAAACATCTCCCCATCAACATGAAATATTCAAAGAGAATATGCAAGCCATCCTGGTTGACCACTCTTCTATATGCTTACTAATTTTATCTTTAATAATGCTTTCAACCAATTTACCTGGAACCAGACATTAAGCTAACTGGCCTGTAATTTCCCAGATCCCCCCTGGATCCCTTTTTTAAAAAATGGTGTTATATTGGTAATCTTCCAGTTCTCTGGTACAGATGCTGTTCTTAGGGAGATGTTGCATTTTTTGGTTACAAGATCAGCAGTTTCATATTTGAATTCTTTGAGAACTCTAGGATGGATACTTGGGGTGTGCAAAGTGGGTCTTCTCTGCCTTGAAATTCGATCTGGAGCTCCATAGAGGTGATTCTCTGCCTTGATTTTGGAGTGGTTCCCCTCTCTCTGCCTCATTGAACTACTTGTTCAGTATTCGGGTAACTGGTATTAACAGAAATGCTTACAGCACCCTCATTTTTAAAGATAAAGAGATAAAACTTGGCACAGTGATATCTCTTAATGAGAGCTTTAGCCCCGCCAAGGTTGAATCAGATCAGTTCATGCTTTGATTTTTTTAGGAATTTTAAAATGGAAATTAACAAAAATGCTTACATCTGCGCAATTTTTATAGATGAAGAGATGAAACACGGCAATGTGATAGCTCTTAAGAAGGGCTTTAGCCACGCCAAGTTTGAATGAGATCCATTCATGCCTTGATTTTTTAGGATTTTGGTTTTTTTTAAAAAAAAATCCCCACTCCAGCCTTTTCTAACCTGGTGCCCTCCAGATCTATTGGATGGAGCCCCCCCTTGTACTGGAAGCCCAGCCACTGAAATAAAGAGCCTGCCTGTGCCTGACTCAGGAGTAGAAGCTTTCTCACTCACCATGCCAGCCAGCCAGCCCAGCAGCACTTCCACCCTGTGGAAATGTGGATGATTGACTTCTATGAATCATAGAAGCATAGAATGGCAGAGTTCGAAGGGACCTACAAGGCCATCAAGTCCAACCCCCTGCTCAATGCGGGAATCCACCCTAAAGCATCCCTGACAGATGGTTGTCAGGGAGTCAGAGCAGAAATGTGCTCCCTCTTTCCCTCTGCCCCCACCCACAACCAGAATCAGCAGCCAGTTAGAGTTTCTCACTCCCCCAAAAACTGCGCTTAGAGGAGAACACGGTCAGAGTTCTAATTGGTTAGCTATTCCTAATTGGTTAGCCACAGATGTCAATATCAAAGCTACCCCTTACCCCACTCAGCGTCTTCCAAATATAGAGATATTCAATTTACATCCACATACCCACACCAGGATAATTCCGGAGACTTTAAAAGCTCCAATTGGGCACGTCTCCGCTCTGATATTAATAGATGGGTTTGGAAGGGGCCAATACCTGCTCTGGAAGATCCAATGCTCCATGGATGTTAGCGGTTACCAGATAGTTCTGGGGTGGAGTGCACACCCCTAATGGATACCACCTGGACCAGGTGATTTATTTGCTTTCAATTTATCAATAAGGTTGAGAACTTCATCTTTTGTCACCCCTATTTGCCTCAGTTCCTCAGACTCCAGAAAACATCTGTTCAGACACAGGTATCTGCCCTATATCATCTGCAATGAAGACCAATGCGAAGAATTTGTTCAGCTTCTCTGCAATTTCCTTGTCCTCTCCTTCAGTACTCCTTTAAGTCCATTGTCACTCAACAGCTCAACTGCCTCCCTAACTGGTTTTCTGCTTCTGATATATTTAAAGAATTCTTTATTGTTGGCTTTGATTTTGTTAGCGATATGCTCTTCAAAATGCTTCCCCCCCCCGCATCTCTTATTGTTTGCTTGCATTGCCTTTGTGCAAGCTTGTGCTCCCTTTTGTTTCCTAACTTCCATTTTCTGAAGGAAGCCCTCTTTTCTCTAATAGTTCCCTTGACACTGTTCATTAACCATGCTGGTGGCCTCTTGGACTTGGTGCTACCTTTCCTAAACAGTAGTATACATTATAGGTGAGCTTCTGTTGTAGTCATTTTGAGCAACTTCCAAGCATTTTGAAGGGTTTTACCCTTTCAGCTTCAAGCAACATGATTTAGGATTAAATCCAGGGTCCCCTCCCCTCTGGCCACTTCCAACAGCTCCATCACACCAGTGTTTTATCACACTTTCATGCTGCCTTGTTTAAAGTTTCCCCCCACGACCCTCACATGACGTTGTCCCTGTCCTGCCGTTATCTCACCTCTTCCCTTCCATTTTCCATGTTTTTCTGGGGTGGGGAAAGTGTATGGTATTTTTTCTCCACATGGGATAAAACCACCCCTCTGTCCCTGTGTATTGCCATCCTCATGCTCTGTCACAAATGTCCCTTCTTGAGGGTGTGTGCGTTGAAGGGCGGTCTTGCTGATAAAAGAGGAGGATGGGGGCAGTTCTTCTCCAGTCCATAGAAATAAGCATGTTGTATCATTTACACTAGAGGTGAGGGCTAGTCCCCTCACTATGCTTGGGAAGATCAAATTAAGGGTCCAATGTTCTATGCACACTTGCTTGGGAGTAGGACATATTGAACTCAATGGATAAACATAAATGGAATTGGTTTCCATGGCAAATTATGAGGAAGCGCACTCTATTACCTATGCATTTTGTTTCCCTTCTTTTCACCTAAAGAGCTGACACAGTTAGTCATACATGGTTTCTGCCTTTTTGATGACTCACCTGCAGACTTCAGCAGAGCAACTCCATGGATTCTTTTGGGACACATCGCCAACTTTATGTATACTAAACAAAGGCTAACTTGGGCTTATGTGAACTACTAGGCCATGGGGGAGAGGCCAGATAACAGCAGCAACATCAACCACAAAATAAAAAGGCCAATTTTTGGTTCTGCAAGAGAGATACTAGATGAGGCTGCAGGCTGAGATTGCTAAGGACCCCAAGGGAACCAGCCATGACAGAAATTCAATGGCAGCTGCTCAGCAAACCCTTGGATGCCTGTAAAAGCGCCTGGCTGTGTTTGTTTTATTGGAGCAGGCGATCCGGGTTCTATTAATATTGAATGACAGGAGACATAATATGGGAGGAATGGAAGGCCTTTAGCTCCCCTGGGTTTTCGCAATCCTTTCCTCTCAAGGAAAGAAGGGGGAGATGGAATTGGAAGGACTGCTTGCTTTCCATTCCAGCTCCTTTAAGAAGAGCTGGTGCCATTCATTGCTGAGAGGACTGGGATCACACTTAGACATGGACTAACCATGGTTAGTTCATGGCAAACCAAGCTCATGGTGAATTCAGTTCATGAATAGACTCCGCCTGTTTTGTTCTACAGTGCTGAACAGGACAAGGAAAATGGTAGCTTCTACTCATGGTATATGATTCAGACAACATTTTTTGCCTCTCAAGTGTTGCATGTACAGGGAGGGGCTCACATGATTTGATGCTCCTTCATGCAAAAAAGATGTTCACCCACAAAGAAAGCAAGACGAGAGGCAGAGGACATAAAAGTAAACTTCTTCCTGACATGCTAGAAGGCTACTCTGCTCCCTAATGTATTAGTTTTCCATGTGTTGGTAATTCCTTTGGCATAGAAGAGAGCATTCTGTCATCCACTTGTAGATGGCCAGCCGTAAATTTACAGTGGCCTGGTTCAGGCCACACTCTGTGCTTTGTGGTTAGCTTAACCATGTTCAGCTATGGTTAACACTAACCACATGCAGAATGCTTGCAGACAACACTTTTAACCCTTTTGTGGTTACGTTTTCCTTAACCACGAAGTGGTTAGTGGGGCACCTGATTCCTCCAACTGATTCACTCTGTATCCCAACAGCCCTGGCATAGGAGCCCTGGCAGTTATGGCTGCCATTTTAGAGCAGGCACCAATGAAATCAGCAATTACAAGCATGCATCACCCTGTTTTGCTTTCCGCCATCACCCTCTACATAGGGTGGATTTGATTTAAATCAATTTGATTTAAATCATGATTTAAATCACTACTCAGAAAGACTCGATTTAATCATGTGACTTCCCCCCCACCCCAAAAGTGCACTCTTCCTCGCTATATTTTACACAACTCAGAGTTACCAAAGGCTCATTCTTGCTGGTATAATCTTAATATTTACAACCAGATGAAGTTTTCATTTTTAGAATAGCAAATTTTCAGATTAGTTTTACAGACTGATTTGGTTATATTAGAAACACATCATAGATAGACAATTATGAAATTATTGTGAGGTGAACTATCTACAGTTTAATAGGTTAATCATTCATATTTGGACAACTTTTCTGCTGTATTTTATTGGAAGGAGAAAAATAATCTTACAGAAACCTCGGGAAGAGCATGACATTGTGAATAGATTAATGGAATTCATTTACCAAAAAATTTAAACAGCCTTATGTTTTTAACGTAATTAAAAACTAATCCCTATTTCACCTTTGGACTATAATGTATCTTAAATAGAAAACTATCTTTAGATAGAGTTTTCCTCAAAAAGCATTTTATTAAAAAAAACCTTAAATAAAAAAAATCCGATTTAAATAAAAAAAAATCTGATTTATTTTTTTATTTTTAAAAAAACCCATTGATTTTTATCCACCCTGCCTCTACAGTCATCACAGGGGAGGTGGAAGCCTTTCCAGGATGGCTGCGCTAGCTGCGTCATCAGGCAGCACGGCCACAGTAATCAGAACCTGAAGGGAGTAATGGCGCTTCAACGAGGTAGGAGAAACGGATGCTTTGTATGGGGAAATTGCAAGCGGGGATTTAAAAAGCTCTACTGTAAGCACACTCTGCTAAGAAGAGCAAAATTCGCTCCAAAAAGCTAATGTGAAACATGAAATGGCAGCCACAGTGAGCGTAGCAATCAGCCATCCAGAGCAGCCATAGAGCCTGCTGGCTAGAGCGGCCCCTGCTAGTTAGGCAACTCTGTACTGGAAGCTCTATGTCTTAACCCCTTAAACCTTTCACCATGGCCCCTTAACCACAGACACACGTCAGACAACACTTTTAGCCATGGTTAGTGCTGCTAACCATGTTGTACAACATGGTTAGTGAGCCTAACCACAATGTGGTTAACGGGGCAGATGGTTAGGGAAAACATGTGTCAGACGATACCATTAACCATGGTTAAGTATTCCGTTAATCATTTTGTGGTTAAGCAGCATGGTTTAGTGTGTTGTCTGAACGGGGCCATAGAGGCCTAGGAAGCTGAAGCAAGGCTTAGCTGTTGTTCAGGTTATGGGTTTGGCCTGAACTGGAAGCTTTTAATCCCAGAGCCTGTGGGGGTGAGCCAGTGGGGATCCATGCTGGGACTTGGAGAGCAATAGCATTTATCGCTCCTTTACTTTGCAGCTGGTTACTGCAAGAGACTCCATTGCAAAGAGCAAAAAGCTCCCCAGTTTGATTCCAGGGAGTAACTCATGTTCTATTTCAGCCTTCCCCAACCTGGTGTCCTTCAGCTGAGGAAGTTCTTTCCTATCGTTATCAACATCACTGTTGCAGGCAGAGCCCTGTTTGTGCCCAGTTGCTGCTTGATAGTTTGGGGTTTCCTTGCTCTCTCCTTCACTAGGTAGATCCTTTCTTTAACTTTGATCTACCTAGTGCTCTGACAGAACAGAACTGGCTTGCAAGTTATTTTTTCACTGTAGGTTTTTGGGGGAGCAATTTTAGGTACCAGTACCAAGGCTACTTCAAAGTTTAAATTTAGTTTGATATAATTTAAATTTAATATTTAAATTTCACTTCTGTAGTATGCTCCTTTCCTATCCAAACCATAGGCATGTGCAAGGGGTGTGTCATGTGTGCCTAGGCACATCCTATTGTTTCCAGGAATGCCTCCACTTTCCTGCACCCCTCTTTTAAGGAGGACAGGAAAGCGAGCCACTATTAACATGTTTTTAAGCACAGCTGGACACATGAGGGGTAGAGCAGGAAGAGGGAAGAAACGGAAGGCCCTTAATGGTTTGGTGTCTTCAGCTGCAGCAAGGGCGGCCTCCAAAAGTGGCATCGACAGGGCCCTGCTCAGTGCCAGGAGAAGAAGCCAGTGAGAGAGTCACGTGGGCAGTGCCTTGCTTCCTTGCTGACTTGGCTGGCTCTTTAAATCAGGGCTGAAGAACTGGAAGATGTGTGCCTGCATGTACAACCTATGTACAACCACTCCTCTTCCCATTACTCCTGAGTCAGAGGATGTGGCAAAAGCTTTGCAGAGATAACGTTCTAAGCTAAAAGGAGTCATGTGATATTGAAAGTGTTCCTTTGCCCTCCCTGCCCCAATAATAATTGCCTTTCTCTTAGATTTCAGAGGTTCCCTTTTGTGTTTACGATAACAGAGGGATGCTTTATTGCGTTTCACCAGGCCTGTTGTCATGGTGACCAGCAGTTGCCGTGCACTGTAAAAATAACCTCCTTCCTTGATAGATTTCACTTGAGTGAAAATAACGCTTAAAATAGGCTGAAATTTACATACTAACTCTTTCAAGAGGATTGAGAAAAGAAAGGCTGAATTACAATGCACCCTGGCTGGAGCTACTTGCACATTTCTGACAGACTCTACCAGCTGCAGCTCATCAGGTCTCACAAGCTTATGGACCTTCTCCCAAGGGTGTAGCTTCTTTCCTTGCAAGGTGGGTATGCTACATTTCTAGGTGGGGCTTCAGAGAAATGGAAGGAAAAGCACTAATTTCTTCATAATCAACAGAGATTTCTGCAACTTTGTCTATGTGTATGTTAGTGTCTACGACTTGTTAGCATCAGAAGCATAGAAAATGAATAAGAATATTTGTTTTATGTTCAGAAACATTTACATATTTACAGTGAATACCTTCCTTAAATAAACAACAGCTTCTTTAAGTTAGCCCTTACCATCTTCACAGCTCTATACTGAATTTATTGCAGTTCCCAAGTTGTATGTTTTTCTGACTTGGTCAATGTGTTGGTATGGTACTGCTGACTGAAAACTTTAGAAGTAACATAGCATATGCACTGGAGCAAACTGAGGGGTGGAAGCAGACATCTCAGCTGAGCAATACTTGCATAAGAGCAAGGAGCCTAAAATTAATGGGGAAAATGAAAATGACCTTGAAGAGATTATTGATATGATTGTAGTGGTGAGAGCAGCCTTAGATTTGGGAAGACTCAAAGCACAAGTGCTTTGTATTTGCCTCTTTGTTTCTGGAACGTTCACAACTGCCCCGTGAAGAAATGCTGAGACTCCTTGCATCTCTCTCTCTCTCTCTTTCTCTCTCTCTCTCTCTCTCTCTGTGTGTGTGTGTGTGTGTGTATGCATGTGCACACATTGGCATATGCACACATACACACAAAGAAGTGTAACAAAATGCAGAACACAAGACTTCCTGTTGGGGGGATTCCACACGTTGTACTGAGGGCGCTTCCATGCGCACCCAGTGTGCACCCAAAGCGATCGTATAGCTTGCCTGGAAGAGACGAGGAAGAGGCATCCTTGCCACCGCCGCCACCCACCTACCTCCTCGCCGGCCAGGTCGGAGAGCTCTCCGACCTGGCCGGCGAGGAGGTAGGTGGGTGGCGGCGGTGGCAAGGATGCCTCTTCCTCGTCTCTTCGAACAGGCAAGCTACACAATCGCTTTGGGTGCGCACTGGGGGCGCATGGAAGCGCCCTCAGTACAACGTGTGGAATCCCCCTTGCTCTCACATCTGTGTCATGTCCAAAGCCAAAGACTGAGATACATCGGTACAAGCATGATATGTCTCCTGTGGAAGAATCCATCGGGGTGCTTATGCCCCTGCCAGTTCTCTCCTGCCCTGCCTATTGCTTTGTGCAAGTGGCCTCCACCACTTGTGCAATGGCTATTTAGCGCTTCTCGGGTAACCCGAAACAAGCATGAACACTTTTTTTCTGGAAGGATGCAGGTCAGCAGAGCTTGCTTAGGGGAGGCTCTCTGCTCTGCCTCCTCCCAGAAATGAGTGTTTCTGCTCATCCAAGATGTTGCCTAGGAAGCACTAAATCCCCCTTGGGTAAGCGGTGGGTCCTCATTGGATTCTGTCCCTGGTTAGGATTTCCACATTTTTGAAAAATCAATATTCAGAAGAGTATGCAGTTCAGAAAGCTACCTGAACACCAACCTATAGAAGGGGATGTCAACAACTATACAATGTCAAAGTAGCTTCTGTCATTGTGATTGAATCTTTGAGGATGGGGGGGGGGGCTAAAATCCAATGAATAAATAAAATTGTTGACAGTGTTTTCCTTCGTGAACATACTCTAGGGAACTTGCTACAAACCACTGTTGGGTCACAGCAGAGGCTCTAGCAGAGCATGACAGAGCCAGTAGAGCGATGAAGATGAAACAACAACATGATATTTGTCCAACACCACCTCTTTCAAGCATAGCACCCCCAATAACGCAGAACTGATTGAGACAACTAGGTAGCACCCCTAATAACGCAGAAGATAAGACTTTAAGCTCTTCTCCTGACTCTAGACCAGTGTCTTCCAGGTTAGCATTCCTAATGCAGCTTTCTCTGTCTATCCCAGAAATGGCTGCTAATGGTGAGATTCTTGTACATGCGGAATGGAAAATAAAACTTTCCAACAGAAAAGTCCATATTTTGTGACTAGCCAATATTAACCCAATTTGGGAGACAGTACGTTCTTGCCTTGTAAAAGAATATAGATTTTATTTCTATCTATTTTTAACAAGCTTCAGAAATGTTGGAAATCAAAAGAACAGACATCTTGCTACAGGAGGGTATTAAGGTTGGGAACAGCTGTGCCATTTGATAAAGGACAAGAAGGCTGACATATAGTGGAAACCACAACTAGGCCCTACCATTGGCCATTTCCTGCAAAGCTGCTGTAGCTGCCAGCATACCTATTTCTCCCACAAAGCAAACCAGAATACCTTGGGTTTTTTTTTTTACCCTTAAATCAAATATCTATGGCAACATCATTGTTTAGATAAGGTAGAATCTGTGTCCTAATATATAGTGATGGGAACAGCTGTACCCAAAACCAGTACTGGAACCAGTAGGGAAGTTGGTGCATTTCAGGTCCCCTTCCAAGTACGAATTATAGACATTTAGAATTGTGAACTGTGAGTAATAATTGAAAGGTCAGATGGATGAAACCAGCTGCAGAGATGCAGTTTTCATGACAAGTTGATAGATATTACACTATCAAGGTGTACTTTTAATCATAATCTTATTACTTCACTTCTTGTTGTTTGATTCACCTAGACCTGTCAGATGTGCCTAGTCTGCCTTGGAAGTAAGCATTTGAAAAGGAAAGAGAAGGCAGAAACGTAAAGGAAAGTGGAGGAAAACCTTGCCCGCTTTGTGAGTTTTCAGTATAGACCAAAGAGCACACTTGACAGGAAAATGTCATTTGGCTGGGGATGTAGTACCACTTTCCAAAGGAAGGTGAGGAATTAAGGAGGGGTTAAGACATTCAATGGGATGACTGAATTAAGGTGCTGAATTCTTGAAGAAACTAAATACTTTCAGTGAAGACGAACAGTCAATCAGACAGACAGACAGTGACCACATTCAGATGTCATGATAAACCTTGGTTTGGTGTGATGTGCACAAATGGGAAAGAAACCCAGTGAACCTCAGACTTGCACACTCCTTACTTGTGTTGGGAGGACCACTTTGGAAGCTTTTGCTTTCTGTTTTAACTGTGGCTTGTGATGTCATGTAGCAGGACAAATTGTGGTTAACACTAATTATGGTCGGTTTCAAACAACCCTACTTCTGAAGCTGGCTTATTGAAACTAACCACATAGTTAGTGTTAACCACAATCCCAGATCTGAATAACAACATGGCAAACTGTTTAACTAAAATGTTCCAACTGCCTAAGTCCCCACTAGTATTTGGTGTTAAGTTTAAGAAAGTAAAAGGCTTGCGTAGTCATTAAAATTGTGTGTGTGGCTATCTCAAGACTAAACAGAGGAAGACTATCTGTGAGCAATTACCTTGAGATAGAAGCTGTACTGGGAACCTTGCCAGGGTTCTCTAAGATATCATGGTGTTAATGATATGAATATACCAAAGATCCTTGAGGCTGGGTTAGCCTAATCACAGCTGTATGTAATATAGATAAAAAACTGTGTATATATGTGTATAGCTTTTGTCACTCTGCACAATGACACGGAACTGTTAAGAAGTCTGAAGCTAATAAACTTACTCTGCTAAGTAAGAGCTGCATTGTGAGCTGTGTTTCTGAGCACAAACAGAATTCCCAAGGAAAAGTTCTGGCCCCAACAAAGGTTATGGGCCCAGCATAGCCAGTATTAGAACCAGAACCTGTTGGGAATGGTGCAGAATCAGAACCAGAACCTGGAGTCTGCTAAAATAAAGAAGACTGTTGATGGAGGAAGACATCAAGCTAAAGCCAGTGCTGAAAAGTGAGAAAAACTCTCAATCGGCTGCCTCTGAGGAGGACTCTGCGCAGGAGGACGGTGAGATACCAATTCCTAAAGCAGAGGGAAGGGCGGGGGCTGGTGTGTCTGGTTTACATCAACTGATGGAAAAGCTCAATGACTCTAATTATGCGTTATGGTCTTACAAAATGCAAATATACCTGATCCAGGCTGAACTGTGGTATGTAGTCACAGAGGATCCACCAGATGAAGCAGATCCACAGAATGCTAAATGGTTTTAAGATGATGCAAAAGCGATGGCAGTTATTGCATTAGCTGTGGAAGACTCTCAGATTTCTTTCATTCAGTTTTTGAATACATCAAAAGAGTGCTGGAATGCACTACAAGCTGTATATCAAAGAGAAACAGCGGGCAGTAAAGTAATTCTGACCCGGAAGCTGTATGGAACGAAGCTGAAACCAGGGGAGTCTATGCCAAACCACTTAAAAGCCATGAGAGAAATCTTCAATCAACTCAGGGCACGAGGGATGGAGTTTACAAATATACATCAAGTCTATGTGATTCTGTCAAGCCTTGATCCATTGTACGACACGGTTGTCACCATGATGGAAAGTCAAGAGGAGAAAAATTTTACCCTTGAATACGTAGCTGGGAAACTACTGGAAACCTATGAACGAAGACAAGCGTCAAAACAACAAAGCCTTAAACTTCCTGTGGCTGAGTTTCAACAAAGCCATAAATCTCCTGATGTGGTGTCTGCATTAAAGGCAAGGAAATGCTTTCATTGTGGTTCCACAGGACACTTAAGGCAGGATTGCAACAACAAGAAGAAAAAGCAGCCGACTGCAAAGTGGAGAGAAGAAAACCGCGCGAATGGAATTGAATCAACAAAGAAATGCCTTCTTGCAAGAGTAAAAGAGACAATGGATCCTTGGTTTTTGGATTCTGGGGCTTCAATAAGTATGGCAAAAGACAAATTTTCATTTGTTTCTTTGAAAACTTCTACTCCAGAGCAACAATGTGTTACCCTTGCAATGGAACAAAAATCCAGATATGTGGTGTGGGTAATGTATATTTTCATTGTCTGGGAGTTGAACTACAAAATATTTTATATGTACCAGAACTGGAAACAAACCTTTTAAGTGTGTCACAGTTAACAGACACGGGGTATGAGGTTTCTTTTACTGAAGAAAATTGTGCAATAAAACAGAGAAACAAGGTGTGTGTGCAGGGAATAATGAAAGATTCCTTGTATGTCATAAATACTTGTAAAAAAAATGAAGTTGTTGCCAGCAAAGTCACTACAAAAACAGTAGCCAATTGCAAACCACACCAAGAGTGCATCCATTTGACTCATAGAAGGTTTGGTCATGCCAACTATAAAACAATTTCTAAGATACCAGAATTGTGTGAAGGGGTGAAAATCAAACCATGTTCTAACTTTGTAGAATGTACTGACCAAATGCCATAAATGCCATAAATCAAACATTTCACAACATAGTGAGAGAACAACAGAAAAAATATTTGAATTAATTCATGCAGATCTTGTAGGTCCTTTTGAGACAAGTCAAGGGGGGAACAGATTTTTCTTGTCTATTAGGGTGACCATATTTTGGAAACCGAAAAGGAGGACAATATGGCCGCCCCATGGGAGTGTGCCCACCAACATGTCCAGCCCCCAAGGGGGCATGCTCACGAGCATGTCCAGCCCCCAAGGGGGCATGCCCACCCAAACATTGCCTTGGTCACAGGTCTGATTTCACAGCACACAATTAAGACAAACCTGTTCTACATAACATCTTAATGTTTAAATCACTGGAATAAAGTATAAGTGAGACATTCAATGTATCTGAAATTAAGTTCACTCATTCCTACTTCTGTAGCTTTTGCTGTATGTTGAAGCTTTTGCTATACTGTGTGCTCAGCTACACCAAGCAGGGTATTCCACTATGACAGCGGTATATAAAAGGCAGGAGCTACACTACTGCTTTATAGTGGTACTGAAGTGCACTGACAACTGTTGGGGCCCATGACACATCTACACCAAGCAGGATATAACACTATGAAAGTAGTATGAAAGTGGTATATGGTATGTGTCATGGGCCCCAACAGTTGTCAGTACACTTCAATACTGCTATAAAGCAGTAGTGTGGCTCCTGGCTTTTCTATACCGCTTTCAAAGTGGAATATCCTGCTTGGTGTAGATGAGCCCTGTGTGTGAAACAGTCTTACCTTCCCTTAAATATCTTTTCTGACTACAAATCTTTCATGGGATGACCATAGTCTAACCTTTCCTAACATTTAACACTGTTTCCCCATCACCTTACTGCATACTGCTACCACTGAACAAATGAAGCAGTTGACAAGTATACAACAACCAAACAACCAAGCATTCAGAAAGAGTATAAACTACTATTAGCCTGCAAATGTTAGCCATGGAACAAAATGGATTAAAGCTTGTCTTAGCTTGTTTCAACTTCAACCAAACATAACAGTCAAAAACAATCGAGAAAAACACACCTACATTGAAATTGCAATACCTAATGACAAAAATGTTGCAGAAAAGAAAAATATACACGACTGGATATGGAAGTTAAAGAACTATGGCAACAGGAAAAACTTACAATGATTTGTTAGTCACATCAGTCACCAGCATGACATCGTGGTTGTTTTTACAGAAAACCTTCAAAAATTAGGCCTACCAAAATACATGCACGCTAACATCCAGAAAGCAGTCATACTTAAAACATGTTCAATAGTCAGGACATTTCTGAATCAGTAAAAGACAACATGACTTGGCAAAGCCCATCATGTTCTTCTAGAAAAACCACCACAAGCAAGAAAAGAGAGATAGATGATGATGATGATGATGATGATGATAATAGCAACCCTGTTAATTTTTTAAAAGTTTCTTTAAGAAGGATGAACAATTGTCAGCCACTGTTACAAAATATACGTCATGTCAATTATAGTAAACAAATTGGAAAGGAAGGTCTATTGGTCTAAAATGCATTATTTAATAGGAACATCACCTCCAAATCATCCCCCCAACTCACAGAAAACTACAGCCACCCCCACTACAAACATGCACATGCATTCATTCAAACAACAAGGCATCCCATTCAGACATCAATACACTCACACTGCCAGCACACGTGTGCATGCATGCACACACACACACACACACACTCAGCATCACTCACTCCAAAAACATGCATGCACACATGCATGCACACGTGCATTCACTCAAAGACCCCATGCACCCACACATTCTCTCTCACACACAAACCTCAGTCTTGCCTCCTCCTCTATCTTCTCCTCCTCCTGCTTGCTTCTTCTTCTGCTTCTTCTTGCTTCTGCTTCTGCTTCTGCTTCTCCTGAGCTGGGGGGTGCTGGAGGCTGCATTGCTGGAAATCCCTGCACGCAGCCCCCAACCACTCACCTAGCTCTCATCGCCCACCCCTCGCGGCGGCCATCTTGAATCTCACCCGAACTCACTCAAGATCTCAGCTGTTGGCTGGGTCTCGCAGAGTTCCCAGCCAGCTGCCGAGATCTCGCGTGAGTTCGGGCGAGATTGAAGATGGCCGCCGCCACTCGCCAGAGAAATTTAGGCCTGGTAAGTTGGAGTTGTGGTTGCTGCGGGCCCAGTAACCACAACCCCGGTATTTTGGACCCTAAGTCCGGTTGCTCCAGACCCCCAGCTCTCCCTGGAGGTTTCCAGAATTTTCCGGAGGGTATGGGCAGCCTATTGTCTATTGTTGATGATTACAGTAGATTTGGGTTTGTGTATGTGTTAAAACATAGGAGTGAAACTTTTGATAAATTCAAAGCGTTTGTGAAGTGGGCTGGAAATAGATTCAAAGTACCTATAGCCACTTTACGAACAGATAAGGGTGGGTGGGTGAATTCCTCAGCAACCAGTTTAAAAAATTCCTCAGTGAGGAGGGTATACAACACAACCTCACTGCCCCATATTCACCATTTCAAAATGGGGTTGCAGAAATAAAAAATCGAACCTTGCAAAACATGTTAAGGGCTCTACTGAGAGAGTCAGGTTTGTCCAATTTGTTCTGGGCAGAAGCTTTGACCACCTCAAACTATTTGTTGAACAGACTTTACCACTCTGTACATGGAAAAACTCCATATGAAATGTTTTATAATAGAAAGCCGAGGGTATCACATGTATGGGTTTTTGGAAGTAAATGTTTTGTTCATGTTCAGAAAGAAAACAGACTAGGAAAACTAACTCAAAGAGGTTTGGAATGTTAACTGTTGGGATATGATACACAAACAAAAGGCTATCGTTTGTGGTCTCCGTATCACAGAAGTGTAATTGTGAGCAGAGACGTTGTTTTTCATGAACAAATGCAGGAAACAAAACAATATGTAAGTTTGCCTGTAGAACAGAAAGACGTTGACACAGAAAAAATTCCTGAGCTATCTCAGCAAGAGAGGGAGGGGGAAGAAACTGTGGAGGAAAGTGAAACTTTCTGAAACTGTGCCAAGACGTTCAGAGAGGGAACGCAAAACTCCAATTCGTTATTCAGATGAATTCCAAAGTAAACAGGTTTCTCATAGAGCTTTACTGATAGCCTATGAACCTACCTCATTTGAGGAGATTCAAGAAATGGAACCTACAGAGGCTCAGGGCTGGCATGAAGCAATGTCAGAAGAAATCAGGGCAATGGGAAAAAATGGAACGTGGGAGCTACTACCTTTAACTGAAGGTCATAAAGCCATTACTAGTAAATGGGTATTCAAAGTAAAACAAAATGAGAAAGGACAGGTGGAATGTTACAGAGCCAGATTGGTGGCAAGAGGTTTGGCTCAAAAATACCTTGTAGATTATGAAGCTGTTTTTGCACCTACAACAAAGTACTCAAGTGTAAAACTTTTGTTAAAAATTGCAGCAGAAAAACAATTGGATGTATTTCATTTTGACATCAAAACAGCTTTCTTATATGGAGATTTAACTGAGGAAATATACATGACCCAACCAAAAGGTTTTATTAAAAATCCAGGGCTGGTATGTAAATTGAAAAAAATCCATATATGGCTTAAAGCAAGCAGCAAGGTGTTGGAATCAAAAACTGGACAGTGTATTGATCAAAATGGGTTTTAAACAAAGCAAAGCTGATCAATGCCTGTACACAAAACAGGATGGTTCAAATGTAGTGTATTTGCTGATTTATGTAGATGATCTGTTATTTATTTTTAATGAAGAAGAACAGAAAAACACATTTGTAAACCAGTTGCAAACACATTTTGACTTAAAAGACCTTGGTCCAGTGAAAAGTTATTTGGGCATGCAAATCTCAAAAGACTCCAACACAGGGTAATTTCTGATTGACCAAAGTGGCAAAATAAAAAAAAATTGCTGGAAGAACACAGCATGGAGAATTAGGCATGTGCTCCACTCCGATTAGAAGCGCAGAAGCAGGAGCGAATTGGCCTGCTCCGCCTTGCCCAGAGGCGGAGTAGAAGCGGACCGCGGACCCCTAGAAGCAAGGCGAAGAGAAGCGGCCATTTTCGGAGCATTCCGGTTTCCGCGGTCCGCTTCTATCGCCATCTTGAAACATTTCGCCCATAGGATTGCATTGCGGAAAAGAATCATGGATAACTGGGCTGTTTGTAATGCTATCTTTCTGAAAATTCTTGTGCTTAGAGACTCGTGGATGGGGGTCATTTTGAGACTACTCTGAGCTCTCTGCGTGGTGCGGTTCACGTGCTATATTTTTTTAAAAATCGGGTCAACAAACAGGGACAGCGCGGTTTGGTTTTTTTGTTTTGTTTTTTTGTTTTGAAGCGATGACAGGCACATTCAACTCCCAATCCTGATGGTGGTTTGTTTGTTTGTTTGGTTGTCCCCCCCTCCCCTCTCTAAAAGCCTGACTGTGTTTCATCTTCCTTCCTTCTATATACCAAAAAAATACAAAAAAATACCAAAAAAAAATTATTCTCTATTTCTTCTCTCTGTTACTTGGACTCTGTGTGTGACTGTGTTATTGTGTGAGCGTGCTGTGTGTGCAGTGCACTGTTTGTGAAGTGCAACAGCCACTGATTGAGCATTTCAAATCCTGTTTGGGCAAAGCATACACACACTTCTTGTCCCATTTCCCTACATACAGTAATTTTCTTATACATATTATTATATTCTTATACATATATTCTTATACATACTATTATTAGTATTAATATTTTATTCTTATACATATTAGTAGTAGTATATATTCTTATACATATTATTATTATTATTAATATTTTATTCTTATACATATTAGTAGTAGTATATTAGTATATTCTTATAGATATTATTATTAGTAATATCATCATGAGAAGAGGGAGCAGGCGCATGTCTGTGGCGGGGCGTGCTGAAAGCAGTGGTCAAGGCAAGGGTCAGGCTGGCACCAGTAAGCAGGCTGCCTCTCCTGCTGTGAAAATCAAACGGGCAACTCCTTGGCTGGCTGCTCCGCAACGGAAGCAGGAGAAGGAGCAGGCAGAGGCACTCTCTTCTGCAACTTGTGCCCGGCATTCTCTTTTTGAGGGTGGGAGCAGCAGTGCCATTAGAGGAGGAGGAGGAGGAGTATCCCCAACTCCTTCATTATCGTTTGAGCCCACGAGCCCGCTGATGGACCTGTCTCCAGACCTCCTAGACGAGGTTCTTCTCAGCACAGTGGAGGGGCAGGACGAGGAGGAGGAGGAGGCGGTGGGTGCTGAGCAGGAGCAGCAGTAGGCTGAGGCTCTCTCCCCAGTCTCATCCCACACCTCTTCCGCTGCAACCCCTGTTTCTGTGGCAACACCAGAGAGCTCAGGCGGGCAATTGGTGGTGTCACCACAGAAGCGAAAGACAAGCATAGTGTGGGACCACTTTGAGTTGGGAGCGGATCCCCGCTTTGCTGTCTGTCGCCACTGCAAACTCACCCTAAGCAGGGGTTCATCTACAGGGCATTATGGAACCAGCAGCATGAAGATGCATCTTCAGAGGCAGCACCAGGTGATCTTGCTGGGGAAAGAGGCGGGCAAGGCGACTGGTTCCAGGGGAAAGCCGAAGGCTGCTGCTGCTGCTGCTGCTAGTGGTGGCACTGCCACTCTAAGCTCTCCATCTCCCATCCCCACAAGGGTTAGGCAGGCAACCCTGCCAGAAATGGGGTGGGGGAAGTATGGACCCACAAGATGGCATTTTCCAACGCCCACCCAGATCACCACCTGCATCACCTCCCTCGTCGACAACGCAGGCTTCAAGAGGCTGATGGCGCTTGTGGTGCCATACTATAAGCTGCCATGTCGCACCACCCTTAGCAGGCGGGTGGTGCCTTCCCTGTACCGTTCCTGCAGGGAGTTAGTGCTGGGTCATCTGTGCCAGGCAGAGGCACAGATGGTGCACTTCACCTCGGACATTTGGTCCAGCGAGGGCGGAGTGCACGCTTACCTGTCCCTGACGGCTCACTGGTGGGCAGCCGTGGGGCAGGAAGCATCATCCAGCACTAGAGGGACTGGCAAGGAGGGCTACTGCTGGGCCCTCCTTCACACGCAAGTGATGGACCAGTCCCACACAGCAGGGGAGATTACGGAGGCCATGAACCGCATGGTGGATGGGTGGCTAGCTGGGCAGAAGGTCACCCGTGGTTACATGGTCACGGACGGGGGAGCCAACATGGTGAAGGCGGTGTGCGACGGCGGATTCGAGGGCGTCCGCTGCATCGCGCACGTCTTGAACCTGGTGGTGAGGGATGGCCTTGGGATGGGCAGCAAGGCCAACCTCGGTCCCCTGTCCGGGATCCGTAACCTCCTGGAGAGCTGCAGAAAGGTGGCAGGGCATTTCCACCACAGCGTCAAGGGCAGTCGCTTGCTGCGGGAGAAGCAGGAGGAGTTGAATCTCCCGCAGCACAGGCTAGTGCAAGACGTGGTGACACGCTGGAACTCCACCTACCTGATGCTGGAGCGTATGGTGGAGCAACAGCGTGCCATCCACGACTTGTTCAGGGTCAGGGACATGGGCGTCCACCCACCCTGGGCAAGCATCAGTGGGACGCCAGGTCCCAGCTGGTGGCGGTCCTCAAGCCGTTCCTTAAGGCCACCGAGACCCTGAGCACTAGCTCTGCCCTCCTCAGCCAGGTGATCCCTGTATGCAGGCATCTCCAAAAACAGATGGGCGAGTTTCTGGAGTACAAGGATCCCGTCACCGGCAGGTGCTTCAAGCCCGAGGTATGCGAAGTGGTGACTAGGTTGAAGGACGGCCTGACGCGGAGGCTGGAGCCCATCCAAACAGACAGGGTCCACATGTTGGCAGCCATGTGCGACCCTCGTGTGAAGGATGGGCTTTGTGGGCCAAATAGCAGGCAGCACTGGGTGGAAATGCTGGTGGGCGAAGTGCGGGTGGCACGGGCCAAGAGGGTGGGGCAGAGTGAGGCAGAGGATCAGGTCACCACTCCCCGCAGCGTCAGCACCAGCAGCCCCAGCAGCAGCCTCACCTGCATCCCTCCCAGCAGCAGCACAGGCCAGGGGTATTGGGCAGAGGCTCTGCACGCCGTGGTTGGGCAGAGACCCTCCCCAGCCACCGGCCAGGATGACGCTGCAACCACCGTGCAGCGTTATCTGGCAGAGCCCATGGAGGAGTGCTCCATGGACTCCCTGGCCTACTGGTCATCCTGCTGCCAGATTTGGCCGGACCTGGTGCGGGTGGCCATGGATCGACTCAGCTGCCCACCCACCAGTGTTCCAAGCGAGAGGGTCTTCTCTATGGCGGGCGACATAGTGACCCCTCACCGCTCTAGCTTGGAGCCGGACTTGGTGGAGCAGCTGGTCTTTCTGAAGGGCAATCTGCCCCTGCTGGGATACCCCATCCTCAAGCCCTCGTGGGAGTGACAGGCAGGCTCCCCTCCCTTTAATTCCACCCCTCCTTAGGTTGGCAGGCAGACTACAGTTCAGGCAGGCAGGCAGGCAGGCAGGCTTTTTCTTTTTCTTCTTCTTCTTCTTCTTCTTCTTCTTCTTCTTCTTCTTCTTCTTCTTCTTCATTATTATTATTATTATTATTATTATTATTATTATTATGTGGCTGTGTTTCAGTTCACAACATCAACTCTGAATCATTCGATTCGTCTCTCTCAGTAAGGTCATGCCTTCTTCGCCTTACATACAGGCAGGCAGGCTGTAGTCCTTCTACAATTCAGTTCACTCGGTCAAATTCAGGCTATCTCTTCCTTACTACCACAGTAGACGACATAGCAGGCACTGCCAGGCTGAATCTTCCCCAGAATACTTCCTGCCTGGTGGGCATCATGAGCCTCTACAAAAGCTGTAGGCAGAGTTTGTCACCGTCCGTCCGTGTGTGTGTGTGTGTGTGTGTGTGTGTGACTATGTGAGGGCAAAGCACCACACTCGATTTCATTTCATTTCTGTGGCGTCTGGTACAGCTTAGTAAACTCATCCGGATAGTTTTCCACCCAGTTCCAAAAGACTCCATGATTGACTGCATGTGTTTGGGTGAGGTGCAAGCAGGGGGCAAGGCAATGCCTGGCACCAGCACCACTAGCCAGGCTGCCTCTCTCCAGCAGTCCACGGGTTGCCCTTTGGAGTGCCCTGGCAGTGGAAGACGTACTCCCTGATCCAGAAGTATGGTTTTGAGAAGCAAGCTGTCACTTCAACTCATGAGCCTCTGTGCAAAAGCTATCATTGTGTGTGTGGTTGTAAGTGTTACTGCAGCTGCCTGTCTCGCTGCGAAAATGAAACAGGAGAGTCCTCGCCTTTGAGAAGCAACCTTTCACTTCAACTCATGGAAGTCATTGACTTCAGCAAAGCCACTACTGTAGAGGCTGTGGTCCTCCAGGATGTGGGTGACTCGATCAGTGTGCTGATTTTGAGAAGCAACCTTTCACTGAAACTCATTCACTTCCCCAATTGAGGGAGGTTAAACTCCAGCAGTCCACGGGTCGCCCTTTGGAGAGCTCAGGGATCAAGTGGACTACTCGACCAGGCTGCTGATTTTGAGAAGCAAGCTGTCACTTAAACTCATGGAGTTCCCCTCTGAGAAAAAGCTGAGCTCCAGTAATGCACCGGTCGTCCGTGGGACAGCCAATTAGTGCGTACAGACAGTTAAAGTTTTCTGAGAAGTGAGCTGTCACTTCACTTCTTCTTGAAGCTCTGAACAGCCACTATGGTGGATGCTCTGTTCTCTCTCCTCAGTCTCATCCCACCCCTCTTTGAGAAGCAAGCTGTCACTTAAACTCTCGTAGGAGAAGCTGCAGTGCATAAACACCAGTGCCATGGCTTTGAGAAGCCGAGACCCGTCCCAGCCACCGGGAACAGGAGGAAAACTCCATCAGTCCACGGGTTGCCCTTTGGAAGGTTCTGGCTGAGGCTTGGTTTTTCCATGTCATCCAACACTTCCACTTTGCATCCATCAGCAACGTTAATGCTCCAAGCCTGCACACAAATCTTCCACACTCAAAGTAACTGCTTCAGTAACTACTAGTTCCTTTTTGCCCGCCTGCCCGCCTGCCCGGGAGCCGTCCTTGTGAGGTAGCTGGATCTGCTGGGACTCACTCCCCCAGAGATCTATGGCATACCTGTGCAAGGAACCAGCTCCTTTGTGCCCACCGGCCCATGCCTGCCTGCCCATGCCCGCCTGCCTGCCTGCCTGCCCATGCCCGCCTGCCTGGGAGCCGTCCTTGTGAGGTAGCTGGATCTGCTGGGACTCACTCCCCCAGAGATCTATGGCATACCTGTGCAAGGTACCAGCTCCTTTGTGCCCGCCTGCCTGCTCATGCCCGCCTGCCTGGGAGCCGTCCTTGTGAGGTAGCTGGATCTGCTGGGACTCACTCCCCCAGAGATCTATGACATACCTGTGCAAGGTACCAGCTCCTTTGTGCCCACCGGCCCATGCCTGCCTGCCCATGTCCGCCTGCCTGGGAGCCGTCCTTGTGAGGTAGCTGGATCTGCTGGGACTCACTCCCCAATTGAGGGAGGTTAACTCTAGCAGTCCACTGGTCGCCCTTTGGAGAGCTCAGGGATCAGATGCACTATTCGTGATCCAGTCTGGTGATTTTGAGAAGCAAGCTGTCACTTCAACTCATGGACTTCCCTTATGTGTGGGTGGTACTCCAGCAGTCCACCGATCTCCCGCAGCACAGCCACTTAGTGCGTACGGATAGTTTAAGTTTTCTGAGAAGTGAGCTCTCACTTCAACTTCAAGTTCAGACACTTGAGCACAGCCCCTACGGTGGAGGCGCAGCTGGCCGTGCCTCTCTCCCCGGTCTCGTCCCATCCCTCTTCCGCTGTAACCCCTCTTTGAGAAGCAAGCTGTCACTTCAACTCATGGACTTCTGAGAAGTGAGCTCTCACTTCAACTCATGACAGCCATTGACTTCACCACAGCCACTTCGTGTTGGATGCTGTGGTCCTCCAGGATGTGGGTGAGGATTAGTAGCAGAAGCTGGCCGTGCCTCTCTCCCCGGTCTCGTCCCACCCCTCTTCCGCTGTAACCCTCTCTTTGAGAAGCAAGCCGTCAGTTAAGTTCATTCACTTCCCCAATTGCGGGAGGTACTGCAGGAGTCCACCGATGTCCCGTAGCACAGCCACTTAGTGCGTACGGACAGTTTAAGTTTTCTGAGAAGTGGGCTCTCACTTCAACTCATGAGAGTCATTGACTTCACCACAGCCACTCCTGTGGATGCTGTGGTCTTCCAGGATGTGGGTGAGGATTAGTCGCAGCAGCTGGTCGAGCTTCTCTCCCCGGTCTCGTCCCACCCCTCTTCTGCTGTAACCCCCTCTTTGAGAAGCAACCTCTCACTTCAACTCATGGACTTCCCCTCTGAGAAAAAGCTAAGCTCCAGTAATGCACCGATCACTCGTAGCACAGCCACTTAGTGCGTACGGACAGTTTAAGTTTTCTGAGAAGCGAGCTCTCACTTCAACTCGTCTTGTAGTGCGCCGAGTTGAGCACAGCCACTACAGTGGAGGCGCCTGCCTGCCTGCCTGGGAGCCGTCCTTGTGAGGTAGCTGGATCTGCTGGGACTGACTCCCCCGCAGATCTATGGCTTACTTGTGCAAGGTACCAGCTTTTCTGGGCCCGCCAACCCATGCCTGCCTGCCTGCCTGCTTTCCCCCACCCAGGGTGCTACTGTGGTGGGGCATCTGCCAGGACTGACTCCTCGCCTGCTCTGCCTGCCTCTCTGCCCACCTGGTGCCTGGGAGATGGGCTTTGCGGTTCGTGCCCAGCACCCTCCAGCACGCTTGCTCCCAGTCGTCCTCCTCTGTGCCCCTCAATGCGTAACTGCTGGCTTAGAAAGAAACAACAACCAGCCATCTTTGCCTCACTTGCTCCTTGCGCCCGCTTACGGGTTGGTTTGCTATGCGTTAGTGCTCAAGCCATCCTTGCGGCACTACAATGCATGCTGCCTGCCTGCCTGCCTTCCCTCCCTTCTCCCCTTCCCGCCTCGCAGGGATGGTGTATGTGTCTTGCTTTGACTCAGGGGAGAAGTCCTTCCTGTGCTCACTTAGACTTTATCAAGTTCAAAAATCCATTTTTCAAGTGTGCAAGAAGATTTAGGGTTATCTCATGGCATGTTGGGATTTCCTTTCAACTGGCCCCATTGAGCTGTCTGCATTGCAACTTTAAAATCCCTGACATACTGGAGTGTCGGATTTTCAAAACTTCCCCTAACATCAGGGGATGATGGGATTGACTTGAAACTTGGCGTCCATGGGGACACATGGGTAATCTGTCATGGGACCAAAGGATAGGTTTCTGACGTGCAAATTGATGTAGTTGTAGAATGGGACTTGATTTAGGGTGAGTTAAAAAGTTTAAGCCGCGCCAAAAATCAGGGGATGATGGGATTGCCTTGAGTCTGGGCGTCCATGTGGACACATGGATTAGCTTTCATGGTGCCGAGTTTGAGGTTTCTAACGTGCAAATTGACGGAGCTATGGAAAGTGGTGTGAATGGGGTGCCCGATTTTCATAAATTCCCCAAGAATCAGGGGATGATGGGATTCCCTTGAAACTTGGCTTCCACGTGGACACGTGGATAAGCTATCATGGTGCTGAGTTTGAGGTTTCTAATGTGCAAATTGACGTAGTTGTAGAATGGGACAATTTGGGGTGAGTTAAGCCGCGCCAAAAATTAGGGGATGATGGGATTGCCTTGAGTCTGGGCGTCCATGTGGACACATGGATTAGCTTTCATGGTGCTGAGTTTGAGGTTTCTAACATGCAAATTGACGGAGCTATGGAAAGGGGTGTGAATGGGGTGCCCGATTTTCAAAATTTCCCAAAAAATCAGGGGATGATGGGATTGCCTTGAAACTTGGTGTCCAGGTGGACACATGGATAAGCTATCATGGTGCTGAGCTTGAGGTTTCTAACGTGCAAATTGACGGAGCTATCGAAAGGGGTGTGAATTAGGGTTATGGGTGGTGCGTTAGAGGTTAGAGCCGCGCCAAAAATCAGGGGATGATGGGACTGCCTTGAGTCATGGCATGCATGTGTGTCCCTGGATAAGCTCTCATGGTGGCGAGTTTGAGATTTTTAGCGTGCAAATTGACGAAGCTATGGAAAGGGGTGTGAATGGGGTGCCCGATTTTCAAAAATTCCCCAAAAATCAGGGGATGATGGGATTCCCTTGAAACTTGGCGTGCATGTGTATACATCCATGAGGTGTCATGGTGCCAAACGTGAGGTTTTTAACTTGAACAGAAAAAAAGTTGTTTACTTTTTTAGCTTTCAATGCAACCCTATGGGGGGGAAAACGGAGCTCCGATCCGGATCCGGAGCTCTGAGCGGAGCGGAGCGGACATGGGCGGAGCGGGGGGGTGGAGCAAAGCGGCCCGATCCGCAAATCACGGATCTGGAAGTGAAGCGGAGCGGGGGGTCCGTGCACACCCCTATGGAGAATTGTAAAATTGTTGCCACTCCCATGGTCACTGATTTTCAAAAACAGATTGACAATACTGAAATGGAAGATATAGAGAAATATCAAAGTGTAATTGGAAGTTTACTTTATCTAGCAAACCTGAGTAGACCAGATATTACATTTGCTGTGAATCTTTTAAGCAGAAAAATGACAAAGCCTTCTGTATCTGATTGGACAGCTGTAAAACGTGTGTTGAGATATCTAAAAGTTATAATCAACCACAAGTTGGAAATATCTGCACACAAAGATGAAGATTTCTGTATCTATGCTGATGCTGACTGGGCTAATGCAATTGATAGAAAATCTACCAGTGGAGCAGTATTCTTTTACAATCAATCTTTGATTGACTGGTATACAAGAAAACAAAATTGTGTAGCAGTCTCCAGTGCAGAAGCAGAATATATCAGTTTATCTCTGGCTTGTAATGAAATTGAGTGGTACAAACAGTTGTTTGCTCACCTAGAGCTGGAAATAAAAACACCAGTAAACATATTTGAGGATAACCAGGCCTGTATTAGTATGGCTACATCTGAAAGGTGTAAACCAAGAACTAAACATGTGGATGTTCGTTACTCTCATGTAAAGGACATAATCCAGAAGGGTTGGATTAAACCTGAATATTGTCCATCTGAAATGATGCTGGCTGATTTATTCACAAAGCCACTACCAATGGTGAAACACAAGGAGATGCTTTTAAAGCTAGGCCTCAATTGTAACACAATTTAAACAACATACGCAAGAGGAGGACTGTTAAATTTAAGAAAGTAAAAGGCTTGCGTAGTCATTAAAATTGTGTGTGTGGCTATCTGAAGGCTAAACAGAGGAAGACTATCTGTGAGCAATTACCTTGAGATAGAAGCTGTACTGGGAACCTTGCCAGGATTCTCTAAGATATCATGGTGTTAATGATATGAATATACCAAAGATCCTTGAGGCTGGGTTAGCCTAATCACAGCTGTATGTAATATAGATAAAAACTGTGTATATATGTATATGTGTATAGCTTTTGTCACTCTGCACAATGACACGGAACTGTAAAGAAGTCTGAAGCTAATAAACTTACTCTGCTAAGTAAGAGCTGCATTGTGAGCTGTGTTTCTGAGAACAAACAGAATTCCTAAGGAAAAGTTCTGGCCCCAACATTTGGGTGGCCATATTTTGTACTCCCAGTATTCCCCAGGCATAGTATTGCACCCTTGATATCTTTCATTGCCCCTCTCTCCCTACTCCCAATGGGAGTAAAGGAGTGAAAACAACTGGGTACCTAGCATCGGAACGGACACCCAGGCCGTAGCTAGACCTAAGGTTTATCCCAGGATTGTCCTGGGGTCAAACCTGTTCATTTGTCAACCACCCAGAGAGCTCCGGCTATTGGACGGTATAGACATGTAATAAATAAATAAATAAATAAATAAATAAATAAATAAATAAATGTGCCACACAGGGCATCCAGTGCTCAGGCAGGGATGAACCCAGGATGATCCTGGGTTAAACCTTAGGTCTAGCTACAGCCCCAGAGATACTTAATACCCTGAGTGAGGAACAGAGGGAAGGGTGCCGTTAATATTCAGGAGCTAGTCTTGCTTAAGAGGACAGAATAAACCACAATGTCAATAGGTTGGAAGTCTGTCTGCTACTTGACTGTGCACTAGGACTTAATCTTCAGGCAGGCAGGAATGGTGATAACACCCATGGAAAGCACATTTGGTAAAGGGATTAGCATGCTGCAGCCTAACAAGAAGGGAACAGATAATTTACCTGGGCCTTTTAAAATGCTAATTACAGGCCCATGTCCTGCCTACATGCCACTTTTGTCTTAGCTGATTAAGAGAAAGGGAACTTTATGGAAATTCCTAAATAGCAATAGACCTCCACAATATACTATAATATACTACAGAGAGTTACTACCTTTTCTTCACAGAGTGCATTATAGCTACTGCCTTGAGATCTTGTTCACCAGCTCAAAGTCATGCTAGAATGAGCCTGTAGTTACAAGTCCTGATACTATCACTGTGATGTTAGAGTGAGACCCCAGGCAACTCTTGTTCCCCTCTTATCTCCTGTATTTGAGGCAGTAAGCCTGTGTGCACCAGTTGCTGAGGAACATGGGTAGGAGGGTGCTGTTGCATCATGTTCTGCTTGTTTATCCCTGGCCAATGGCTGGTTGGCCACTGTGCGAACAGAGTGCTGGACTAGATGGACCCTTGGTCTGATCCAGCATGTCACTTCTTATGGCCTTATGTTCTTATCATTTCCTTCCAGGCTTTATAGAGGTCCCCAAGGCCTTCACACCTGTTTATCCCAGGTTCCTGCAAAGAGATGACTCTGGTGCTCTCCTGGAAAGAAATCTGGATAGATGTGTATTCCAATGCAGATGATCAGAAGAACCCCTCTCAGTTGGTGTTCCCTAGGGTTCAGTTTTAGGCCTTTTGTGTTTTCATTGTATACCCTGATCCTGGGGAACATTATTCGATTGCATGACCTTCAATATCACTTACAGGCTGACGACACACAGTTATATTTTTCAACCCCAGAACTTTCCTCTGATGGCCAAGATCATATCACAGCATGTTAGTCAGACATCTCAGTTTGTATGCTTCATCATCTCCTGAAATGTAACATAGAATCATAGAATAGTAGAGTGCGAAGGGGCCTATAAAGCCATCGAGTCCAACCCCCTGCTCAATGCAGGATCCACCCTAAGGCATACTTGACAGTTGGTTGTCCAGCTGCCTCTTGAATGCCTCTAGTGTGGGGGAGCCCACAACCTCCCTAGGTAACTGGTTCCATTGTCGTACTGCTCTAACAGTCAGAAAGTTTTCCCTGATGTCCAGCCGGAATCTGGCTTCCTGTAACTTCAGCCCGTTAATCCGTGTCCTACACTCTGGGATGATCGAGAAGAGATCCTGGCCCTCTGTGTGACAACCTTTTAAGTATTTGAAGAGTGCTATCTTCTCTTCTCCAGGCTAAACATGCCTAGTTCTTTCAGTCTCTCTTCATAGGGCTTTGCTTCCAGAACCCTGATCATCCTGGTTGCCCTCCTCTGAACACTCTCCAGCTTGTCTGCGTCCTTTCTGAATTGTGGAGCCCAGAACTGGATGCAATACTCTAGATGGGGCCTAACCAGGGCTGAATAGAGAGAAACCAGTATCTCACGCGATTTGGAAGCTATACTTCTATTAATGCAGCCCAAAATAGCATTTGCCTTGCTTGCAGTCAGATTGCACTGTTGGCTCATATTCAGCTTGTGATCTACAACAATTCCAAGACCCTTCTCGTTTGTAGTATTGCTGAGCCAAGTATCCCCTATCTTGTAACTGTGCATTTGGTTTCTATTTCCTAGATATAGAACTTGGCATTTACCCCTATTAAATTTCATCCTGTTGTTTTCAGCCCAGCACTCCAGCCTATTAAGACCACTTTGAAGTTTGTTTCTGTCTTCCAGGGTATTAGCTATCCCACCCAATTTTGTGTTATCTGCAAATTTGATAAGCGTTCCCTGCACCTCCTTGTCCAAATCATTAATAAAAATGTTGAAGAGCACTGGGCCCAGGACTGAGCCCTGCGGTACCCCACTCGTTGCCTCTCCCCAGTTTGAGAAGGTTCCATTGATAAGTACTCTTTGAGTCCGATTCTGTAGCCAACTGTGAATCCACCTAATAGTTGTTCCATCTAGCCCACTTTTAGCTAGTTTGTTAATCAGAATATCATGATCAGAATATCATGGACTTTGTTAAAAGCTTTGCTGAAGTCAAGATATATGACGTCCGCAGCATTCCCACAGTCCACAAGGGAGGTTACCTGATCAAAAATGAGATCAAATTTGTCTGACAGGATTTGTTCCTGACAAATCCATGTTGGCTTCTAGTAATCATTGCATTGTTTTCAAGGTGCTTACAGATTGACTTCTTTATAATCTGCTCCAGAATTTTCCTAGGGATAGATGTCAGACTGATTGGTCTGTAGTTCCCAGGTTCCTCTTTTTTGCCCTTTTTGAAGATAGGGACAATATTAGCCCTCCTCCAGTCATCCGGCACCTCACCCGTCTTCCATGATTTTGCAAAGATAATAGACAAAGGTTCTGAGAGTTCTTCCGCTAGCTCCTTCATTACTCTAGGATGCAGTTCATCCGGCCCTGGAGATTTGAACTCATTCAAGGAAATTAGGTGTTCCTTGATCATTTGTTTATCAATCTCAATGTATGAAGTAGTGTACTTTGGGCATTCTGTAAATGTTAGATTATTCATACTACTGCCTTCTCTTTTTTTGAAATTTTTGGATGATGATAGGCAGGCCAAAAGTGTGCACAAACTCCCAAATATTTTGAAATAATAATAAAAAAAACTCAATTTAAAATGATCCAGGGAGGAAGTAGCATTGCTGGTGTTTGCAACTTTAAAATTTATTTATTTATTTAAAACATTTATATCCCACCCTATATCATTTAAATCTAAGATCTGTATCACTAGATGGGGATTCTGGCACTACAGCGGATCACATTGATTCCAAATAGTTAAGAAGAAGAAGAAGAAATTAACCACCACCCCTTGTTAACAAAATTGTGCAGGGCTTGTGTCATCCATCACTACTCAAGTCATAAAAGGGCTACATATGCATGTATCAGTGTTTGTGGCATAAGCAAAAGAGGCAAGTCCCTCCCACTGAGAAGCTTATGACTGTAATTGTCTCGTGGGCACAGAAGGGTGGGGGGTGGGGAGAGAAATGAGACCAGAGAAGGATAAACCTGAGTATGTCCATATTCTTAGGGTGTCTTCAGATGGGCATTTTCGACTACAATTTACCGCTTCTTCCTTTTCTGGATTCTTTTTGGGATTTAAATGGGGTCTTTATACAGCCGGTTTTTCTTTTTATGCATAATGCTATATGCCGTTTACAAGGGTGGGTGGACGCTGGCAGGGTGTTATTGGCCGCCCACTCCTCTGGCATAGCCCCTCCCCTCTCTCGGCATGAAATGAAACACTTCTTCACAAGTTCAGAAGTCTGAGTCTTTGGAGAAACTCCCCCCTCCATGCAAGTCCGCATTGTCCCTGTAAAAGAAACAGCAACACATTTCTTGTTTGTGTAAATACTGGGAGAGAGGGGATTGAGTGGAAGGGGGTTACACTTCTCTCCTATGTGTGCGCATGGGTATAGAATAGAAAGGGCTAAAAGTTTTCTGAGCAGCATGTGCAGAGCAGCGCCGTCTTATTGTTAAGTGCTGATTCTTCGCAAGTTCAGAAGTCCGCATCTTCAGAGGTCTGCCTCCCCCAGCCCCTCTTGCAAATCGGTATCGTCCCTGTAAAAGCAACAGTAACACTTTCCCATTTGAGTATACACTGGGAAAGGGGATTAAATGGAAACGAGTTGCATGTGCTCACGTCTGTGGCAAGCACCATACCCTTCCCCATTGCCTAGGCATTCCAGTGACCAAACCATGATGATTGCACAAATAAATGCCTGTCTGAAGATGCCCTTAGATTTCTTGTGATTGAAGTTTGGAATACCAATACACTATGTCAGGGAGGTAGCAGCACATTTAACCCAAGTACACATTATTTTGGTTTGAGTGCTGAGAAAACAAATTCTCTCTGCAAGAGAAAAGCAGCCTTAAGAACATAAAAAGAGCCGTGCTGGATCAGACCAAGAGTACATCTAATCCAGCTGTTGACCAGGGGCCCACAAGCAGGATGCAGTGCAACAGCACCCTCCCACCCACGTTCTCCAACAACTAGTGTACAGAGGCTTACTGCCGTGGATACTGGAGGTTTCACTTAGCCATCAGGACTAGTAGCCATGGATAGCCTTCTCCTCCAGGAATTTATCCAACCCCCTTTAAAGCCATCCAAACTGGTGGCCATCACCAAATGTTGTGGCAGTGAATTCCACAGTTTAACTATGTGCTGTGTGATGAAGTACTTCCATCTAGCTGTCCTGAATCTCCCACCAATCAGCTTCATGGGATGACCCAAGGTTCTAGTATTATGGGAGAAGGAGAAAAATGTCTCCCTATCCACATTCTCCACACCAGGCATAATTTTGTACACACATATTATGTCTCCCCTTAGCCTCCTTTTTTCCAAGCTAAACAATCCCAGCTGTTGTAACTTTCCCTCATAGGAGAGCTGCCACGGTCCCTTCATCATTTTAGTTGCCTCCTTCTGCACTTTTTCCAGCTCTATAATATCTTTTCTAGGTGTGGTGGCCAGAACTGTACACAGTATTCTAAGTGTGGTAATACCATAGATAAAGGTAGTAGTATGATACTGGCCGTTTTATTCTCAATTCCTTTTCTAATAATGCCTAACATGGAGTTTGCCTTCTTTACAGCGGCCGCACACTGGGTGGATATTTTCATCGAGCTGTCTTTCTTGGTCGGTAACTGCCAGCTTAGATCCCATCAGGTTATACCTGAAGTTGGGATATTTTGTCCTTGAGAGATGACTTGCAGACAATGAGCACCAAGTGAGAAAGAAATGTGCATTTAATGTGCAATAAGAATATTGCATGGGAATTGTTCTTCTCGTTCATTTTGTTTGACCCTTTTATTGGGCATGTGCATTTCTGGAGCGTGTTCAGAGGAGGGCAACCAGGATGATCAGGGATCTGGAAACAAAGCCCTATGAAGAGAGACTGAAAGAACTGGGCATGTTTAGCCTGGAGAAGAGAAGATTGAGGGACATGATAGCACTCTTCAAATATTTAAAAGGCTGTCACACAGAGGAGGGCCAGGATCTCTTCTCGATCCTCCCAGAGTGCAGGACACGGAATAACGGGCTCAAGTTACAGGAAGCCAGATTCCGGCTGGACATCAGGAAAAACTTCCTGACTGTTAGAGCAGTACAATAATGGAATCAGTTATTTAGGGAGGTTGTGGGCTCTCCCACACTAGAGGCATTCAAGAGGCAGCTGGACAACCTTCTGTCAGGGATGCTTTAGGGTGGATTCCTGCATTGAGCAGTGGGTTGGACTCGATGGCCTTGTAGGCCCTTTCCAACTCTGCTATTCTATGATTCTATGGATCGCAGCAGCAGCAGGGGATGACAAAATGGGCCTGTCCCACTGCATTCTTGGCTCTGATTATTGCTGCACATGGGGCAGAGGCACTCAGTGGCTCACCTGATGCTGTATAAACAATTACCGCATCCTGTTTTCTTTAAAGCTGTAGCCTTGTCATGGATTTAAGGCATGAAGTAGCATTTTCTCAGAGCAATAAACAAGCAAGCACTGGCAAAGACGGGGGTTACAGTTAACATTTAGATTTACCAGGAGAAGTCATGGTTTACTGAAAAATATACCATTCACCTGCCAGGCATAGCTGTTTATTTAAATGTTATTCCTACCTCGTAGCTCCCAGCAGAACTCCCTCCTCCCCACGCCACATTTAAACACTGCATCACTTTGAGTACTACCCTTACAGTTTTGATACAATGAAACCATTCATTTTCAAGAAACAATCCTAGAAATTTCAGTCAATAATGGATGCAAGCAGCTCACCAGCAATACCATGTCACACTCACAGGCATTGCAGCTTCCACATCATGAGCGACGCCTTCTGTGCGCAGGCATTCCAAAGAGCCAAGCTCCTGCTTAGATGCAAAAAAGTGGAAGCCCAATTCTCAGCGTGCCAAAGCTATTCTAGGAATCTGACTGTGGGGGTCCCAGTGGGAACTATTTGTGTGTGTGGGGGGGGGCTCTATACTCGCCAAAAAGTAGCTCAGTTCAAAGCCTAAATTTTCCTTCCCCCAAACAGTTTCAGGTAGGGTTGTGGAAGGGATTCAGACAAGCCCAGAACCCCAAGCAGAAGTGGCCAGCTTTGGTCCTGTTCTGTTGGGTCCTGAGTCAAAGTGGGGTTTCCCTAAGAATTCAATAGAACTAAACCCCAATCCAGAATAGAGCTTCATCAGCAACTTGTGGTTCAGATACTACAAGCCTGTGCCGGGCAGATGTCCATCCTCCCCAAATAAATACAAAATACTTTCTTTCTTATTTGGTTTTGATTCTCAAAATGGGGGCGGGTGGGGGGAGAGGGAGGAGTGCAGCTGGGCGACTGACAGTTTCACCTTGCAATTCTAGGGCACCTTTTACCAGGGACTCCAATCACAGTGCTTTGGAGGAGGGAAAGTACAGGTCTGTGAGGTGGCCATTCTTCCAACACTACCAGGCTTTACTATTTAAAAAAGCCTTAAACTGATTTTCAGTAATCATAATTCCCTAGTCCCTGCACCTCTCCTCCTGAAGCTTGACAGATGCCTTGCTTGGGGACACTTCTAAGATGTGTGCCATTTTCACATGAATTGACCCAAAATATTTATTTATTTATTTATTACATTTATATTCCACCTTTTTTCCTCCAAGGAACCCAAGGCAGCGTACATAATCCTCCTCCCCTCCATGTTATCCTCACAACAACAATCCTGTGAGGTGGGTTGGGCTGAGAGTCTGTGACTGGCCCAAAGTCACCCAGTGAGTTTCCATGGCCGAGTGGGGACTAGAACCCGGATTTCCCGATTTCCAGTCCAACACCTTAGCCACTACACCACACTGGCTCTACATGAAAGGAGAGAGGAAAGGGGAGCAAATCACTCCCCCACTCCAAAGATTGGAGACCTCCCCATCCACATGAACCACTGCACCTATCCTTCCAAAATTTGGCAGTGTATTCCTTTTAGGCTGCCGATCTAAAGACCGACAAGCAACATAGTGGAACAAGCACATCCTCCTCAGAGTGTCAAGGCTGCTCTTGCACATAAATACCTGTGGCTATCGTTCTGAAATTTGTCAGCCTTGATCCCCTCAGCAGCTGCAACTCTTGCGTTATCCAGTTCTGCCCAGAAATAAAAAAAAGTTATTGTTAGTTCCATGCCAGTAAATATCACCCAAGTCTGATTAGGAGAAAAATATTTATAGACATTTTTGGATTTCCAAAAATGGGAAGTCAATGGGAAACATGAGGCACTGGATTTCGAAACCTCAGCTCAAGTTGAGTACTGAAGGTGGAGCAACTACTATTCATCCCAAGCAGAAATAAGCTGTTTTCTGACGTTCCAAATCAGGGTCGGAGTTGAAGCGAGGAGTCCGTGCATATTCCTATTTTTAGGGCTAAGAAAAATGAAATACTAGGCAAGTTGACCTCGCTAACATTTTTAAACTATGTTTTCCCCACCACCACCAATGTATGTTTTAAACTTTGTAAGGCCGCCTTGAGGCCCAGCATTGGGCAAAAGGCGGGATACAAATAAATATAACAACAACAACAACAACAACAACAACGGCTTCTTTCTATTCCTCATGACATACAAGAACTTGTGGTGTTATACAAGTGTAGTTCTTGGGAATATTTGGTTTTTATAGGAAATCAATGTGATATTTGCCAGGTAAAACTATTTTTACTTCTTAGATCTCCATCTTGACGCAATTCCTTCCCACACACTGAAGTTCATCAGTTATCTGGATTCCTCTGCTGCTGTTTTGCCCCATTAACTATCTCCAGTACCCCACTTTCTTTTCTTCATTTTTCTTTTAATACTTCTGTTTCTTCTGCTGTACTCAGCTGTTTTCTGTTTCTTATCTCTTACTGTATTTGGCTGCTTGTTGAGGCAATCAATGGCCCTTTTATTCTTTATTGTACAGGCAATGGTGGGTGAGGGCAGGGCAGGGGATAGAGTGGTGTGTTATTGGGGCCATCTCTAATATTATTTGTATATATTTTTTATGAAAACCGGTAAAAAAAAACACTTTACAGTACAATCTTACAGTGCAATCCTATAATGTCTACACAGTTCAATGGGGGTGTATAGGATTGCAATCTTAATTGAGTTAATATGAGGAGATCTCAATATTCTTTCCTTGAGTGCTTCAAGGATGCTTCCTTTTTGTGGTTCCCCTGAGGCATGAGGAGGTAGAACATTTGATGGAAGAAAAATGGATAGAGACTGTAGAGTTTGAAGTCTTTTTTGAAAAAACCCTTTCTTCTTTCTTTTTTCTTTTACTATCCTCCTTTTTAAAAAATCTTTCCTCCTTTCATTTTTCGTTACTGTATTCCCCTCATACTTTACTACCAGCTTCCTCCAGGACGACATGTTAATGGCATTGTTTGTTCTTGTAAAATGATAACTTTCTGGGAAAATGTACAAAAAGAGCATTTAGGAAGCATAACTCAAATGAGGTTTTGAAATATTTTCTAATATCCCCCATGCAAATTTGAAACTTGGGGATTTAAGTTAAGAACCTCCCCCTTACACCAATACCAATATATTTTAGCTCTGCCTCTTAAATTACAGCAGCCTTCCCCAAGCTGGGGACCTCCAGATGTGTTGGACTGCAACTCCTCTCATTCTCTGGCTGAGGACAATGGGAGTTGCAGTCCAACACATCTGGAGGTCCCCAGCTTGGGGAAGGCTAATTTGCAGTTTAACAAGTGAGTGTTTCAAGTCACTCCTATCACTGCAGAGCGAATGGGAGAGAAGAGGAAGAGGATGATCGACGATCAATGATCTTCCAAGGGAGCACTTTTGGGTGGGAGTGCATCGTCCCAAGGTTTTCCTCAGGAGCACTTGCAGCAGAGCATTTATTTTGGTGGTAATCAATAATTACCACAAAAATATGACAATAAAACACAATAATGATATTGTATGCTCACCACTTCAGTAACTTTGTGGAAAGTGGTGTATGCATTTGTATAATAAACAAACAAAAACAAACAACTCATTTTTTTCAGTTTTATCCTGTCTCTTCACTGAAGAGTAGAGGAGAGTGTCCATTCTCCTCCTCCCTTCTATCCTCACAACAACCCCATGAGACAATAACTAGCCCAAGGTTACCAAGTAAGCTTGAACACACATTTGAATCTGGGTCTTCTTGGCCTACGTCAAACACACCAGCCATGCCTGAAGACCACCTCGGTTGGTTAGATACTGAGTGAGTGACTCATCCAGTAGCGGGGAAACTGCCACAGAGCTCTAAAATGGTTTGAACTCAAGAGTCCTTGCTCAGAACAACACGCTAAGCCATGGTGGTTAAGCACTTTAAGCTAAACGTAATGGCTTAGCTTGTCATGTGAACCATGACTTAGCATGTCTTGACTACATAACCACAGTTTAAAATTGCTCACTAACCATTTGCTGCAAA
The DNA here is from genome assembly GCF_023053635.1 of Elgaria multicarinata webbii. Lineage (NCBI taxonomy): Eukaryota > Metazoa > Chordata > Lepidosauria > Squamata > Anguidae > Elgaria > Elgaria multicarinata. The sequence goes on along the minus strand of NC_086171.1, from coordinate 98,028,906 downwards.
AGGGTTAGCAGCCTAACCATGGCTTAGCATGTTGTCTGAACAGGCCCAGAGTCAAACTACACTTTTAAAAAAGGATGCTTTGAGTCATCTGCTTTCTTTTTAAAGAAAAGGTATTGTACGGGGTCCAATTCAGATTGAGACTGCAGTACATGGGAAGATGGGGTTTAAACTTTTCAGTCAGTGTCGATCTCCCATTTAAATCCCACCCACCCCCATCCAGCTGCCCTCAAAGATGTTTATTGCAACCAGTACCTTCAACAGTGAATAGCACCTGGGGATGGCCATTTTTGGTGGGATACTGGCATGAGAATTAAAGGGTTAACCCCCCTTCTCCCTGTATGTCGTTGTCCTAATCTGGATCAGGGTCAGCTGCTTTTTCTGAAAAAAGAAAGAAAGTGGACAGCACAAAGCATGCTTAACAGATTACTACTTGACCTTCAGACTTGCCAGCAGTAAGTGTGAAAAACAAAAAGAATTATTTTGACCCCATGGGGATCCCAAAGCTGTCCAGCTGTCCCCAAAACCCATTAAAACAAACCCTGTGATTTCAGCTGGATAAGACCCAACCAGCTATGGCTTTTCTTCTTTGTTTTAAACCATGGCTTTTGTTGTTCCAGAAATGTTGGAGCTTGGACAAGTTATCTGAAGGTTTTCTCACATATTTTTATGCCAATTTCCCTTCCTACTTCTTTATCTCTTTGGACTATAAGCTGGTTGACAGAAACTTATTTTCCACTTTTGTATAATGATAGTATTTATGCTGGGATACTTATGCTTAGAGGTTAAAATTTATATACAATTTTCAGTATTAATAATTGTTGTTGTCAGCTGCATTTGTATGTTTTAATAATCGGAACCCCACCTGCAGTTTGTACTGTTCTGTTCCCGCCGACTATTTTTCAAGCGGACAGAAACTGATGGAAGGAAGCACCATTTGTTGGGCATCTACAGCTTTGCCTCTCCTCCAGCTTCATTTTGTGATGCTATTTATTATTCAAATGTGGAACGAATTCACTACTACATCATGAATTGCTATCATTAATTATTCACTGGGATTAAGGAATCAGTTAAAACCCTATCTCCCCTTAATCCTACTTTATTAATTTTATATTCTTGGCAGAAAAGGCCTCTTTACAAATGGATCATGTGGTTTTCTGTTGGGACCCTAAGAATGGAACATCCCTGGTGTTCAGAGAATGCTGTACTTTTTAATTTGATAAAATAAATTAGCAGAGGATTAGCTAGGATATTAGCATGCGATGCGGTGCTATTGCTGTTACCACCATCTTAAGGGAGCTTTTAAAATGATTAGGTTATATCTCGCTTGGTTCTTTTCTTCCAGTGGTCTCTTGGGTAGCAGAAAGCAATGTCGTAGTACAGTGTGCAGTGAGTGGTACATTTGCTTTAAGTGAGTTGGACAGAATAATCCACTCCATCTTCCTGTGCTTGCTAGATTTTGAAGAAGTCTCTAGAGACATCTACACCAGGGTCAGAACATACAAGGATGAAACTGCCTTATACCAAGTCAGGCCATTGGCTGGTCTCGCTCAGCATTGTCTACATTTACTAGTAGCAGCTGTCCAGGGGTTCAAGCAAGGGCCTTTCCCACCTTGTCCTCGAGATCCAAGGAAATGAGCCTGGGACCTTCTGCATGAAGTTGGATTTGGATTTGATTTGACTTGTTTTGTCTAATTTTTATCCGATTTGTTTTATTGTTTGTGTTTTATGTTTTTAATATGTACACTGCCAGAGAACTTTGATGTTTGGGTGATTTAAAAAGAAATAGTAATCAATTAATTAAATAATGCAAAGCATGTGTTCTACAAGTGAGCTATGAGATGAGATTAGTATAAAGGCCAATTTCATGTTTGGCATTGTAGTATTGCACCACTGAGCACTGGCAAGACTTCTTGTGTTCTGTTCTGGATGCCACAGTTCAAGAAGGGTGTCTACCTACTGGAAAAGAATGTGTTATGAAAAGGGCAATGGGTCTAGATGTTGTCATAGCAGGGAAGAATGAAAATAACTGGGTACATTTATCCCAGAGATAAGGGAAATGTGGGTTATTGTGTTGGCAGTTTTCATATGCTGAAAAGGATGTCTGAAAGAAAAGGGAGAGAAATTGTTTGATATATTTACTGAGGAGGACCTGAAAAAAAAGCTTAAGATGACTTTCTTCCTATATGGAGAGGCTTGGTGAAGAGCAGTATCATGAAATCAAATGTCCTACCTTCCATGGTAGGACTCAGACCCCTATCTCCTGTTTCCATCAGTGCTGTGTCATACTAAACTACTGGGAAGGCCATAGGGCTGTTTGCTGTGCTGGTGTCCTTGTGGCTTCCATTGCTGATTGTCCTGGTATCGCCCCATTTCCTGCCACAGGTGCATTGCTCCCCAAGCAGCCCTTGATTCCTTCCCCTGAGGAGCCTGTGCTTTCTCCATGCATGCTTCCCCTCCTGCTAACTGTGGAGCTGTCAAGGTAATATGTTAATAATCATGATCCTCTCGCTTTCTGTGTGTGTTCCTCTATGTCTGCTTATCGAAAGTATGATGGCTTACAGGTTGTGATTTTATGAGGTACAAGGGAATTTGGGTCCCTATCTACAGGGATCCCTGGAATGTGTCAGTCATGGGGCGAGTGCTGTTTGTACTGCAGTAGTTCACACTCCTGAGGGAGCTGTGCTGTCCTTGGCCAGATCTACACCAAGGAGGATATGGCATGTTGAAAATGGTTTGAAAACTGTATATGTAGTGTGTTCTGGGCACCAACAGTTGTCACAACTGTTATAAACTATTTTAAAGCAGAAGTCCTTTAAAAATGAGGCAGGTGGCTACTAGGAGGAGGGCTTGCTCCACTGGTGGCTACTAGGAGGAGGGCTTTCTCCACTGTGGCACCCCGGCTGTGGAATGAGCTCCCCAAAGAGGTCCGCCTGGCGCCTACACTGTACTCCTTTCGTTGCCAGCTGAAGACCTTTTTATTCTCTCAGTATTTTAACTCTTAGTTTTAACTTAAATTTAAATTTTACTGTTTTAACTCTGTATTTTAATCTTATATCAACTTTGCTGTGTGGTTTTATCCTGGTTGTGCTTTTTATACTGTATTTTGTATTTGTGTTTTTAGACTGTTGGTTGTTTTATTATGGTTTTAATTTTTGTGAACCGCCCAGAGAGCTTTGGCTATTGGGCAGTACATAAAAATGTAATAAATAAATAAATAAATAAATAAAATAGTGTAGACCCTGCCCTTGTCTCTGCTGAGGTGTGCCCTGGCTTGTCTGTGTGGTGGAGCAGAGTGATGTTATGGAGACAAGCCACCATCAAAGTGTGCAGATCGGCTCCTTCTGCATTGCCGAAGTGTGGCCATCATCAGTGCACCACACTGTGGTTGGTGGGTGTTGGCAGTGTTGGCCTGGATGTTGGGGAGTGCCTGATTTTGCTATATTCTCTTTGCTTTTGAAAGTATCTGGATGCTGGGAGTCCATAGGATCCTGACTGTGCAGCAGAGATGACTCTGATCATTATAACTTAGACATTTATAAGTTTAAAATGAAAATCTACTGCTGTTTTTTCAGCCATTGTTTGTGTCTTGCTCACATCTTCAGTACCAAATTAGCAAAAGAGATGCTAGCATTGCTCGTCTCATAGTATTGTGCTGGATCTCCTGTCCTAAGTGATGCTTCTTCTTATGAGCCAATAGGGAATGTTCTGGAGAATATAATATGTCTTACAGCTGCAGTAGTTTCCCAATACCTAGCAAAGGTGTAGGTAAAGTGAAGCCAGTATTTGGGCAGGGACTGATGGATTAGGTTGTTCGGGTCTTGGTTTTCACCAGAGCTAAGCAAACTTATCCAACTCCATTCTGCTATTGTTCTGTGAGTCTACCCATGCTCTCCACTTTGCTTGCCTTCTGATTTAACTTGAAGACTGAAGACCTTTTTATTTTCTCAGTATTTTAACACCTATTAACTTAAATTTTAAACTTGCTGTTTTAATTCCATATTTTAACCTATATCAATTTTTGCCGTGTGGTTTTATCCTGGTTGTGCTTTTTATATTGTATTTTGTATTTGTGTTTTTAGATTGTTGGTTGTTTTTATGCTCTTCATGATTTTATTTTTTGTGAACCTCCCAGAGAGCTTTGGCTATTGGGCGGTATGAAAATGTAATTAATAAATAAATAAATAAATACTTGCTAACCATGCCTTCATATTTGGTTCATGCAGAGTTTGCCACAGCTTTCAATTCCCCCCTCTATCTTTTTCAAATGACCAGTGTGCATCAGCACATATGCATATTAAACAGATCAGCCCAAAAAGCAAATGATGTGATCATTTGATCATATAAAGATTCCTTTTTGCTCTGTGATTTAATCAATACACATTTGAATGCATATGCAGCAGCCTGAACAAAGTCAAGAAACCAAAAATGAAATCATGATATTGCTAAAGCATTGCTGCTCCCTCAGGTTATTTGGAACTCCAACATCCAGGAACAAGTTCAGATGGAGAGAATTTCTTTTTTGAGCATCCTTACTTTCCTGATGCAGATTTGGTCTTTAGCCTGAATGTCAGAGGCTAAAACGGAGTCCTGAATAAACATGACATGCTTTTAGTCTGTGTGGCTCATTAGAGGCAAAGATTTGCTTTGAACTCTTTCCTGATGGAATGATTAGTGAATGTCATGAACACCAGTTGTTTTTCCTCTGTTTTTATGTTTCCTCTCCCTCTCCTAGCAGTACTAAGCAAGGTGATTGTGACAAACACAGCCGTAATGCTTTATTAACATTAACCAGAGGGAACCTTTCTCTTATTTCTGCAGCTTGAGCGTGTTTGCAATGGCAGAATGCCACTGACATTTCTTAGGCTGGCTCTTCCCCTTTAATCTGGGTTTGCAGCTCCTTGTGCAAACAGAGGGAATAGGAAAGCTGATTAAATAGCAGAGCTGGCCGGTAATGAAAGCAAAGCCCACTGCAAACATGTGTTGATTGCTTTACATGAAAAATGCGCTAGGTGGATTTCAGGTGATGCCATGGTGTATTTTCTCCTAATCCCATCTAAGGCAGCATTATAGCTTTTAATGTTGTGTTCATTTTATCCCCAAATCCCACATGGTCCTCACAGTTGGGAATGGAGGCCCAGGCTCAGAGGTGATCCTACCATGGTTTGAAGGGGAGCATATTTTAAAGGCAGCAGAACAGAAGATAGACCAAAATGGGTGAGAGTTGTGCACACCCTCTTTGATCAGTAAAGTGTATAGTGGATTGTGCCCCATGTTAAAGAGAGCGTGTGAGCCACTTTTTGCCTCCGGCACCAAAATTATTAGATTGCCTCTGTCTGCACTCCACAAATCTTCCTGCTGTCCAGCAATATCACGGTCAGAGTATAAAAACACATTCTTCATGTGCTTGCTTAAGTCTTAGAATAGAGTCCCAAATATAACTCCTTTCTACTTTTCATGTCCTTGCTATCTTGGTGATTACTACAGTAGAGGTGAGATTTAACTGAACATAAGAAGAACCATGCTGGATGTCAGGTTTCCTGGTCCCTCAGGCAAGCACACATTCTGGCAAACTGACATGGGACACCCAAATCAGTGAGATCTCATGGCAAAAGCTTAATAGTTACACACTTAAGAAATTATATAGCTGATGGTCAGTAGCTATAGACTCCAAGATATTCCAGACAGTCAAAATGTTAATCACTACTACCGTGATGAGATCCCAATCAATGTGGCTTCCCTGTTGCCATCTCCATGGTCCCAAGTAGGGGTGTGCACAGACCCCCCGCTCCGCTTCACTTGCAGATCCGCCATTTTCCGGATTGGGCCGCTCCACCCCGCCCCCGCTCCGCCCACTTCCGCTCCGCCCGGAGCTCCGGATCCGGATCCGGAGCTCCGTTTCCCCCCCCCCCCCATAGGCTTGCATTGAAAGCTAAAAAATTATACAACTTTTTTTCTGTTCAAGTTAGAAACCTCATGTTTGGCACCATGACACCTCATGGAGATATACACACGCATGCCAAGTTTCAAAGCAATCCCATCATCCCCTGATTTTTGGCGAATTTTTGAAAATCGGGCACCCCACACACAACATCCCTGCGAGGTGGGCAGGGGAGGAGGGAGGGAAGGCAGGCAGGCATGCAGCTGGCATTTCTGGGGGCATAAGGAAGTGAGCCAAGGATAAGCCAGTAATGCATATAAAATGGAATAAATCAATCAATAAACAAAGGAGGGGTGGAATTAAAAGCAGCAGTGTTGCTCAATAAACAACAAGAAGAACTTTTTTAAAAAGGCTATATCTGTCTTTTACCAGCAATAGGGGGACGTGCCCGGGGGAGGGGGAAGTAGCTGCCAGTTCAAGACACTGACAGCCACAGCTCCGAGAAGAAGTAAAACGCTCACTTCAACTCAGAACAGGCATTGCTCCACCACTGAAAAGTGACCATTCACTTCAACTCATGATAGGCATTGCTCCACCGTTTTACTCTCTTTGGAAGGCTCTATGGCCTTCCAGTGCAGGAGAGAGTGGGGGCACGTCCACGATGAGATGCCCTAGGGGAGCTCATCCCCTTGCACCACATCGATTCAGTTGTTCACCAAGGTTAGGGTGGGGAGCAGTGCTGTGTTTCTATCTCTTATTCTTGGCTTAGTATATGATTTCAGGTTGTGTTTGTGCATTTGGTGGGGCTACTGTGTTAAAAAACACGGGGAAAAGCCCGTTCAGATGAAGAAAGAGAAGTTTCCCAGAATCCCAAGTTACCTGTTTTGCCTATGCCCTCCTCCAACTTTGGGATCATCATGACCGGGAGCTGACTCTGCCCCTCAGCCCTTTGAAAAAGGTATTTTTCCTGCCGATTTTTTAAAAACTTCTAGCCCGCGACCCGTACGATGCAGAAAGTTGAGAGTGGTCTCAAAATGACCCCCATCCACGACTCTCTGTGCACAAGAATTTTCAGAACGATAGCTTAAACCCCCCCCCAGTTATCCCCGATTCTTTCCCTCAATGCAATCCTATGGGCGAAAAGCCGAAAACGCAGTTTGAGCCGCGCTGTTGACCCGATTTTCACAAAAACATTGCACGTGAACCACAGCACGCAGAAAGTTGAGAGTAGTCTCAAAATGACCCCCATCCACGACTCTCTGTGCACAAGAATTTTCAGAACGATAGCTTAAACCCCCCCCCAGTTATCCCCGATTCTTTCCCTCAATGCAATCCTATGGGCGAAAAGCCGAAACGCAGTTTGAGCCGCGCGGTTGACCCGATTTTCAAAAAAATATAGCACGCGACACGGACAACGCAGAGAGGTGAGAGTGGTCTCAAAATGACCCCCATCCACGACTCTCTGAGCACAAGAATTTCCAGAGCGATAGCTTCAAAAACAACGTAGTTATGCGCGATTATTTGCCGCAATGCAATCCTATGGCGAAATGTTTTCAAGATGGCGACCGGAGCGCTCCGCCTGAACTCGGAGCTCCGAAAAATGGTCGCTTCTCTTCGCCTTGCTTCTAGGGGGTCCACGGTCCGCTCCTACTCCGCCTCTGGGTAAGGCGGAGCAGGCCAATCCGCTACTGCTTCTACGCTCCTAATCGGAGCGGAGCACATCCCTAGTCCCAAGCACGAGGAAATAGTCAATACAAACACGAATTCCAAACCCAGACAAGGGAAGGGGATGATTCCTGACATCCTCAGGCAATCAAAGCGACAAATTCTTGAAAGGGCTAACAAACCACCCAGAGAGGGCTAGTCCAGCCTTGGATCATATGTTGGTAACTCCAGTCAACATGGTCAAGGCTTAAACAAGATCATGGGGAAAAGTGAACCCTCAGGTGCAAGGGGGTCCATGCCACTGCTTTCGCATGGCCAACTCCTCGCTGCATGAGTTTAGGCAGAGGAAAGTCGAAGAGTCATAAATCAAACCCAGTTTGCTGGTACACTGAGCTGATGACAAACAAAGACAGACAATTCACAGCAAACAAGAGTTCAAGTCTATGAAAGGCCTCACAGTACTTTTCATGGCAAATTCTTAGTAATCCAAAGTTCCAATTAAGACAGTCTATGTGCAGAGTGCTTTCAGAAGCCTAGACGATGATGGATCCAAACTGGGAAGGGTTTTGGGCATTGCAGATGAGATGTTCCTAGCAAAGGTGCCTCACTTTTGCATCAGCTTAAATGGAGAGGTGTAGGTCTCTTCCAGACCACTTGACAGACAGGGACTTTTGGCCTTTCAGCAATGCCCCTGTCTAAACAGGACGGCACTGCTCAGCCCACCAAGGTGATGCTTCAGTTTGAGCGATCCTTCTGCAAACCCCCACCATTTCTCTATCAGGTTTTCACAGAGAGCTTCTTCTTTCCAAGGCCAAAGCCAACAGGCGGATGGGTAGTAGGGCAACTCTCCCTGGCTCTGCTCTGAGAACACCGACAGAGATAAGCTCATACAAATTCTAATGTTCTAGAGGCTGAATAGGCCTACACCCTTCTAGGCTACTTCTAATTAAATCTTAGCTAAAAACTACAAGACCCCACGGCAGTGCTGAAACTATCCCTGACACTGGATCAGGCCAAGGGTCCATGTAATCCAGCATTCTCTTCACACATTGGCCAACCAGCTGTTGACCAGGAACCCACAAGTAGGACACAAGTGTAATAGCACCCTCCTGTCCATGTTCCACAGCAACCGGTGTATATAAGCTTACTGCTTCTGATACTGGAGACAGCACATAGCCATCAGGACTAGCAGCCATTGAAAGCCTTCTTCCATGAATTTGTCCAATCCCCCTTTAAAGCCATCCAAATTGGTGGCCATCACTACATCTTGTGGTAGTGAATTCCATAGTTTAACTATATCCTGTGTGAAGAAGTACTTCCTTTTATCTGTCCTAAACCTCCCACCAATCAGCTTCATGGGATGACCATGGGTTCTAAGTATTATGAGAGAGGGAGAAAAATGTCTCCTTGTCCACTTTCTCCACACCATGAAGAATTTGGTACACTTGTATCACATCTCTCCTCACTCACCTCTTTTCTAGTTGAACAGTCCCAGCTGTTGTAATATTTTCTCATAGGGGAATTGCTCTAACCCCTTTTAGTTGCACCCCTTTTTTCACTTTTCCCAGCTCTACAATATCACTTTTTGAGGTGCAGTGGCCAAAACTGTACACAGTATTCCAAGTGTGGTTGCACCATAGATTTTTCTAAGGGGAATATGATCTTGCCAGTTTTTCCCCCCAGTTCCTTTCCTAATGGTGCCTAACATATAATTTGCCTTTTTCACAGCAACTGCACAGTCTCAGCCAGCAGGTCCGTCTCCATAAGTCCATCACCAGAAAGCCCTGTCCTCCAAAGGCCCCTGTACCCCAGCATCTGTAGGTGATCAGCATTCTAGGCTAGCTGGTTGCAGAGCTCTGAGAGACGTCATCACCCAATGGCCTACTCTAACGTCTGGGAACAACCTGTTCCTAGGCTCTCTCAACTACTTCCCAAAAGGCCCATGCTCCAAATCTCAGTCGGCATTTCAGCGATCCTAACAAAATCAAGAGACAAACTTGTTGCTGCAGGTAGATTTTCTATCATCCCCACTCAACTGTAGCATTTTGTGTTTTTGAAGATTTTCTGTTCTTTGTCAAGCTCCTCTTCTCAGTCTCTTTTAAAATATTGGACAGAAAGCTTCTTTTTTGAGCCCAAACAGCAACAGCCCCTTTTCCATGTCTCTGAGTGGTGGAAGTACAGAGCTACAGTTGTCCCACATATCCCAAGTGACTGGCAGATATGAGAAGCAGGGTGAGCCGGTGCTGCCTTGGGGCACTTTTTGTTGCCGTGGCTGCTTTGGTGTTGTCAGGACCTCCTGTTTATGATCATAATGCCACCGTGGGGTCTACCGTGGCTCTATAAACATATGAAAATACCTATTCTGAGGCAGAGCATTGATCTATCTAGCCTGGTCTTGCCTACTGTGACAGGCAGCAGTTATCCAAGATCTCAGGGAGAAAGAAGGTTTCCCCAGCATCTGGGGGCTAAACCTGGGACCTCTTACATGTGCTCTACCACTGAGCTTTGGCCCGGTGATATAGAATCATAGAATCATAGAATCATAGAATAGCAGAGTTGGAAGGGGCCTACAAGGCCATCGAGTCCAACCCCCTGCTCAATGCAGGAATCCACCCTAAAGCATCCCTGACAGATGGTTGTCCAGCTGCCTCTTGAATGCCTCTAGTGTGGGAGAGCCCACAACCTCCCTAGGTAGCTGATTCCACTGTCGCACTGCTCTAACAGTCAGGAAGTTTTTCCTGATGTCCAGCCGGAATCTGGCTTCCTTTAACTTGAGCCCGTTATTCCGTGTCCTGCACTCTGGGAGAATCGAGAAGAGATCCTGGCCCTCCTCTGTGTGACAACCTTTTAAGTATTTGAAGAGTGCTATCATGTCTCCCCTCAATCTTCTCTTCTCCAGGCTAAACATGCCCAGTTCTTTCAGTCTCTCTTCATAGGGCTTTGTTTCTAGACCTCTGATCATCCTCGTTGCCCTCTTCTGAACACGCTCCAGCTTGTCTGCGTCCTTCTTGAATTGTGGAGCCCAGAACTGGACGCAATACTCTAGATGAGGCCTAACCAGGGCCGAATAGAGAGGAACCAGTACCTCACGTGATTTGGAAGCTATACTTCTATTAATGCAGCCCAAAATAGCATTTGCCTTTCTTGCAGCCATATCGCACTGTTAGCTCATATTCAGCTTGTGATCTACAACAATTCCAAGATCTTTCTCATTTGTAGTATTGCTGAGCCAAGTGTCCCCCATCTTGTAACTGTGCATTTGGTTTCTATTCCCTAAATGTAGAACTTGGCATTTATCCCTATTAAATTTCATTCTGTTGTTTTCAGCCCAGCACTCCAGCCTATCAAGATCACTTTGAAGTTTGTTTCTGTCTTCCAGGGTATTAGCTATCCCACCCAATTTGGTGTCATCTGCAAATTTGATCAGCACCTCCTCGTCCAAATCATTAATAAAAATGTTGAAGAGCACTGGGCCCAGGACTGAGCCCTGCGGCACCCCACTCGTTGCCTCTCCCCAGTTTGAGAAGGTTCCATTGATAAGTACTCTTTGAGTCCGATTCTGTAGCCAACTGTGGATCCACCTAATAGTTGTTCCATCTAGCCCACTTTTAGCTAGTTTGTTAATCAGAATGTCATGTGGTACTTTGTCAAAAGCTTTGCTGAAGTCAAGATATATGACATCCACAGCATTCCCACAGTCCACAAGGGAGGTTATCCTATCAAAAAATGAGATCAAATTAGTCTGACAGGATTTGTTCCTGACAAATCCATGTTGGCTTCTAGTAATCACTGCATTGATTTCAAGGTGTTTACAGATTGACTTCTTTATAATCTGCTCCAGAATTTTCCCAGGGATGGATGTCAGGCTGACTGGTCTGTAGTTCCCAGGTTCCTCCTTTTTGCCCTTTTTGAAGATAGGGACAACGTTAGCCCTCCTCCAGTCGTCCGGCACCTCACCCGTCTTCCATGATTTTGCAAAGATAATAGACAAAGGTTCTGAGAGTTCTTCCGCTAGCTCCTTCATTACTCTTGGATGCAGTTCATCGGGCCCTGGGGATTTGAACTCATTCAAGGAAATTAGGTGTTCTTTGACCATTTGTTTATCAATCTCAAACTGCAATCCTGCCCCCTCAACTTCTGCTTCACTTTTTCCAGGGGGGTCATAGATCCGCTTTTGGGAGAAGACTGAGGCAAAGTAGGAATTGAGCACTTCAGCCTTTTGTTTGTCGTCTGTTATCAATTTGCCATCCTCATTAAGCAGTTGAACCACCATTTCTTTCCTCTGTCTTTTACTACTCACGTATCTGAAGAAAGCCTTTTTATTGCTTTTAGCATCCCTCGCTAATCTCAGCTCATTCTGAGCTTTAGCCTTCCTGACGCCATTTCGGCACTTCTGCGCCACTTGTCTGTACTCTTCTTTTGTAGCCTGGCCTTCCTTCCACTTCCTATATGTATCCCTTTTTGTTTTCAGTTCATCAATAAGCTTTTTGTGGAGCCACATTGGTTTCCTCTGTTGTCTTCTGTCTTTTCTCCTTGTTGGAATTGTTTGTAACTGTGCCTTTAACATTTCATTTTTTAGATACTCCCACCCATCCTGCACTCCTTTTCTTTTTAGGCTCCCTTGCCACGGGACCTTACTTATTATAGTTCTGAGTTTATTAAAATCAGCTTTCCTAAAATCCAGAGTACGTGTATGGCTACGCTCGACTTTTGTCTCCTTCATAATCAAGAATTCAAGTATGACGTGGTCACTTTCCCCCAGAGTTCCCGTAACTGCCACTTTATCCACTAAGTCATCCCTATTGGTCAATAACAAGTCAAGGATTGCTGACCCTCTAGTTCCTTCCACCACTTTCTGTAGGAGAAAGTTATCACCCATACATGTCAGGAATTTCTTGGAAGGGCCGCTTTTGGCAGTAATGGTCTCCCAACAGATATCAGGGTAATTGAAGTCCCCCATCACTACTACATCACACTTCCTTGAAACACTGGCAATTTGTTTCTCAAAAGTTTCGTCCTCGTCTTCTCCTTGATTGGGTGGTCGGTAGTAGACTCCGATTATCATATTCTTTTTATTCCTAGCCCCATTTATTTTAATCCAGACGCTCTCGATGGGGCTCCCAATCTCATCCGCCTGTATTTCTGTGCAGGGATAGGTATTTTTAACATATAGTGCAACTCCACCTCCCTTTCTATTTCTTCTGTTCTTTTTGAACAAGTTATATCCTTCAATTGCTATATTCCAGTCATGGGAGTCATCCCACCAAGTTTCAGTTATACCTATCAAGTCGTATTTGCCTTCATGTAATAAGAGTTCAAGTTCATTCTGTTTGTTTCCCATGCTCTGGGCATTAGTATATAGACATCGAAGACCATGTGTTTTATAGTCTGGCTTTGTTGCTACCTTGTTGCAGACACTATTTTGGGATATAATTAGGGAGGTGCAGAACACCTCCCAGTCTTGCCCATTGCTTCCCATTGAAAATCCATAATGTTTCATCTGAGAGACAACCCTCACATTCAGCTTGGCATTCCTAGCTGAAATTTGCTGGCAACTATCAGTCTAGCAGACAGAAATTTGGACTTTGAATTGCGTTACCAAAGAGATGGTGCACTGTTATTTTTCACATATGGCTCGCATGCCTTCAGCCTAGAATATGGGTAGGCAACTTGTGGCCCTCTAAATGTTGTTGGACTGCAGCTCTCATCATCTTTCACCATTAGGTATGCTGGCTAGCATTGATGGGAGTTGCAGTCCAACAACATCTAGAGGACTAAAAAACATTACTTTGAAGATGTAGCATTAGCAAGCAGCCACACCTTCTCTTTGCTTTGGCTCTGTTGATTTTTACTAGAAGTACAAAGCAACTTGGAGCTCAGTGGCTAGAGCAGAGACCGTACTAGCCCTTGCAAAGAAACCAGAGATGGGTCAGTCAGAATGTTATTGCAACCATGCCTCCTATCATAGTGATCTCACTCCAGGGCCATTGACAATGCAGATACCTGATGGAGTGGAACCAGCTCGTTTGCATGTCAAGAGGGTAAGAGCGGAGTGTGCACCAGCCCTATTAAACCTGTACCTTACACATGTCAAGGAGCCCCTATACTACAAGCAGCTGTCTCCAAGGCTGTGCCATTCTCCATCCACTGTCCTCTTACACAAATTGATCTGTTTCCTCTTCCATCTGTCCACCCATCTCCCTTCTCCCCAGTGTTCCTCTGTTGGCAACACCAGCGGCTGACCCTTTCTTTGGTGGCACAGCTGACTAAAGATGCTGGAGGAATTTGATCTCTGTGAATTCCAATACAAGGATGCTCCGCACCTCCTGGACTAAGGCACACATTGGAACTTAGTTTTTCACCATCTTTCCTCAGCTCTTTTAAATCCAGGTTTGAGGGGAAAACACATTTAAAATGCACATTTAGATATATATTTAAATGCAAATTTTCATGCACATCAAAATAATTAGCAGATTAATGTGGAAACAGACATAGGTGAACCAATGCACAATTGAAGCAGACTACGACTAACATCTTGTGTGCCACTTTGATTCACTCACTGTATAGCTGAAAGAACTGTGAACTGAAAACCCTTTAACCTCCAATGTGTTCTCTCTCTCTCTCTCTCTCTCTCTCTCTCCCTTCCCCCCCTCCTCTCTCCCCTTCCTCTCCTTCTCCAAACCAAATAGACTTTCATTGAGATCAACATATCTCTCTGAATCGAAGAGGTTTTCATGGGACCAATAAATTTCTTCAAAACAATGCATTTTTATTACAGCATATTTTTGTTCAAACCAATACATTTTGACAACTAGATATTAATGACCTGGCCAACGTTATAAATTTACTCCAAACTATGTGTTTTCTCATAGAAGAAAATATGTTTTATACAAACACATTTTGATTTGAATCAATCCTTTTTTCTGGAATCAGAGCCATTGTTTTTCTTTTTGTTTGATTTGGACAGGAAATGCAATAGCTCTTTCCCCAAAGAAACCTATATTGTGTAAAGAAGAAGAAGAAGAAGAAGAAGAAGAAGAAGAAGAAGAAGAAGAAGAAGAGAGATATGAAAAAAGGAGCTTAAGGTGGGCCAGTTTCAGATAATCTAGCAACAGTTATTATGCAAGAGTGTAGTGCCATCCAGTTAACTATCTGCATCATTACAATCATTATAAGGTGGATTCCTGCACTGAGCAGGGGGTTGGACTTGATGGCCTTGTAGGCCCCTTCCAACTCTACTGTTCTATGATTCTATGATTCATGAACAATGTAAATACAATATCACCCTATTTGCATAGGTCCGCCAATAATAGTGATTTGTGGAGCTATTTGCTCTTTGTGTCCTGAGCCTCCTTTTCCATAGTCTTGCACAACTGTTCCAATCCGATTACAAGGGATGCTCTTCTTCTACTCTACAGCTAGGTCTTTCCTTGCAAGCAATGGGAAGACAGGAAACACAGGCATCAGTGTACATCAACACTCTGCAGAGAAATTACAATAGGACCTCTAGCGGCTTTGTAGAAGAACTGACATTGAACATAATTTGAAATCTACAGATTTGTAGTGATACTGTTGTTTGGACGGTTTAAAAGAAGTTGTCTGAGGCAAGAGGGTACCTCAGGGATATGACATAGTTCGGTTGTTTTGAGCAATACCTGCTCCTTATTTGTTCCACTTTAAAAAGGCAAGAGGCCACTGTGTCCTCCAAACCATCTCTGCATTCTTAGTGAAAGTGGACAGTCAGACTCATGAAAGGGTATCAGTAGCTCTTAAACACATTAAAAGAGCATTCAAACAACCGCTTTCAGTGCAGGAGGGGATAGTGGGAATGCAGGGGGAGGGGGCTTCCTCTCCTGAGTGATCCAATTTTGATATGAGCAAAGAGGAAGCTTGGGGTTGGGAGACTCACCTAACATTTTGAAGACGGTCTTTTGAGAAGAGTCTTCTCTGGTCCATTTATGAGCCAGGCTCAGATGAGCTCCCTTGACAGTAGGGCTGTGCATAGACCCCCCCCGATCCGATCCGCACCTGATCCACAAATTCCGGATCGGGCCCGCTCCACCCTGCGTCGATCCGCCTACAGGCCGCTCCGCTCCGCTGCGGAGCTCCGGCTCTGAATCGGAGCTCCGCAGTGGTGGTGGCGGTGCCAGGTAAGGCGTCCGTGGTGGTCCGGTGGCTGCTTCAACTGAGCCCGAGGACTCAAACAGGAAGACCAGCCCTCGGGCTCAGTTGAAGCTGCTGCCGGAACATGGCAGACTCAGGTAAGACTCTTCCCCCCTGCCCCCTTACCTGGCTCTGCTGCCATCGTCGCATGGACTGTGGTGGTGGTGCCGGCGCCAGGTAAACCCCCCTCCCTCCTCCCCCCTTACCTGCGTCCATCGCGTTCCAGCAGCCGCTTCACCTGAGGCTGAGGACTCAAACAGGAAGACCTGGTTTGAGCCTCAGCCTCAGGTGAAGCCGCTGCCAGAACGTGACGGACTCAGGTAAGACCCTGCGGGGATCTACACTACTGCTTTAAAGCGCTTTAAAGCGCTTTATAACAGTTTTGACAACTGTTGGGGCCCAGGACACACTGCATATACAGGTTTCAAAACGTTTTCAAAGTGCTTTAAAGCGCTTTAAAAGCAGTAGTGTAGATCCCCCCCGTCCCCTTACCTGGCTCCGTTGCCATCGCCGCACGGACTGCAGTAGCGGCACCGGCGCCAGGTAAGCCCCCCTCCCTCTGTCTCCTTACCTGGCTCTGCCGCCGTTGCCACATGGACTGCAGCAGTGCCAGGTAAGCCCCCTCTTATCTTTTTTTTAGAGCTCTGGATTGAGGTGAAGGATCTGCTTGGTCTCGATCCTCTTCACCTCAATCTGCAGCCCCCAGACCTGCTTCATCTCCGCCTTTGTCGGAGGTGAATCAGGCCACCTCGCTGTTTCTTCTTCGCTCTGATGTGAAGCAGAGCACAGCCCTACTTGATAGCCCTAGCTTGATCAACTTGCACATGCCGGCGCAGCACAGTGCAAAATGGTGAGTGCAACTAAAGGCAGGTTTTGGGGAAGGGGAGGAGGGCAGATGGTCTTGTCCTGTTTACTCTCAGGTTCAAACTGTCCACTACATATGGTACTATCACTGTGGTTTTTTTAACCCAAAGCAGCCCAGGCCAGACTGAGATTAGGTGAAAGGTGGGCAGGCAGATGCCCTATTCAGGCATTGAAATCAATATGTGAATTGAATCCATAATGTCCCTGCATATGCATACTCTGCCCCATCCCTGCACTCCCAACCTTCATGTGTTGAGCAGGAAGACCTGAAAGGAGGTTCTGAGCGCTCAGCTGAAAGCGTGTAGAACCCTAAAACTCCATGATTCAGAACTCTGCGCAATCAACATGAGAAGGCGAGATGGAACAGGCAGGGCTGGGGCACTTTGGGATGTTGCAGGTGGGTCCAGTGTGCACAACCCCCGTAAACAGATTGTGTCCTCACAAGAAGCCAGATTCTGGCTGGACATCAGGAAAAACTTCCTGACTGTTAGAGCAGTATGACAATGGAACCAGTTACTTAGGGAGGTCGTGGGCTCTCCCACACTAGACGCCTTCAAGAAGCAGCACGACAGCCATCTGACATGTACGCTTTAAGGTGGATTCCTGCTCTGAGCAGGAAGTTAGACTCGATAGCTGTATAAGCCCCTTCCAACTCTACTATTCTGTGATTCTACGATTCTACATCGGGTTAAACAGCTCCTTAATGCTTTTCACTAGGGGTGTGCACGGAACCCCCGCTCCGCTTCACTTGCAGATCCGCCATTTTCCGGATCGGGCCGCTCCGCCCCGCCCCCGCTCCGCCCACTTCCGCTCCGCTCCGCCCGGAGCTCCGGATTCGGATCCGGAGCTCCGTTTCCCCTCCATAGGCTTGCACTGAAAGCTAAAAAATTATACAACTTTTTTTCTGTTAAAGTTAGAAACCTCATGTTTGGCACCATGACACCTCATGGGGATATACACACGCACGCCAAGTTTCAAAGCAATCCCATCATCCCCTGATTTTTGGCGAATTTTTGAAAATCGGGCACCCCACACACAACATCCCTGTGAGGTGGGCAGGGGAGGAGGGAGGGAAGGCAGGCAGGCAGGCATGCAGCTGGCATTTCTGGGGGCATAAGGAAGTGAGCCAAGGATAAGCCAGTAATGCATATAAAATGGAATAAATCAATAAATAAACAAAGGAGGGGTGGAATTAAAAGCAGCAGTGTTGCTCACTAAACAGCAAGAAGAATTTTTTTAAAAAGGCTATATCTGTCTTTTACCAGCAATAGGGGGACGTGCCCGGGGGAGGGGGAAGTAGCTGCCAGTTCAAGACAGCCACCAACAGCTCTGAGAAGAAGTAAAACGCTCACTTCAACTCATAACAGGCATTGCTCCACCACTGAAAAGTGACCATTCACTTCAACTCATGATAGGCATTGCTCCACCATTTTACTCTCTTTGGAAGGCTCTAATGGCCTTCCAGTGCAGGAGAGAGTGGGGGCACGTCCACGATGAGATGCCCTAGGGGAGCTCATCCCCTTGCACCACATCTATTCAGTTGTTCACCAAGGTTAGGGTGGGGAGCAGTGCTGTGTTTCTATCTCTTATTCTTGGCTTAGTATATGATTTCAGGTTGTGTTTGTGCATTTGGTGGGGCTACTGTGTTAAAAAACACGGGGAAAAGCCCGTTCAGATGAAGAAAGAGAAGTTTCCCAGAATCCCAAGTTACCCGTTTTGCCTATGCCTTCCTCCAACTTTGGGATCATCATGACCGGGAGCTGACTCTGCCCCTCAGCCCTTTGAAAAAGGTATTTTTCCCGCCGATTTTTTTAAAACTTCTAGCGCGCGACCCGTACGATGCAGAAAGTTGAGAGTAGTCTCAAAATGACCCCCATCCACGACTCTCTGTGCACAAGAATTTTCAGAATGATAGCTTAAACCCCCCCCAGTTATCCCCGATTCTTTCCCTCAATTCAATCTTATGGGCGAAAAGCCGAAAACGCCGTTTGAGCCGCGCGGTTGACCCGATTTTCACAAAAATATAGCACGCGACCCAGACAACGCAGAGAGGTGAGAGTGGTCTCAAAATGACCCCCATCCACGACTCTCTGAGCACAAGAATTTCTAGAACGATAGCTTCAAAAACAACCTAGTTATGCGCGATTATTTGCCGCAATGCAATCCTATGGGCGAAATGTTTTCAAGATGGCGACCGGAGCGCTCCGCCTGAACTAGGAGCTCCGAAAAATGGGCGCTTCTCTTCGCCTTGCTTCTAGGGGGTCCGCGGTCCGCTCCTACTCCGCCTCTGGGTAAGGCGGAGCAGGCCAATCCGCTACTGCTTCTACGCTCCTAATCGGAGCGGATCACACCCCTACTTTTCACTGTGGTCTTTCTACAGCAGCTGCTTCCAGTTGAAATTTATAGTTTTGTGTTTTAGGCTCGCTCTTTTTTACACAGGCTCTCCCTGAGGTGTGACCCAGCCAGTTACAGTTATAGTTTTATTGTTAATTAGTATAATGATCATTTTACTGTTGTATTTTACTGTTATATTTTAGTGTTGAAGTTGTTATTATATTCACCCCTTAGATACTTTTGTTGGGAAATAGTATAGAAATTTGTGAAATAAACACATAATAAAATAAGTGATTTAGTCAATCTAAGATATATTGAGTCTAAGTTTCACAAAATTCAGAAAACAGCTGTCCTTCTTTAGGTGTGTATTACACAATCAGTCTTACACTGTTTTTTCTCACCGGTGGCCATGGAGAGTTGGTCAGATCCAGGCTAACTGGGCCTTTGACTGATTGGATTGGATCTTGCATACGTTTGTGCTCTGCATAGTAATGTGACACATGTACATCTGTGCTTTTCTTTACTCTCTTTATTTTTATTATTTTCACAGCAAACTAACAAACACACAATACAAACGAAGACTAAAAAACACAAAACACAAAGAAAACATACCAAATTAAGATGGTCTCCGATTTTCTTTACTGTAAAAATAAGTAACCATATTTTCCCTTGCTCTATAATTACAAAATTCAAAATTCCCCTCTTTCTTTTATCTTAGAATTTTCTTCTTATTCGTTGAATCCACAGATAAACAAAAAAATGCTTTCTAAATCCTGCAAAAAGTCTATAAGAGGTTTCCATTCAGTTCTAAACGTAGATGTAGACTTTTCTCTGCTTATTGCCATAAGTTTTGCCATCTCTGAAAGTTCCAGCATCTTTTCTAGCCATTCATCCGTCATAGGTACATCTGTGCTTTTCATTGCTTGTCCTATTGGCCTCATTTTGTAAGAGAACAGTTTTCTTCTTTTCTCTGTACTTAGGGTATATGTATCTTCTCACGTAGGTGGCCATTTCATGCATCAGAAGCTTATGCAAAATCAAATAAGCGGTGTGCCTTTGTTTCTTAACAAATGAAAAATTAAAATGAATGGGACACATTCATTTCATTTGTTATTAGTAAAGAAATGAAGTGCAGAGACATGAATGTTCTGAATATATATAAGTGATATATATATGATATATATATATATATATTAATATCCCAAAGTCTATATGCAGTTCACAATACATATGTAATAAAAGAGAAAAGCAATATCATAGAATCATAGAATTATAGAATAGCAGAGTTGGAAGGGGCCTACAAGGCCATCGAGTCCAACCCCCTGCTCAATGCAGGAATACCCTAAAGCATCCCCGACAGATGCTTGTCCAGCTGCCTCTTTAAGGCCTCTAGTGTGGGAGAGCCCACAACCTTCCTAGGTAACTGATTCCATTGTCGTACTGCTCTAACAGTCAGGAAGATTTTCCTGATGTCCAGCTGGAATCTGGCTTCCTTTAACTTGAGTTGCCGATTATCATTTTCTTTTTATTCCTTGCCCCATTTATTTTAATCCAGACGCTCTCGATGGGGCTCCCAGTCTGATCCGCCTGTATTTCTGTGCAGGGATAGGTATTTTTAACATATAGTGCAACTCCACCTCTCTTTCTATTTCTTCTGTTCTTTTTGAACAAGTTATATCCTTCAATTGCTATATTCCAGTCATGGGAGTCATCCCACCAAGTTTCAGTTATACCTATCAAGTCGTATTTGCCTTCATGTAATAAGAGTTCAAGTTCGTTCTGTTTGTTTCCCATGCTCTGGGCATTAGTATATAGACATCGAAGACCATGTGTTTTATAGTCTGGCTTTGTTCCTACATTGTTGCGGACACTATTTTGGGACACTGTTGGAGCTGTTCTCTGTACTGTGGTGCATTGGCCTTCATCCCTTGTTGCCTCAAAATTTATGTCTCCCGCCCCCGTAAGATTCAGTTTAAAGCCCTCCTGATCAAGTTCTTCATGCTGTGGCCGAACACATTCTTTCCAGCCCTTGTGAGGTGCAACCCATCCCTTGCTAGCAGTCCATGTTCCAAGTAGCGTAGCCCGTGGTCCCAGAATCCAAAACTCTCACGTCGGCACCACCATCGTAGCCAGTCGTTCATCCGGAGTATTTTTCTTTCCCTTTGTAATCCTCTTCCAAGAACCGGGAGGATGGATGAGAAAACTACCTGGGCCCCAAAGTTCTTCAGTTTCCTTCCCTGAGCTTCAAAGTCTGAAATTATTTCTTCGTAGCTCTGCTTGGCGACATCATTTGTTCCCACATGGATGAGAAGAAAGGGGTATGTGTCCGAGGACTTTATGAGTTTCGGTAACGTGTCCTAATGAAGGAAAGCAGTGCAGGCTTTCCAGCAGCCATTGGGCTCGCCATGCCTGCCTCTCCCCCTGCCATGGCTTCTGGCAACCAATAGGGGGTCACCTTCCACCTGGGAATGGCCCCGGTATGGCTCCAAGTGTGGACAGACCAGCAGAAGAGCCAGGCTGCCCATAGGTGTGCGCAGCACATTTCATTAGGTGGTTCGGGCAGGGATTTTTTAAAAAGTGTTTCACAGCACATAATTAAGACAAACCTGTTCTACGTAACATCTTTATGGTTTTGTTTCCCTCCCCCCACCCCATATATATTTTAAACTTTGTAAGGCCGCCTTGAGGCCCAGCATTGGGCAAAAGGTGGGGTATTATTATTATTATTATTATTATTATTATTATTATTATTATTAATAATAATAATAATAATAATAATAATATCTTAATGTTAAAATCACTGAAATAAAGAACGGGAGACTTTCAATGTATCTGAAATTAACATCACTGGCTATGGAAGTTAAAGAACTATGGCAATAGGGGAAAGTTACATGTATCCCATTAGTCACATTAGTCACCAGCAGCACATCATATATATTTTTATTCTTTTACAGAAAACATTCAGAAATTAAGCCTACTAATTGGTTGCATGAAGGAAGGACTTCTCCACACAGCACATAGTTAACTTATGGACTCACTACCACAGGATGTGGTGATGACCACCAATCTGGATGGCTTTAAAAGGGGGTTGGATAAATTCCTGGAGGCAAAGGCTATCAATGGCTACTAGCCCTGATGGTTGTGTGCTATCTCCAGTATTTGAGGCAATAAGCCTGCGTGCACCAGTTGCTGGGGAACATGGGAGGGAGGGTGCTGTTGCACCATGTCCTGCTTGTTGGTCCCTGACCGATGGCTGGTTGGCCACTGTGTGAACAGAGTGCTGGACTAGATGGACCCTTGGTCTGATCCAGCATGGCGCTTCTTCTGTTCTTAAAATACATCCACACCAATATCAGGAAAGCTGTCACACTTAAAACATGTTCAATAGTCAGGAAATTTCTGAATCAGTAAAAGACAGCATGAGTTGGTAAAGCCCATCATGTTCATCTAGAAAGACCACCACTCGTAAGAAAAGAGAGATGATGATGATGATAAATAGTAACGGCAACCTTGTTAATTTTTTTAAATTATTTTTTTAAAGAAGGATGAACAGTTATCAGCAATTGTTTCAAAATATACAACATCCCAATTATATCAAACAAATTGGAGAGGAAGGTCTATGGGTCAAAATGCATTATTTAAAAATGAATTACTGTTTTCTAGCACCAACTAGAGTTCCACTTCTTCCTTTGCACTACTCAAGCAAGCGAGCCAAACCACATACCACAGAGGATGACTAAAAACAACTATCTATATCTATGTTGGGAAAGAATTTCCTTCATGACTCAAAATTCCTGATCCCACCCAGCAAAGGTTTTGGGAAATCTCGTTCATATTGGCATAGGTTGAGATATTTTGCTGGTCAAAATTACCATCAGTAGAACTCCAATGGAAATACCTTAATGAAATGTCTTTGTGACTTTTAACAATTTTACTTTGGGCTTTCAGTCTAGAGAAACTGCAGGTGGATGATATGAAATAACTAACAATTACAGGAGAAGTGAAAAACCCTTCTCCATCCCACACCTCACCATTAGGCTGACCATATGAAAAGGAGGACAAGGCTCCTGTATCTTTAACAGTTATATTGAAAAGGGAATTTCAGCAGGTGTCATTTATATATATGGGGAACCTGGTGAAATTCCCTTTTCATCACACCAGTTAAAGCTGCAGGTGCCCTGCCCTCTTTTAAATCTGGTCACTCTAGTATAGCTCCTGCACTTTAACTGTTGTGATGAAGACGGAATTTCACCAGGTTCTCCATATATACAAATGACACCTGCTGAAATTCCCTTTTCTATGCAACTGTTAAAGATACAGGAACCTTGTCCTCCTTTTCATATGGTCAACCTACCCACCATGCCTATTGGCACAAGAGCTAATAGTTAAATCCCCAAAAAATCAGTGAATTTGTTGGAGAACCTTAGGAAAATTTAAAGCAGTTCTGTGATTTGTATCACTGCTTCAGTGTGCTGAACTATCCTTGTCATTTTATGAAAGGGGTATGAATTTATTTATTTATTTATTTTTAGTTTCTTCTATTTTATTTCTATGGGGAAAATAAATGTAATGAAGTCCAGAACTCAGATGCAAGGAATGGAAAGGGGGAAATCAAGTCAGGGATTTAGCTTTTTAAATTGTCGAGGGGGGAATTTACAGACCTGATAGTCCCCAAACTTTTTGGCACCAGGGACAGGTTTCGTGGAAGACAATTTTTCCACGGACGGGTGTGTGTGTGTGAGGGGATGGCTTTGGGATGATTCATGCATATTACATTTATTGTGCACTTTATTTCTATTATTATTACATTGTAATATATAATGAAATAATTATACAACTCACCATAATGCAGAATCAGTGGGAGCACTGAGCTTGTTTTCCTGCAACTAGGTGGGTTAGGCTGAGAGACTGTGACTGGCCGAAAGTCACCCAGTGGGTTTCAATGGCCAAGTGGGGACAAGAACCTGGATCTGGCAAGTGCCAGTCCAACACTCAAACCACTATGCCACACTGGATTAGACAATGGCAGGGCCTGTCCCCATAGAAAATGAATGGAGAACCTCCAGACCGCAGGTTGGATGCAGCCCCTGGGGTTTCCATCCCTGTGCAAGCAAGCTTCTTTTGCTGTTAACTCTGATCACTGATTGGGGATAAGAGGATATTTAAAAGCATTTAACCTTTAAATATCCTGCAAAGAATGGGATAGTTGCAAAGATTTTGAACAGTGCCTTTTGCAGGCAAGAGAGATGCTGCACAGAATTAAGATGTGCATTTTACAGACCAGAGACCTGCTTACTTGTGAGTAGACTTGCACTGACTTTGAATTTGGGATGCTCTTTAAAAGTGTTGCGGAGTAATTCATTCAGAAGTCTTGTCCTGCTTTCTTCCGAGTAGGGCTAGACTCAGAGAGAGACGCGCGGGCAGGCAGCGCTGCTTGCACCTGCCCGGTGGCCAGGTAGAGCCCAGGTACAGCGTGCTCGCCCAGAGCCCCCTTCCTCCTCCCTCAGCAGCAGGAAAGGAGGCGACGCCCGCGCCCGCTACACTTGCACACACGAGGAGGAGCGAGCAGGAGGAGGAGGAGGAGAAAGAAGGCAGGGGCAGCCACGGCTCAGTTTCCCCGCAGTCGAGCTCCGCGCAGCCACCTTTGGCCCGCGTTTTACACACACACACACACACACACACTGCAACAGGAAGTTTCCCGGGCTTGAGATTCAGCGGTTACGTCGTTCCTCCTCAGTTGATGGTCCTGGAAGAGAGGGTTTCCCAAACACATTTGAAGAGTGGGCGGGGCTTAGCAGCACATTAAGGGGTTCAGTTGAACCTGCTGAGCCTGTTGTCTGCACGCCAATGAGGCTGCCCTTGCTCTGGCTGGAAAAGTCAGGGTAAGTCCCCAACTTTTCAGCCACGCATCTATCACCTCCTTGCTCTCGGGTGGCTTCAAATTTTCAGCTGTGTCATCTAACTGATGCAGTGTGTATTTGGAGTCACCCTGGGGCAAAGACAATGTCAAGACAGCCTCCTGAATTTTATTCATACGTCAGATTTGTATTTTATTTAATGTCATATATTCATTCGATGTGCATTTGTTATTAATTGAGAACATATTCATTTTCCCTGGGTAGGCAGAATAGGTTAAATGGAGATAAAGTGCCCTTAGGGGTAGCTACTCCTTTGTAATGAGTCTGCTAGCATGACCTTTGATCTATGGCATTTACAGTGCAATCTTACGCAGAAGTAAGCCCCACTGTATTCAGTGGGCCTTACTTCCAGGTAAGTGTGCATAGGATCACAACCTTGGTCAGTCAAATTTAGTATTATTTACTTATTAAAGCAAAGAGCTGCTAAACTCTTCCAAAATCTCACAAGACCAGGATCTGATTGCACTATTTAGCAGCTAAATTAATTAAGACAAGGTTTACTAAACCCAAGAGGTTAGACTCTAGCCCCATGGGTTGAGTAAGCCTTGTCTTAATTAATTTGAAACTGAACTAAGGTCTTGCAAAGAACTCTGTTTGGATTCTTCGGGTCCCTTTCTTCAGTGCTGCATTACAGTTAATTCACAAAGCTGTTACACGATCTTGCGAAAGAATAATTTGTTGTGATCCAGCAAGTTCAGTTCTTGGACTGAACTTTGCCTAGCACCGAGAGGGAGGAAGGAGGCCTTTAAAAGCAAGTCCTGCTCAACGTGGGAACAACGGGAAGTTTAGAAAGCACATGCAGACACTTATCTCCCAGGTTGATAAGCATGATGTCTATCCTTACGCATCCTCTGGCAAATTTTGAAGCAGTCTAATGGGTTCACTGTCTGAAAGGGTGATTTCTCTCCACAGATAACAATGCCGAACAATGGAATAGGCTTGTCAAGCAATCATGTTGGTAGAGACTAGGACTGTGCACGGACCCCCGATCCGCATCAGAGCCCAATCCGGACCTTCCGAATCAGGCCCGATCTGACTCAGACCGATCCGGACCTCCCCCCAAGCCGCCTCTGAGCTAGATCAAAGGCGAGATTCGGACCTCCGAATCACGATTCAGAGATGTTTATAGAGTTCCATTGGGAGAATAAATGTCTATAACTTTTTCATTTTTCAAGATAGCAACACAAATTTTTCTGAGCTTATTGATGGGTTCATGGTTGTCATCTGTAGAAATTTTGAAAATGATCTGTTCACAGGTTTTGTCGCAATTTTTTTTTTAAATTGGATTTTTCAAAGGAATAGTTGAAGCCGTCTCCCTTAGCAAAGAGAGAAGGTCTGTGTATTCAAGAGAAGATCAGACACTATCTATTGAAGTGCAAATCAATCTCCCCTTTTGTGTTGTAAAAGCTGGGCTAGTAGAGCCTGAGGGTCTTCCCATAAAGACTCCAATTAGCAGTGAAGGACTGCAAGTTAGGGATTAGGTAGGTACAGCACAGAGAATGCAGTTAGTGGCTACGAGGATGAAACTTTTGAGAAACAAATTGCCAGTGTTTCAAGGAAGTGTGATGTAGTAGTGATGGGGGACTTCAATTACCCTGATATCTGTTGGGAGACCAATACTGCCAAAAGTGGCCCTTCCAAGAAATTCCTGACATGTGTGGGTGATAACTTTCTCCTACAGAAAGTGGAGGAAGGAACTAGAGGATCAGCAATCCTTGACTTGATATTGACCAATAGGGATGCCTTAGTGGATAAAGTGGCAGTTACAGGAACTCTGGGGGAAAGTGACCACGTCATACTTGAATTCTTGATTATGAAGGAGACAAAAGTTGAGTGTAGCCATACACGTACTCTGGATTTTAGCAAAGCTGATTTTAATAAACTCAGAACTATGAGAAGTAAGGTCCCATGGCAAATGAGCCTAATGAGAAAAGGAGTGCAAGATGGGTGGGAGTATTTAAAAAAGGAAATTTTAAAGGCACAGTTACAAACAATTCCAACAAGGAGAAAAGATAGAAGACAACAGAGGAAACCAATGTGGCTCCACAAATAGCTTAGAGATGACCTGAAAACAAAAAGGGATACATATAGGAAGTGGAAGGAAGACCAGGCTACAAAAGAAGAGTCCAGACAGGTGGCGCAGAAGTGCCGAAATGGCATCAAGAAGGCTAAAGCTCAGAATGAGCTGAGATTAGCGAGGGATGCTAAAAGCAATAAAAAGGCTTTCTTCAGATATGTGAGTAGTAAAAGACAGAGGAAAGAAATGGTGGTTCAACTGCTTAATGAGGATGGCAAATTGATAACACATGACAAAGAAAAGGCTGAAGTGCTCAATTCCTACTTTGCCTCGGTCTTCTCCCAAAAGCGGCTCTATGACCCCCCCGGGGAAAGTGAAGCAGAAGTTGAGGGGGCAGGATTGCAATTTGAGATTGATAAACAAATGGTCAAAGAACACCTAATTTCCTTGAATGAGTTCAAATCTCCAGGGCCGGATGAACTGCATCCTAGAGTAATGAAGGAGCTAGCGGAAGAACTCTCAGAACCTTTGTCTATTATCTTTGCAAAATCATGGAAGACGGGTGAGGTGCCGGACGACTGGAGGAGGGCTAACGTTGTCCCTATCTTCAAAAAGGGCAAAAAGGAGGAACCTGGGAACTACAGACCAGTCAGTCTGACATCCATCCCTGGGAAAATTCTGGAGCAGATCATAAAGAAGTCAATCTGTAAACACCTTGAAATCAATGCGGTGATCACTAGAAGCCAACATGGATTTGTCAGGAACAAGTCCTGTCAGACTAATTTGATCTCATTTTTTGATAAAGTAACCTCCCTTGTGGACCGTGGGAACGCTGTGGACATCATATATCTTGACTTCAGCAAAGCTTTTGACAAAGTACCACATGACATTCTGATTAACAAACTAGCTAAAAGTGGGCTAGATGGAACAACTATTAGGTGTATTCACAGTTGGCTACAGAATCGGACTCAAAGAGTACTTATCAATAGAACCTTCTCAAACTGGGGATGAAATTTAATAGGGATAAATGCCAAGTTCTGAATTTAGGAAATAGAAACCAGGCACAGTTATAAGATGGGGGATACTTGGCTCAGCAATACTACAAACTAGAAGGATCTTGGAATTGTTGTAGATCGCAAGCTGAATATGAGCCAACAGTGCGATATGGCTGCAAGAAAGGCAAATTCTATTTTGGGCTGCATTAATAGAAGTATAGCTTCCAAATCACGTGAGGTACTGCTTCCTCTCTATTCGGCCCTGGTTAGGCCTCATCTAGAGTATTGCGTCCAGTTCTGGGCTCCACAATTCAGACTGAAAGAACTGAGCATGTTTAGCCTGGAGAAGAGAAGATTGAGGGGAGACATGATAGCACTCTTCAAATACTTGAAAGGTTGTCACACAGAGGAGGGCCAGGATCTCTTCTCGATCCTCCCAGAGTGCAGGACACAGAATAACGGGCTCAAGTTAAAGGAAGCCAGATTCCAGCTGGGCATCAGGAAAAACTTCTTGACTGTTAGAGCAGTATGACAATGGGACCAGTTACTTAGGGAGGTTGTAGGCTCTCCCACACTAGAGGCATTCAAGAGGCAGCTGGACAACCATTTGTCAGGGCTGCTTTATGGTGGATTCCTGCATTGAGCAGGGGGTTGGACTCGATGGCCTTGTAGGCCCCTTCCAACTCTGCTATTCTATGATTCTATGATTCTACGCAAAGCAGAAGAACATAATACTGGACACCTATGCAAGTGCTTCACACAGGCAGTCACAGATGCAGTCTGAAGAACCAGCAGTCAGTGATGATTGAAGAGCTCAGAAGTCAGCGAGCTCAAGATTGTCTCTATTTTCAATCGTGCAACCTAAAAATGCAAACCGACCCAGAAAGGCGGGCACAGCGGTGCCAAAGCCATAGACATGGAGAGATGCTTTGCTTTGGCATCCCCTTAATCTGAGGATAGGTAGGTTAGGGATGGATCCCTTTTGGTTCCTTCCTTCCTTCCTTCCTTCCTTCCTTCAGAGTTGAGTTTATGAACTGTAACTAAGCACAGCCACTCAAAATAATAATAATATGAGGAGGAAGAGGCTGATGATGGGAAATGATGAGCAAAGTCCTGATACTACTTTCTCATCTTTCAGGAGAGAAGGAGACGGTGATACTCCTCCTACTACTTCCAAGGCACTGCTGCTGCTGCTTCCACCTGCCTCTGCCAACGGGTCACTTTGCCTGCCCTCAAAAAGTGACCTGTGTGTACAGTAGTGGCAGAATCAGGCTCCTCTGCCTGCTGCCCCTGCCAAGAAGGGCGCCTGATAAGTTCCACTGTGGGCGAGACAGCCTGCCTGCCTCCTAGTAGTGCTGGTCCCACCACTCCCCTCTCGCCCCCTGCCATTCACCGCCTGAACGCGTCTGCTGCTGCCGTGTTTCATTTTCCTGTGTGTGTGTGTGTGTGTGTGTGTGTTGGTGGGCTGCCTGTGTTACTGAGGCAGCCTGTGTACACAAGCACACACAATTGTGAGGGCAAAGCAGCACATAAAGAACATAAGATAAGGCTGCCTTATAAAGTCTTTTATATTCAAAATGGAACGTGGCGGCAGCAGACGCATTCAGGCTGTGTGTGGCAGGGGGCGAGAGGGGAGTGGTGGGACCAGCGCTACTAGGAGGCAGGCAGGCTGTCTCGCCCGCAGTGGAACTTATCAGGCGCCCTTCTTGGCTGGCAGCAGCAGGCAGAGGTGCCTGATTCTGCCACTACTGTACGCACAGGTCACTTTTTGAGGGCAGGCAAAGTGACCCGTTGGCAGAGGCAGATGGAAGCAGCAGCAGCAGCAGTGCCCTGGAAGTAGTAGGAGGAGTATCACCGTCTCCTTCTCTAGTGGTTGAGGGGAGCCCGCTGAGGGTCCTTACACCAGACATACTCAAGGTTCTCAGCATGGTTGAGGGTCAGGCGGAGGAGATCCTCATGTGGACACACAGGGACGATCCAGGGGTTCGCCCCGTGATAAAGCCTGGTCTAGCTAAAGCCAGAGTGTGGTTTTGGAGCTCTGTGGTGGGTGGTAGATTTGGGGAGAGTTTTGCTTTGGTCTTCCTTTCCCAGTTCTCTCTCTCTCTTGCATTTCTTTCCTTTAGTGCACGAGCGTTCATGCGCTCCTTCCTCTTTAAGAAAAAAAATAGCAGGCGCGGTGCCTCTCCTGAGGTCATCGCGCCTGATGTGTAAATGGAGGAGGGATCTCGCATTAAAGACAACACGAGATCTTCCCTCCTCTGTCCTGGATTAAAAGGTAGGTCTAGCTAAGGCCTCTGTCTCACCAACCCCACAGTGAGAGAATGAGAAAGATCTCTTCTGAATCTCTCCCTCCTTAAGCCCTCCTCCACCATTGCCATTGGTGGCTGCTGGGAACTTGGGCAGGATTGGGGGGTACAGTGGTGGTGTGATCACTAATCAGCATGACTGGGAGATGAAGCTCTCCCCCCTCGCTTTTTAGAGATTTTTTATTTATTTATTTATTTTAAATTAATTACAACAAAACTGCTGAACATATATGTCTTACAATTTACACACATGGCATACATGAAGCAATCTCTAACTTCCCCAAGTTTCATGTTTTTAATCTTTAAAAATAAAAGTTACATGTGTTTATAAATCACAATGTCAGGGTGTCAGGTTCTGTCCTACAGCAGCACCTGGCAGCTTCAGTGCACCTTGCTGGCCGCAGAGTAGTTGCAGGATCCAGGCTCATATCAGTCACTCCCAGATGGGCTGATGGAGACCAGCTGGGAGCAGCCCGGAAAGGGCTATATAAGAGCTGCATTTCCACTCCAGCCTTTGCTGCAGCAACACGGTCTCCTGTGTCTGCTGCAGCCTGTTCGTGACTTCCTGTGATTCCAGACCTTGCCATGCCTAACCTTCTGCTTTGTCTGATCACACCTTTTGCCTCTGGCCCTGCTTGAACCCTGTTGCTCCTGGACTCTGAACCCTGCTCATCTCTGGACCACACCTTTCACCTCCAGCCCTGCTTGGACTCTGTTTTGCCTTTGGACTCTGAACCCTCCTTGCCTCTGGACCTTGCCTCTTGCCTCCGGCCCTGCCTGAACTCTGTTGTTTGTTCCACTGCCGTCCATCCTGGCCCTGGCGTTTCTCTGCTGACGCCTTGCTGCCCACGCCCTGGACTCTGACAGTTTGCTGTGGCCAACACCGTGCCCTGACTGGGAACAACATGGACGGCACCCCAGCTGGAGATCTCCCTGGGATACTGCACACCTTGCAAACCCAGGTGAACACACTCCATGCTGAGCTGCACGCCCTACGAGCTGCCCGAGCAGCACCTCCGCCCCGTTGCCCGGCACCAGCTGCTCCACTACCAGAGCGATTCAGCAGGGAGTGGAAGGCTCTTTGAGGGTTCATGAACCAGTGCTGGCTGCTCTTTGAAACCTGTCCGGAAGCCTACCCCATGTTTGTCTCCTAATCAGTCTGCTTTCTGGCCTTGCCCTCACCTGGGTCTCTCCATACCTCGAGGGCAATGACCTGTTACTGGGGAACTTCAACGGCTTTATCCAAGCCCTGGAGGGCATGTTCGGGGACCAGAATCAGGCCCATTCCGCTGAGCTGTCCCTGCAGATACTGTGGCAAAGGTCATGATCCATCGCTGAGTTTGCGGCCGAGTTCTGGTGCCTTGCGGCAGACACCCTGTGGAACGAGGCTGCCCAGAGGTTTTATTTCTGCCTTGGTCTGCACCCCAATATCAAGGATGAGTTGGCCCGAGTTACCCCGCCTGTTGCACTAATCGAATTGATTTGGAAAGGTCCGATCCGCTCTGGAGTGATCTGGAGACCTGAACCACCTCGGATCTGTGCTTCGGAGGTCCGAATCACCCCGATCTGCTTCAGATTTGGGATTACGATCTGAGGCAGTGCACATCCCTAGTAGAGACTCAAGGCTTCTTCTGGCTTCCTGAGATCAACAAGAAGATTGTTGCTGCATTCAATGGGAGCAGAACTGCAGGATGTGGCAGCAGCAAAGCCCATCAGTGGGCAGCCTATGGGTGGACTTGCATTACATTGAAGTTAAGGCATGGTCTGTATAGGACCTTACCAAGAAGAGCATACTGTCTCTTGGGCAGCAGAACAAGGCAATCTTGAAGGCTGTTGTGAAGCCAAACATCCAAGGACAAAACATCACCAGAGACTGACTGCTGTGGCTTCTTTTTCCAGGACCCTGCAGGCCAACCTTTGTCACCCTGTGCCCGGCTCATGTAAATTTGCTAATTACTCGAGCAAAAGGAGTGGCTGCGTGCCACTGTGTTTGTCTTCCACTGAATAGGATTAGGGACTCTGACACAAGTGATTAATCACCATGCTGCAGACACAGAGAACATGTCACCTCCAAACAGAGAGCAGCCACAATCTTCGCCAAACAGCTGCTCGTTCCTGATATCAAACTTTCCTGATCTCTGCCTCTTCTGTCTGCTCTCTTTTCTCTGAGCAAAAAGCTTCAACCTCATCAAACCAAGCCTGAACCCACAGGCAGCACCGTGCTGAGTGGTAACTATTTCTCAGTGGTGAACATGGATGAGAACAGAGTGCTAGCAAAAGAGGAACCCCTCTGTCATCATGGCAACTTCTTGTGTTTGCAGGAAGTGGTGCTAAGATCCTTCATTGCACCAAATAGAACAATGATGTGGGGGCAGGATTGCCCCCTGTATCTGCACACTGACCCAAGAGGGTGAAGCTAAAGAGGCGGTTATCAGCCTCCTTTGGCATTCAGCTCAGTGCCCACCCATGATTTGTGTGCAGGTATGACCCATTGCCATGGGTCTAGTAGGAGTTACTTGCCTGGAGATCACATTGGCACAAGAGAGACTGCTTTTCTGACTGTTCTGTATTGTTATATAGGGGGAATTTGTAGGTACTGCATGGTGAGGCCTAACTGGAAGAGCTGGAAGCATCTAATTCAACATCCATGGTGTGGAAAGGACCCTTGTTGGGACTTGCTTGGGTCACACACCCAGAGTCATGCTTCCTTGATACCAAAGATCATGACCAGGTGGTCTGCTTCTGCCTTAGGGGCAGAATTAGGCTTGCCCTCAACAAAATCAAGGGGAAGTTGCAAGGTACTTCCTCTGCCATTAGCTCTCCCAACTCCAGGGATTCCTGGATGAGACGGATTATCTAGATCCATTTCAATCTGGCTTCAGACCTGGTTATGGGACAGAGACAGCTTTGGTTGCCTTGGTGGATGACCTACTCCAGGAACTGGAGGGGGGGACTGTGTCCCTGTTGGTTCTGCTAGACCTCTCAGTGGCATTCAATACCATCGACCATGGTATTCTTCTTGGTCACCTTGCTAGGATGGGACTTGAAGGCACTGTTTTACAGTGGTTCCATTCCTTCCTGGACAGGTGGACCCAGAAGGTAGTGGTGGTGGGACTCCTGTTTGACTCCTTGGCCATTGGCCTGTGGTGTCCCTCAGGGTTTGGTTTTGTGCCCCATGCTATTTGGCATATATATGAAACTGTTGTGAGAGGTTATCTGGAGTTTTGGTGTGCAGTGCCACCAATATGCTGATGACACCCAACCCTACTACTGTAGTACTTACAGATTGAAAGTCACTTTGTTACTTTAGGAACATAAAATGTAATTATGTCCAAGCTGGTTTGGCATAAAATTATTACATTTGGTATATTAAAAGTACAGTGTATTCAAACAATTATTACAAATTTAATTTACTTTTTTAAATGTTATTAATTTTTTTGGTAACAAATGGAGCTACAAGCTCCTGAACGGTTAGGAACATTTGAACTGTAAGGAACCTCTTTGGTTCTGCCAGTTTATGAGGAGCAGGCAAAAAACAATTTTTTAAAAACGACAACAGAAGAAACCACTAACATTAGTAACAAAGAACACTATTTATGTCTCCGCTAGTCCTCCAGTGTCAAGACATAAATCCCACATTCCCATAAAAAGAATTGAGGAAAAAGTGGGGGACCAAGATTCAATGAATATGCATGACATTTAATCAGACTCATTTCCTGAGCTATAGCTATCACTATCAGTTTCAGTCTCTGCTTCAGGGGCAGTGGTGCCCCCTAGTGACAGAAATGCATCTTCCTCTTGCATTTGAGAGGTGTAGTCTCAGTTTGCAACCTAGGACTTGCTTGTCCTTGGTGCACAGACATTGTAATAATCGGATACTGTAGTTTTTAGAAATCATTTGGAGAAATAAATATCTGAACACCTTGTCTTAAACATTTTATTCATCATGCTATAATCCCGTAATCCATTTTTCTTCATTTTTTCAATTTTTTGGGGAAAAAACAAAAAAGGCTTCAGGAAAAAACGGGGGGGGGGAATGGGTTTTCTTTCCAAATTTCCTGGTTTTTTTCTGGGCCTTCACATCTCCACGTTGGACCTGGCCACAGTGACACATGCCTTAGCTACATTCTGATTGGATTACTGTAACACACTACGTGGGGCACAGGTCTGCAGCTTGGGTGTACTTCTGGATTCAGCCCTGAGCCTGGATGCCCAGGTTTCGGCAGTGGCCAGGAGTGCATTTGCACAGTTAAAGCTAGTGCGCCAGCTGCGCCCGTTCCTAGAGATGTCGGACCTGGCCTTGGTGACACATGCCTTAGTTACATCCCGATTGGATTACTGTTAACGCGCTCTACATGGGGCTGCCTTTAAAGAGTATTTAGAAACTCCAGCTGGTTCGAAGAGCTGCAGCCAGATTGCTGACAGGGGCTGGTTACAGGAAGCACACAATTCCCCTGTTAAAACAGCTCCACTGGCTTCCAGTCTGTTTCCGGGCACAATTCAAAGTGCTGGTTATGACCTGTAACGCCCTATATGGCTCTGTTCCAGGTTATCTGAAAGACCGTATTCTCCCATACAAGCCTGCCTGTGCTTTAAGATCTTCAGGGGAAGCCCTTCTCTCAGTCCCACCACCATCACAGGAGCACCTGGTGGGAACACAGGGGAGGGCCTTCTTGGAGGCTGCTCCAGTGCTCTGGATCTCTCTTCCCAGGAAAGCTAAACGGGCTCCCTCCCTGACGTGCTTTAGGAGGCAGGCAAAGACTTTTTTTTGTTCCGGCAGGCCTTTGGTGAATGTTCTGGACCTCCGTCTGTGCCAAGGACTTTTAAAATTGTAATTTTAAATGTTTAAATGTTTTAATATTGGAATATGTTTAATATAGTTTTAATTTTTGTATATCTCTATATGTTTTAAATATATATGTTTTAAATTAATACCCACAAAAGGTGGGTAATAATAATAATAATAATAATAATAATAATAATAATAATAATAATAATAATTCACACACAGGTTACAGTATTCATGCATATTTCCCATGTTTTATTTAACAAAGTTGTGTCCTAGTTAACTCAGTGCACCATTCATATTCTGTACCCCCCAAAATCCAAGTCAGTGGAAATAATTTTCACAAACATTCACCAGTGTCCTACAAACATACTCTGATGTAATATGTGTGGCAGTTGATCCTAGCAGTTGATCCCAGATTGAATGTGTGAACTAGTCTTGAGCATGGGTAGTCTCACCATAGACTAGAATGGGTAGGTCCAGTAGAGGCCGGTGGCTCTGATTTCAGTGCAGCCCCACCAAAATCAGGGCCACCGGCCTCCACTGGATAGGGCCAGATTGGCTTCTCCTCAAGGCTACTGTGTGGACCAGTTGCTTGGTCCAATGGCCAACAAGCTGATTCTGTTCCTAATGGAATTGTCATGTCAATCCTTATTCTATGATGATAATGGACAAATCTATCAATGACTATTAGCCATGGCAATAGAAATGTCTGTCTGTCTTCATCTTGCCCTCTTTGTGAGTTTCCCAGCAGCATGACTGGCCATTGTTGGAGAAAGAGTATTGGACTAGATGGACCTTTGGTCTAAGTGCTCCAGAAAAGCAGCTTGCATGTTTCTGTTCTTGGATTTGTGTACTTTGCAGATTTACAAAAAGTTACTAGGGCTGCGATCTGCTTCGTTTTGGGTCATAGAAGCGGGAGCGGAGTGACCCGATTCACCTCTGCCAAAGGTGGAGGTGAATCGGGTTGAGGGGCAGTGGAGCAACGCAGAGCTGTTTGCTCATTTGCGGAGCGTTCCATGATTTTTCGGAGCTCCATCCGCCATTTTGGACTCCCCCCCCCCAATAGGATTGCATTGGGTGAAAAATCGCCTATAACTTTTCTTTTTAAAGGTAGTTTCCTGAAAATTAGTGTGCTTAGACATTGATGATTGGGGGTAATTTGTGTCGATTTTCAAAAACATACGTTCAGCGCTTGGGTTGCTATTAATTTTTATTGAATGGTTAAAAGCGGGAGGGGGGAACCTTTTTCCCCCAGCATTGATAGACAGGTTCATCTCCCAATCATGATAAGTGATCAGCCCATGTGAAGCATCCGCCAATCCCAATGTTGGAGGGGGGGGAATAAACAAAAAGGGATACTGAGTAACTTTTCTTTCTTTGTCTTTGGCTTGGACTTTTTTCAGTGTGTAGTGGATTGGTGAAGCAGTAGTCCAAGCAAACTCACACACAACCTTAAATAATATACAAAGTAAAATAACAGATAGGCAACACAGCACTGCAAGGTACCCACCATAACCTTGGTGAACAACTGAATAGAAGTGGTGCAAGTGGATGATGTGCTGTACGGCATGTGGACGTGCCCAGTGCCCACTGCCCTTGAGGGTCATCAGAGCCCTCCAAAGGGAAAACAGTGGAAACCAATGAGTTGGACAAGTTGATGTGTGACGTGGCTTCTCAAAGGCAGGCACCTAGCCAGGACCAGCCAAACGACAGAGAGGTGGTGGCGCAGTCCACTGGGCACGTCCACTTTCCCATACTGGTCAGTCAGCCTTTTTGTTCTATAGTAATAATAGTTGTTGTTGTTGTTGTTATGATGATGATGATGATGATTTAAGAATGGCTGTGTGGTCAATCAACTCTGAAGCAAGAGCACAAAGCTGTACTGTTATCCTGCTAGCCTCCTATTATTTATGGGATGCAAAGGCATCTCTCTGTGCTGTTCCCGCCTCACAGGGCTGGTTTGTGTTTCTGCCTTTGAATGGCCTGGAAACAATCCTTGGCTCACTGGCTTGTACCTGCAGAGCTGCCTGCCTCCCTGGGTTCCCGCATTGTGGGTTAGCCGCATCTGATGGGATTTACCCACAGATGTATTGCTTACTTGTGCATTGCATAGCACCTACCTGCCAGCCTCCTCCACCTCTCTGCCTGCCTCTCTGCCCTCCTGATGCCAGGGAGATGTAGATGGGCTGTGTGGGTCAACCCCACAAGCCTATATCATGCTTGCTCCCAGTGCTTCAGGGGCATAGCCGCCTGCTGCCTCTCCTCATCTGTGCTCGCCTCAGAGGGCTGGTTTGTGCGTGTCTTGCTTTGACTCAGGGCATTAGTCCTTCCTTCCTCGTCCTAAAAAGGCAGCTGCATTTTGCTGCTGCCATGATCGCTGAATCCTCTGCGACAATGTAGGCTCATTATTACTATTGTTGTTGTT
The DNA here is from genome assembly GCF_023053635.1 of Elgaria multicarinata webbii. NCBI lineage: Eukaryota > Metazoa > Chordata > Lepidosauria > Squamata > Anguidae > Elgaria > Elgaria multicarinata. The sequence goes on along the minus strand of NC_086171.1, from coordinate 97,991,552 downwards.
ATTACAATTATTGGCTGGGCTTACTCTGGAGTGTGTGAACTGTGACGGAGCCTGAAAGGATCGTCTATTCAACGGCATCTCTGTTTGAAGTGTGTGAGTGCATCTTGAAAAACCAACACATTATAGCACTTTGAAATGAGTGGATGGCATGAAAGAAATTAAGTTAGAAGTATTGTGACCCCAGAGTGGCAATGCAAGGTTTGAGTTGTTTGTTTATCCCATGACTGTGCTGTACGCTCACCCAGTTTAATAATTTTCTATCTTGAAGTTCCCTGTGTTCATTTTTGAAGTGGTTAACCTGAAAGGAAGATTCTGATTTAGGTTTAACTTTAAAAATTCCCCCCAAATCAGGGCATGATCCCATTTCCTTCAAAATTGGCATGAATAAGGATGTATTTAGAATCTCTCCTGGTGCCCATTTTCATGTTTCTAACTTAAAAACTAAAAAAGTTATAGGTGTTTGACATTTTCAATGCAAGTCTATGGGGGGGGAGAAGCGGAATGTTAGGGTTTTTTCTTTTGAAACAGAGTGACACAGTGGATTCACCCTTTAAACCTATGAGCTGGAACAAATTTCTTACGCTAGGTTTAAGGATGAGTAGCTTTACTTTTCATATTAGCAGCATATGAACAACTTGTATTCCTTTCATACATATAGTTCTAAGTTACATTCTTTTCCTCTGCAAAGAGTCCTTTTTCCTTCTTTCCTTTGTAAAAGTCTTTCTTGAATACCTTTAGGCTGAACTTGCTTGAGGTCTTCGCTCTTGCAGCCACCGAACGACGAGATAACAGCTTCCCAAACAAACTCCCACAGCAGCATGTACATTCCACCTCCTATTCACTTCCGCATACTACTCTGTTTGAGACACTCGCCTATTTAAATGGTTAACAGGCTGACACGGAATGATTCAGCGTTTCTTGTGCCTTAATTTTAAAGACCTGCTTTTAGATTGGTTCAATCTTTTGCCTAATTCATTCTTCAGTGAATTTATTCTTTGTAAAATTACACATACAATACAAATACTAACACGGAATTCCAGATCCAGATCCGCCACGGAGGGGAACTGAGGCGGATCATCCCAAAGTGTAGCAGACCCAATCTGAAAGTTGCGGATCGGGATACAGAGCGGATCAGGGGAGTCCGTGCGCAGCCCTAGAAAATACCAAAAGAAACAAGTAAATCAAAAGAAAACTTTTATTTGTTCTGGGGGGTGGGGGTGGGGGGTTCCGGGTTTTTTTTAAAACAGATTCTTGTATTAGAGGGTAATGATTGAATTTATTTATTTATTTAGAATGTAAACTTGCCAAAGGAGGATTAAAATAAATAAATTGTGGGTGAAGATTTTAAGAATGCCCAGCATAATCTGGGCAGAGTTGTAAAAGAACTTCATAATATTCCCAGATTATGCTGGGGAATAATTCTGTCCCTTTCTTTCTGCTGCTGCCTCATGATCCCCTGATGCACTTTTGGAGACAGATGTGGCAAGTCTATTTCTTGAGGGGGAAGAGAGTCCAGAAACCTACCTGCTCTCTACTCTATCCCATTATGAAGAGCTACCAGAAGTCTCTGCCGCCTAAAGCCCAGTCATGTGGGATACTTGTGTTTGCTCAGTGCTAAGAGAAAAGCATCCTGCACTTGCTCAAGGCGCTCCATTTAATATTACACCCCATGCTTCAAGGTTGGGCCCTTGTATTACTCCTCAAGCAGGTCCTGGAGCTACTATCTAGGGAGCTCTCTTCCATATTAAACTTTGGAAACTGGGCATGCTTATAATGTGAATTTATTATTTCCATTTGATAAGTGGCATCATCATTATTATTATTATTATTATTATTATTATTATTATTATTATTATTATTATTATTACATTTTTTTGTTTTATGTATGAGTACCAAAGAGCTCAGCTGCCTAGACTATCTTATGAATACTGTTTCGAAGCATGGAGAGGATTGTGGATTCGGTTGCATCACCCCTTGCTTTGGTCCACTCTTGCTCCTGTTCCACGCCTGCCTCTGCTCCCACGTCCCCCCCCCACAGGTGGAAATGAGGAACCAGCAGGAAACCTCTAGCGAAGGCTGCAGCCTTTGAATGAGCCATTGCTTTGACCTTGTGGAAGGAGCGCCGAAGGCATATTGCCCCTCCCTGCTGGTGCCTCGCGCAACATGCTGTCACTCAGGCAAGCAACGTTCTTAATGGGTTTGTGGGAAAGGCCTGTCCGGCCTTTCCATCTGCTGGCTCTCGTCACAAAGCACCGGCTCAACAGACGACATTCCCGTGAATTATTTAGCTAGCTAAATCTTCCTGCATCTCACATCTTTAGTCCATCTGTTAGCTGGGACCTTGCCTTTCTGTAGGAACTGTCCTTTATGCATGCCGGCATCTGTCAGCAGTGCAGTTGCCTCTTTTATTCATGATCTTCTGTGGGAGATGGTACAAGCTGCAGCAATGCCACGCTCCTGGTATGCATTTCATTTTAATGGAAGATTACATGACTGGGGCCCACTTTATTACCTCTCGCCCTGCACATCCATCCATCACAGCCCCATTCGCTGAGCTTGCACTGGGATGTTGGCCATCAGCAGCTGCTGCAGAGTCCTTTCATGCAACCCTCCCCTCCCCCTCCCCCTTCAAGCCAGCATAAAAATGCATTGCCTGTTAAAGGAAGGAAGGAAGGAAGGAAAGAAAGAAAGAAACCAAGGAGGGCAGTGCATGTGTGGGGCAGGTGGGGGAGACTGGGGAAGGATTGTCACTCTACTGCAGCCACCACAGAGCTAAAAGGAATTTGTCCTGGTTGCTTGGCATATGGGAAAGAGCTCAGGCAAATGCAGAAGTGGTGGGCTCTGAGTTGGCACAAAACAATGCAAGACAATATTCAGAGTCATTTCTGTCATGTTGATACACGGACATTTCCCAATAGAGTTGGACAAGAGCACCTTCCCAATGTGGGCAAAGGCTAAAGGGAGGGGTGGGAGTAAAGGGTCTTTTAGTTTAGGGATGGGTGGGAGTAAAGGGTCTTTGCTCGTGATAGTAGAACTTGAGATCACCCAATGAAGCTGATTGGCAGTAACATCAGGATAGACGAAAGAAAGTGCTTTTACACACTACACATAGTTAACTTACGGAATTCACTATAAGAAGACATAGCAATGCCCTCAAGCTTAAATAACGTTTTTAAAGGATTAGGCTTATTCCTAGAGCATAGGGCGGATCCACACGTCGTTCCGAAATCGCTTCAGGTCGCCTTTTTTAAGAACGTTCCTATATGAGGCGGCTCTTTCTTATTGCTTGATGCGGCTTTTCTTTCGTTTTGTTTCGTCTGAGCGGTTCACACTTCTGTCCCTTCTGTCCCTTCTGTCCCAAGTGGGCGTTTCTTAGGGGCTGGCTTTGGGGGATGCTTGTGACGTTCTCTCTTGCTCCCCCCCTTTTTAAAAAATTCCTCCAAACCCAGAATTCTCTGTTTGGTCGTTCGTTGTGATCTTTGTGGAGAAGATGGATAGCCAAATGGAGTTAGTCAGCATCATGGCTGTTTCCATCAATTTACTCCTATGTGCTCTTCGAGCACTGTCTGTGATCGAGGATGATTACCATCGTCGCCGCTCGCGACTCCTTAAAATAATGAACATGCACCAGAGACGGAGGATGCTGTTCTTGCAGCAGCTGGAGCAGGAGAGGAACTTTGTGGTTTTAGGCACCGAGTTCATTCATCTCCCTGCTTTTTTCAGACGCTACTGGGTCCGTCCCAGTAGCAAGGACTGGTGGGAGAATTTAGTTCTGAAAGTATGGAATGACGAAAGGTGGATCGAGAGCTTCAGGGTGACTCGAGCCACGCTGTTTGAAATCGTTGCTGAGCTGACTCCTGCACTCCAGAGGAACCAGACGGCCATGAGGCAGCCGCTTTCAGTGGCTAAGCGTGTGGCAATTGCTATTTGGAAGCTGGCTAACCCGGGGTTCTATAAAAATGCAGCAGAGCAGTTTGGGGTTGGCCGCTCAACAGTTGGCGAGGTCTTTGTTGAAGTGTGCTTGGCAATGGAGCTAGTTCTTCTTCGTCGCACAGTCTATCTTGGCGATCATCGAAAGGTATTTTTTATTTCTTCTAAGAAGAATTGGATGCACAAGTGAAAATGACGTTCAATTTTCCTCAGTGTTTCGGCATTCCCTTTTTGTAATTTTTTTTTAATTGTTCTGACCTATGCGCATGAGTGCATATTCATTTAATAGGCTCTTTACAGAGCGCAGCAGAGTGCGTGTACAGTGTACAGCCGCAGAGCACTGGAAAGTGTGCTTTGAACTCTATAGGCAAAGCTCAATTCTGGCGTGAAAAGCAGCCTCCATTTTTCCGCTTCACCTATCCAGCCAGGGATGGGGGATGGGGCAGGTATCCATTTTCCTCAGCCTTCCCTCTTTTGCCATTCCCAGTTGTAATTCTTTTTTTCAAGTGTTCTGACCTATGCGCATAGGTGCATATACGTTTAATATTCTCCTTACAGAGCGCAGGCAAGTGTGCTTTGAACTCTATAGGCAAAGCCCCAAATCCGGCGCGAAAAGCAGCCTCCATTTTTCCACTTCACCTATCCAGCCAGGGATGGGGGATGGGGCAGGTATCCATTTTCCTCAGCCTTCCCTCTTTCGCCATTCCCAGTTGTAATTCTTTTTTCAAGTGTTCTGACCTATGTGCATAGGTGCATATTCGTTTAATAACATTATCTATGTTAACATTACTGGTGGTTTAAAAATTGACTATCATTTTTAAATACAGGTAATGAACCTGCGGAGCCACCGATGGATGCCATATTGAAATAGTTTGTCCCATAAGGCAAGGCAACGATTTCATCAATCGCAAAAACTATTATTCCATGATTCTGCAGGGGACTACGGACCACACTGGCCGCTTCACCCATATTGACGTGGGGTGGAGTGGAAGGAACCACAATGCCCATGTATTCAGAAATTCATCCCTCTTTGAGGCAATGGATGCAGGACTTTTTTGCCCCTCAAATGAGGTCTGGAGAATTGGGGACGTCGTGCCGCCTTTCATTGTTGCTGATGGGGCTTATCCGTTGCGAAAATGGCTTATGAAGCCCTATGGTGGTAACCTTGAGCCACCGCAAGCTCACTTCAACTACTGCCTCAGCCATGCCCGGAACGTGGTCGAACGTGCCTTTGGGAGGCTGAAGAGCAGATGGCGGTGCCTCAGTTCTCGGTTGGAAGTGGCGGAGGAAAATGTTCCCTCAGTTATAACTGAAAGGGAAAGTACATGCTTTCCCTTTCAGGCACATCAACCGTCCCACCTCCTGCAGCTGAGCAGTCAGGGGAATCCTCGGGGACAACAAATGAGCCAGTGCTTCAGGCTGTCCTTCGGCTGGAGGCTTCTTTTCACACAAGTAAATTTTTTTTTTTTAAAAAAAAAAATTAAAGTGTGAATTGTCAATAACCACTTTCCTGCATGGAATAGTAACGGTTATACTTACTCTATTCATAGTGCGTCGCTTGGAAAGGAGAGTCTCCATATTAGAGGAGGAAAATAGGCAGCTGAGACACACCATCGGGCTGCAAGCGGGTCCAGCAGCACAAGCCCCTCCAAATTGATCACGTATAAATAACTTTTTTTTGTAAATAATAGTTTTTATTGTAAAAAATAACTTTATTATGTTGTTATAAAGAAAAGAAAGAAATGTACAGTATAAAAAAATCATATGACCTTGCAGTTAAAAAATAGTTGTTGCAAAGAAAACATAAACGTGTTCTCTCCTTTATTGTAGTTATAATACTTACAATGCAGTAAAGCAGAACTTTTAAAGAGTAACAGTAACACTTTTGACTTCTAGGCCTTAAAACCCTAACTTAATTTTTAAAAAAACAAAATTAGAACTATTACAGTAGAACCACAGTTTAAACAAAGCATTTACCAACTCCATAAACATTTAACACGTTTAAAGTGGTTAGATGACTAATATTAAAGTGATGGTGAAAACACAATAGGAGGTTTAATAAGCCTTCTGGGACTTACAGCATCTGCTAAAGCTCCATTAAACTACTAAAGGTAAACGTGCTAAATACTAAAAAAAACTTTACAAGTACAGCAACCCTGTAACAACATCATAAACCAGATACATTAACATTTAACAAGTTTTAGGTTACTTCCACACTACTTTGACAGTTATGGAGAAAACACCAAGGGACGTTTAATCAGCCGTCTTGGACGCTCAGGATTTTCTACACCTCTTTTTGGAGTAGATGTAGCAGATGAGGAATTATTAGACATAATTTCCTCATTTTCAAGTATCTCATTTACATGCTGAGCAGCAGATTGAATCTCAGCTATTTCTGCAGCCTGGATATTTCTCTGTCGTGCCATGCTGTTGGCATCTGGAATTTTATCAACCAGGCGTTCCAAAATAGATGAGTGATGTGCAATAGAGTTTATCAGGATCTTCCTGTCGCGTTTGTATTCCTCATCTGATTCCAAGGACTTGCATAAGAAATCATTAAAAACACTTGAATCTTCCTGCATCATTGCTCTTGTTTTGGCACTTTCTGACGAAGAGTGCTGCATTAACCGTTCAGCAATATCATTTGCTGTACGTCGGGTTTTTCGATTTCTAATCATCGCAAGCCTTGTGGCAGGCGACAAAGTGGCCTGTGTATTTGGAATCCCTGTGTCTGATAAGAAAAAAAAGGAATTGAAGTTAGAGGTAGTGGTTGTTGGCATTATCATGACTTAGAATATTAATTTCTAAACCATAAAATAAGATGGATGGTATAATGTAAGATTTACCAGTTCCAGGGTGCTGGGATGCTTGCTGTTGTGCATCAGCTGCAGTGCTGCTGGTTGAGGCTGTTTCTGTGAATATAAGTTGAAAAAGATGAACTCAGTTTCTCTTTCCATACTTCACATGTTCACAATGGTTCATGTTATTAAACTGAGGAATATAAATAGTTACAATGTTAATATTCTACATTAGAATGTTTTTTAAAAGCACAGTAATAAAAAGTAACAGCATTATTAAATGTGATTATTGCATTGGAAAACATATGATTACTCGTAGCCAATGCTACCCCGGGGAAAACAGGTTCAAAACCCAAAACATTGTCAGCCCATCTTTAACAGATCCAAACCTTGCTCCACAGTAATCGGTGCTTGCTCTTGATCTGTCACTGTGCAGCTCATATTTGGATCCGAATCCATGCTGACCTGTTCATCTGTGAGTAGTAAAAAAAAAAAAATACTTAATACACACTTCTCCTGTAGGTAAGGGAGAAATATAATATTAACAAAAAAAAAATACTCACCATTGTAAAGGTCTTCAGTATTCACCGTTTCCAGAGGCACATTTTCTTCTTCCTGTGAGGACCCATAACTGATGTTCGATGAACTTCCGGATGAGCTGCTGCTGCCTGATGATGGCATGGTCCTTCTAATTTCTAAACTTGATACTACACGCTTAGGTCTCATTGTAGCATCACCCCTGAGAACGCTGTGTAGCTGTGAGAAGTAGGGACATGTGGTTGCATTGTTCCCTGACTTTGCATTGTGCATGATGACTCTGCGGTACTCAAGTCTCATAGCTTTGCTTTTCCTCCTGCACTCTACAGCTGTTTGGTTGTGCCCCCTCTTTTGTAGTTCCTGTGCTATGACTTCAAATGAATCATTGTTCCGATGGGTTGCCCTCAGTTGCTCCTGAAGTTTTTCTTCCCCCCCATATGTCAAACAAATCAAGAATTTCTGGGTGACGCCATGAGGTGCCTTGGCCCTTACTGCCACTTGCCATTCTCAGATCTAAGGATTATGAAGAATAAAAATATTTATTTATTTATTTATTTATTTAATTACATTTATATACCGCCCCACAGCCGAAGCTCTCTGGGCGGTTTACAACATTTAAAAATAGTAAACATTAAAAGTATACAATTTAAAACCACACACACACACACACACACACATAAAAACAGTATAAAAACAACAGTATCCATTTAAAAACAACAATTGTGGGGTCCATTAAAAACAAACTTAACATTGTTAAATGCTGTTAAAATGCTGTTAAAAATGCCTGGGAGAAGAGAAAAGTCTTGACCTGGCGCCGAAAAGATAACAATGTTGGCGCCAGGCGAGCCTCATCGGGGAGATCATTCCACAGTCGGGGGGCCACCACTGAGAAGGCCCTCTCCCTTGTTGCCATCCTCCGAGCTTCCCTTGGAGTAGGCACTCAGAGGAGGACCTTAGATGTTGAGCCCAGTGTACGGGTAGGTTCATGTCGGGAGAGGCGTTCCATCAGGTATTGTGGTCCCAAGCCATGTAGGGCTTTATAGGTTAAGACCAGCACCTTGAATTGGGCTCGGAAACATATAGGCAGCCAATGCAAGCGGGCCAGAATCGGTGTTACATGCTCAAACCTCCCTGTTCCAGCTATCAATCTGGCCGCCGCATTTTGCACAAGCTGCAGCTTCCGGACCGTCTTCAAAGGCAGCCCCATGTAGAGGGCATTGCAGTAATCTAATTTGGAAGTTACCAGAGTATGGACAACTGAAGCTAGGTTATCCCTGTCCAGATAGGGGCGTAGCTGGGCCACCAACCGAAGTTGGTAGAAAGCACTCCGTGCCACCGAGGCCACCTGAGCCTCAAGTGACAAAGATGGTTCTAGGAGAACCCCCAAGCTACGAACCTGCTCCTTCAGGGGGAGTGCAACCCCATCCAGAACCGGTTGAACACCCCCCATCCGATCAGAGGAACCACCCACCAGCAGCATCTCAGTCTTGTCTGGATTGAGCCTCAGTTTATTAGCCCTCATCCAGTCTATTGTCGCAGCCAAGCACCGGTTCAGCACATCCACAGCCACACCTGATGAGGATGAAAAGGAGCAGTAGAGCTGCGTGTCGTCAGCGTACTGATGACAGCGCACTCCAAAACTCCGGATGACCGCACCCAACGGTTTCATGTACATGTTAAACAGCATGGGGGACAAGACCGATCCCTGCGGAACTCCATACTGAAGAGTCCACGGGGCCGAGCAATGTCCCCCAAGCACCACCTTCTGGAGCCGTCCTGCTAAGTAGGAGCGGAACCACTGCAATGCAGTGCCCCCCACTCCCAACTCAGCCAGACGTTCCAGAAGGATACCATGGTCGATGGTATCGAAAGCCGCTGAGAGATCAAGGAGAATCAACAAAGTCACACTCCCCCTGTCCTTCTCCCGACATAGGTCATCATACTTAATTTATATTATTAATTAAGAAAGATAACTCTTGCTTAAACTCATTAACTCATTGATTTGGTTTTAATGTTAGGTCAATGATCACTTAGCAGAATTGCTAACAGAATGTAGTTTTTTAATATGTCACCAAACATAAAGCAACTTTTAAAAGTATTGCACTTGGAATAACTCTCCTCATAAAACCATTACCTGAAATATGAAGAACTATACAAAAGTAGGTAAAGTTCCTGAACTGAAATATCAGTTCTAAGAGATGCATGTAAACTTCAGCAGCAAAAAAGGAACACTGTGATTTTACGAAAAAGGCATGCAAAAGCTTTATAAGTAAACATTTCATTCCACATTAGAGTGCAATAATCCATGTAGGGACGGGGTGGGTTTGTGTGTGGAGGGGAGAAACTTAATATTAATTACATTTCAACATCTAGACATTTAAACAGCATCATTTTCTTCTAAAGAAACAAGTAACATTACAAATGAGAAAGCCAAAAGAGTGAACGACTGAGGATAATGTATACCTGCCCCCTCCCTCGCTGGAAAGCTGAAGAGGAAAAATGGAGGCTGCTTCTCGCGCCAGATTTGGGGCTTGCCTATACTAGCCGGCGCTCTGTAAAGGGGGAAAAGGTGGGATATAAATAAATTAAAAAGAATTACAACTGGAAATGGTGAACGAGGGAAGGCAGAGGAGAATGGATACCTGCCCCCTCCCCCTGCCTGGCTGGAAAGGTGAAGGGGAAAAATGGAGGCTACTTTTCGCGCCAGAATTGAGCTTTGCCTATAGAGTTCAAAGCACACTTTCCAGCGCTCTGCGGCTATACACTATACACGCACTCCGCTGCGCTCTGTAAGGAGAATATTAAATGTATATGCACCTATGCGCATAGGTCAGAACACTTGAAAAAAAGAATTACAACTGGGAATGGCGAAAGAGGAAAGAGTGTACAGCCGCAGAGCGCAGTCAAGTGTGCTTTGAACTCTATAGGCAAAGCTCAATTCTGGCGCGAAAAGCAGCCGCCATTTTTCCGCTTCACCTTTCCAGCCAGGAATGGGGGATGGGGCAGGTATCCATTCTCCTCAGCCTTCTCTCTTTCGCCATTCCCAGTTGTAATTCCCAGTTGTAATACCTGCCCCATCCCCCATCCCTGGCTGGAAAGGTGAAGCGGAAAAATGGAGGCTGCTTTTCGTGCCGGATTTGGGGCTTTGCCTATACTAGCCGGCGCTCTGTAAAGAGCCTTTTAAACGAATATGCATTGATGCGCATAGATCAGAACAAATTTTTAAAAAATTAGAAATGAGAAAGCCAAAAGCGGAAATGACTGAGGTAAATGGAACCGACCTCACCTGTCCTCGCTCGCAGAAAAGTTGATGATTAAAGATGGATGGTGTTGTTCGGACAGGAAATGTTATCGGAAGAGGAGAGGAAGTCAAAAGGCAACAAACAAAGTAAGTCTGGTAGGCGGGGCGGGGCGGGGAGGAAAGAGCGACTAATTGTTTCACACCTTGGAAGAAGGGACGCCTTAAACTGACCTAAGACGGACTAAATAACAGCGCCCAAAAGCCGGGAAAAGGCGCTTTGAAAGTACGCCTGTGTGTCCCGATGAGCTTTGGGGCGCACTCCAGACACAAGCAAGCGATTTCGGAACGACGTGTGGATCCGCCCCTGGTGTATCAATAGTGATCAGCCATTTATTTATTTATTTTATTTTATTTATTACATTTCTATACCGCCCAATAGCCGGAGCTCTCTGGGCGGTTCACAAAAATTAAAACCATTCAAAGTATAAAGCAACAGTATAAAACCATAATATAAAATACAATTTAAAAGCTCAACCAGATAAAAACAGCAGCAATGCAAAATTACAAATTTAAAACACCAAGTTAAAATTTATAGACTGTTAAAATGCTGGGAGAATAAAAAGGTCTTCACCTGGCGTCTAAAAGCGTATAACGTAGGTGCCAAGCGAACCTCCTTAGGGAGCTCATTCCACAGCCGGGGTGCCACAGCAGAGAAGGCCCTCCTCCTGGTAGCCACCTGCTTCACTTCCTTTGGCAGGGGGTCACGGAGAAGGACCCCTGAGGGTCTGGGCAGGACATTCCTTCAGATAGCCTGGCCCCAAGCCATTTAGGGCTAAAATGTTAATACCAGCACTTTGAATTGAGCCCGGACCTGGACTGGTAGCCAGTGAAGCTGGAAAAGGACTGGCGTGATGTGGTCTCATCATAAAAGCAAAGTCCAAAGGAGCAGAGTACCCCCGAATACCAGAGGCTGTGAGCAAACAACACGGATGGCCATCATGTTCGTGCCTCACTTGTGACTGCCTAGAGGCATCTGGAGAACCACTGTTGAAACAGAAGACTGAAATAGCTGCCTTGAACATGAGAGGGTGGCATCTGGTGGACCTGGTCTGAGCCCTGGCCAATGCTGAACTGAACTGATTGCTGGCTGAAGCAGCGGATAATGGCAAAATGACACCAGCACGGTAAGACAGTTGAGAGGCCTTGAGAAATTGTCAGCTTGTCATCCTCCTGTTGGCTGCTGGGCCTTGGCATGTAGAAAAGGGGGAAGGACCACAAGCCTGGCAAGGCCTCCTCAGTCTCCTCAAGGAAGTCAAGCTCAGCTTGTTTGCAATCCCTGACATGGCTCCACCTGGACTGTTAGGGACCCCCCAACCCACTGCCCGATTCCCTTTCTGCCATAGGCATATCAGTCTGCAAGTGGCACAGCTGAGGAGTCCTGAATTGTTTTCCCAGTGGTTACTATGCTGCAAAGCAGCCCAGTGAAGCTGCCAATGGCTTTTTAGAGTATGTTTGAAAAAAGTACCCTCGGGGTAACTAACTGGTCATGCAAAATGCAAAGGGTCCTCCTTCAGAACCTCACACATCCCTTCAGGGAGAGGGTGATTCTGAAACCATTTGGCCTTTGTCACAAAAATGTCTTACAGGTTCAATGTGTTAGCTGAAAGATGATCTGAGCTATAACTGGGAATGTATTTGAATCTCCTGCACATCAAAGCAGTAACTATTTGTATGCAAACTTCAAAGCCTTGACTCATACCCATTGTGTGACTCTGTACAATCAAAATATTGGTTCTTTTGATTTTGCAAGTCTTCCTTTCAGACAGAGACAAACAAATTGCTGGGGAATAAGGCCATCATCAGTTGCACGTTTTATAGCACGGTCATTACTGGCCAGTGGCCACTCACGGTCCCTTGTTCGATGCTGTCCACCTCAAGCGCATCTCCCATTCCTTTTCTCAATTTTAGAATCACAAAATAAACCTCTGTTAATCCATCTCTTCTGAGATTGTGCTAAAAATGCGCACTAGAGGGTGCTGTCCCCATTGGATCTGCTCTTCCATTTCCCATGGCTCTCCCATAATCATTACGATCCCCTCTAGGAGGTCACCACTTAGAGCCTACGTCCAATTGTACCCCAAATCTATATGAGTCATTAGGTCTTTGGGTCACCTGATCAGAAGTGACTGTAGCTCATTCTTCCTTCCTTTGTTAAAGAAAAGTGTTACAAGAGGAACCTGCAAAATAAATAAATAAATGGCTATCTAGAGTGCTGGGAACGCTGATCAAATTTGCAGATGACACAAAATTGGGTGGGATAGCTAATACCCTGGAAGACAGAAACAAACTTCAAAGTGATCTTGATAGGCTGGAATGCTGGGCTGAAAACCACAGAATGAAATTTAATAGGGATAAATGCCAAGTTCTACACCTAGGAAAAAGAAACCAAATACACAGTTACAAGATGGGGGATACTTGGCTCAGCAATACTACAAACGAGAATGATCTTGGAATTGTTGTAGATCGCAAGCTGAATATGAGACAACAGTGTGATGTGGCTGCAAAAAAAGCAAATGCTATTTTGGGCTGCATTAATAGTATAGCTTCTAAATCATGTGAGGTACTGGTTCCCCTCTATTTGGCCCTGGTTAGGCCTCATCTTGAGTATTGCATCCAATTCTGGGCATCACAGTTCAAGAAGGATGCAGACAAGCTGGAGTGTGTTCAGAGGAGGGCAACCAGGATGATCAGGGGTCTGGAAACAAAGCTCTATGAAGAGAGACTGAAAGAACTGGGCAAGTTTAGCCTGGAGAAGAGAAGATTGAGAGGAGACATGAGAGCACTCTTCAAGGACTTGAAAAGTTGTCACACAGAGGAGGGCCAGGATCTCTTCTCAATCCTCCCAGAGTGCAGGACACAGAATAATGAGCTCAATTACAGGAAGCCAGATTCCGGCTGGATATCAGGAAAAATGTCCTGACTGTTAGAGCAGTACGACAGTGGAACCAATTTCCTAGGGAGGTTGTGGGCTCTCCCACACTAGAGGCCTTCAAGAGGCAGCTGGGCAACCATCTGTCAGGGATGCTTTAGGGTGTATTCCTGCATCAAGCAGGGGGTTGGACTCGATGGCCTCATAGGCCCCTTCCAACTCTACTATTCTATGATTCTATGACCCAGAAAATCCATTTTTTTTGGTTGAAGTGAAACTTGTCACCACGTCCTGCTGTGTGCAGGAAAAGCAGCATGATAAAAGCACCCACGGAATGGGCCACATGGTTGTTTTTTCCCCGTGTGAAGAAAGAGGAAGCTGCTCATCCCTATTTTGGGACAGAAAAATGACCGTAGGGAAACATGCTCCCCCCCCCCCCATCTGATGACACACTAATGCATGAGTGTGAGCCTAGTCTTGCCTTGCTCTTGATAGCATCACCTCAGGGCTGTGTTTTTATGGAATCATGTCTGCCGGAAGTACTCTCCCACACTTAGAGGATGGTCCCAATGGCAACCATCTCACCGCCCTCCATGGCAATTCCAGCCCCAAGCTGAGCTGCTCATTAGTAGCTCTGGCCGGGGGAATTCAGTGGGGAGGAGACAGCAATGCAGCTGCAGTGGCAATGGCAGTGGCACGAAGGCAGTAAATCAGCGTCAGAGTAACTGGCACCATGTCAGCTTTTATCAGTGACTGGGAACTTCAGAAACGCATGCAACTGCCTGTTCTTCCTCAGCCAAGCAGAGAACGTCGAGAGAAAAACTACCCTTTCATCATAGCCCTGTTGCTGTTTTGGATGGGGTGGCATTTCTTCTGCTTAGTGTCTGTTTTCCCACGAGAGACGTCACATTTCCCAAATGGATGCCTCCAATTTAAGCAGCTTTGGGACTATCCACTCAATGGCTCTCTTCCAGATCCCCCTTCCACTCAGCTCCCAGTGTAGTGCCAGGCCTTGCTTATCGTCTAAGCCAAGCGCGTACCATGCAGCTCCGTATCTCTGGGGGCAGGGCTGTTTTGTAAATGGGAGCGGATCCATCCTATTGCATTCAGCGTGGTGTTGCTCTCCACTGCATCCCTCGGGAGCCCAACCTGCCCTACCGCGAGCCATTAGCAGTAACAGGACATTAATAAGGAGGGGTCTTTGGTATCTTGCATAGAGGCTGACCTCTTTGAGGAGAGGCCGGGCACCTATTACAGTGCAATGATCAATCACAGCCTCCCCCTCTCTCTTTCACTCTCTCTCTCTCACACACACGCTGGACTGAATATACAAGAAAAAGCCAGAACTACCCCATCTACATGTTTGCACATATCTTTGCCCAAGTATATCAGCACTATTCATGAAGTAATATTGATTAGTACCTTTTTGTTAATTTTGTTCATTTTTAATATATGGATATATGCATACTTATTTATTTCATTTATATCAATTTGTTCCCAGGGCAGTTCACAATAACATAAATAGCAATAAAAACGATATAACATCAGAATTAAAACAGATAAAATAAATGTGTCCCTTAGTCTTCCTTATGAAGCTCAGAACAGTTTACATTGCAGGGTGGGGTGTGGGGAGCTGTCCCTGTGGTCTCCCATTGAGGGACTGATCATAGCCACACCTGCAGTCTCAGGTTCTCCCAGGCCAGTGACTAGTTCCAAGCTAACCTCCTAGCTAGGTAGTCTCCCGTGGGACATCCTAGAACTGTGATTGATTGATTGGCTGACTGACTGACTGTCAGTGCATTCTAATTCTGAGAGTACTCTTGGATCTGGCCTTGGTCCTGGATGTATAGGTAGTGGCTGTAGCCAGAAATGTATTTATGACTTGATGAAGATTCACAACCATTTTGAGATCCTATTAAAACAGAAACTCTGTTAACAAGTATCTCCTCCCGCCCACCCCACATGAAGATAAAGTGTCAAATACAAATCCAGATTGCAGACAGGCATCCAATCCATAGTTGTGACTGGCGCACACTAAAGGTATATTGATGTTGTGGTTAATGTAAGCTGAATGGAGAATGTGTGCAAACAATTACAATGAAAGAAAAGGAGAGAAGTAGCCAACAGTTGAACTGAGCAGAGCTGGAGTTGTGCTCATCCCTTTCCCTTTCAATGATATCACATCATGCCTACTATCTCCATCCACCCTGAAAACCATTCCCAAGAGAGAGAGTCATATTTCATCATTTTGCCCTTATATTAAAGCCACCAGAGACCACAAATTTACTCTCACCAGTTTGGAAGGAGAAGCTGCCTTGGATCTTGACTTCAGAAGAGAAAAAGCCCTTTGAGGACTGCCCACATAGGTAAAGGCAAGCAGTGGTGCAGAGGGTACCTCTTGCTCTAGGGCTAGATAACCTTACCACACATGCATGTGCACACCCACATGGGGGGCGGGGCGGGGAGTTTCAGCACAAACTCATAGCTTGAATTCTGTCAGGTTGCTTCTCTCTACTCCAGAAAGCCATTTGTTTCTTGTAGGAACTGTAATAAATAAACTCTTCCTATAATAAACTCTTCTGCTTATCTGCTAAGCCATCTGGTAAGACAATAATAAAAAGTGCTCAAAGTAGTCACGCTTTACATTTTTTGGCTTTCACTTAATAGTTCTGTGCCGAAACCACACCTGCCCTTTTGCAACCTCTGTGTTTCACTGCAAAAGAGGCAGTCATTTTTCTACCTCTTTTGCAGGGATGTTGAGAATTTCAGGGCTCTCACCAACAAAATGGCCAAAAACAGACTGAAAAGAATTGGAATTGCACTTCTTAAAACAGCTTAGAGTTTCTTCTGACACCACCTTTGCAACATGGTGGTCAGTTGCTCCAATGTGGCTTCTTCTACACCAGTGTCGCCCCTCCTGGAAACTGCTATGCACCATATGTGGGAAGGAATCCTAGTGTGGGTTTTCCAGTGTCACCTGGAGTTTCTGGTGTTACCTTTCTTGCACAGGAAGCAGCTGCATTCCAGAAGCTCCCACACCACACAGGCAATATGAGCAGAGGCCATCACCTGAACATGCAAGGTGAGGCGAGGCCCAGGTCTATATCTTTATTAAACTTCAGAGGCTGAAATGGTGATGAATCTAGTGCCATGCAATTCCATGAAGGCCAGATGCTCAAGGATGAAACGTTCTGACCATTGCATAAGACTACAAGAGTGTTAAGGCCATTTCAGTCGACCAGCTGGCTCTGGTCACTGTGATAAGCAATGAAAGGATGGTTAGGGTCTCTTTATGCCAAGTCATTTCTCTCCCCTTATTCTTTTCTGCTGGAGGGCCAGCAAAATCAACAGCAGCAGCAACAACCAGCAGCCTCTTTCAAGAGGGGCATTAGCTCCATTCACGCTTAATGAAGGCAGAGAAATAGTGGCAGGCACAGCTGGCAGCATTTAATAGGGATGTTCGCATGGGAGGCACAGCTGGGGGATGATTTCCTGCCATACGCTGCACAGGTCTTAAAATCAATTTCATTGGGACAGGTCTGGGACTCTACTAGATTCAGAAGCTGCTTCATGTATTGTAAGCAGAGCATGAAGCTGAATTAAAACCCTGGATGGAAGATATTGCGCATTACAAGTTTCGCCATTTCCTTATGAAAAACGAACAACACACTGGTAGGTCTCTTCTACCGTTGTAGAAAGGTTAAGATCTCTAGTCAATTTGACAAAGAGTGAAATGTTTGGAACAAATTCAGTCAAACAGTGGTTGCTTTCACTGTAAGCCTATGCGGCAGGGTCTTGCTATTTACTGTTTTACTCTGTACAGCACCATGTACATTGATGGTGCTATATTAATAATAATAATAATAATAATAATAATAATAATAATAATAATAATAATAATGCTGCAAAGTGTTGTCAAAATGTTTCTGTTGCCTCTCTTGTTGATTGCAACTTGGGCATCAGAAATGTTGAAATATTGTACACTAGCTGTGAGTTTCTGTTGAGTACTGTGGCTCCATAATATGGGTCTTAATTTGCTTTTCTGTTATCACCTGTAAAAAGAAGGTAGTTATTCAGTGAACCTCAGCCACTTGGCATGTGTATTACCAGTGTGCTTATTTGTAGGGGTGTGCACGGACCCCCCCTCCGCTTCACTTCCAGATCTGCCATTTTTGGAGCGGCCCGCTTCGCCCCGCCCCCGCTCCGCCCACTTCCGCTCCGCTCCGCTCGGAGCTCCGGATCCGGATCACAGCTCCGTTTCCCCCCCCATAGGGTTGCATTGAAAGCTAAAAAAGTATACAACTTTTTTTCTATTCAAGTTAGAAACCTCATGTTTGGCACCATGACACCTCATGGACGTATACACACGCACGCCAAGTTTCAAGCAAATCCCATCATCCCCTGATTTTTGGGGAATTTTTGAAAATCGGGCACCCCATTCACACCCCTTGGGATAGCTCCGTCAATTTGCATGTTAGAAACCTCAAACTCAGCACCAGGACAGCTTATCCATGTGTCCACATGGGCGCCCAGACTCAAGGCAATCCCATCATCCCCTGATTTTTGGCGCGGCTCTAACCTCTAACGCACCACCCATCACACCCCTTTCGATAGCTCCGTCAATTTGCAAGTTAAAAACCTCAAACTCGGCACCATGATAGCTTATCCATGTGTCCATACACACGCCAAGTTTCAAGGCAATCCCACCATCCCCTGATTTTTGGGGAATTTTTGAAAATTGGGCACCCCATTCAGACCCCTTGGGATAGCTCCGTCAATTTGCACGTTAGAAACCTCAAACTCAGCACCAGGACAGCTTATCCATGTGTCCACACGCACACCAAGTTTCAAGCAAATCCCATCATCCCCTGATTTTTGGCGCGGCTCTAACCTCTAACGCACCACCCATAACCCTAATTCACACCCCTTTCGATAGCTCCGTCAATTTGCACGTTAGAAACCTCAAACTCAGCACCATGATAGCTTATCCACGTGTCCACATGCACGCCAAGTTTCAAGGTAATCCCATCATCCCCTGATTTTTGGGGAGTTTTTGAAAATTGGGCACCCCATTCAGACCCCTTGGGATAGCTCCGTCAATTTGCATGTTAGAAACCTCAAACTCGGCACCAGGACAGCTTATCTATGTGTCCACATGGATGCCCAGACTCAAGGCAATCCCATCATCCCCTGATTTTTGGCACCCCAAATCAAGTCCCATTATACAACTACGTCAATTTGCACGTCAGAAACCTCAAACTCGGCACCATGATAGCTTATCCATGTGTCCACATGAATGCCAAGTTTCAAGGCAATCCCATCATCCCTTGATGTTAGGGGAAGTTTTGAAAATCGGGCACTCCAGTATGTCAGGGATTTAAAGTTGCAATGCAGACAGTTTCAATGGGGCCAGTTGAAAGGAAATCCCAACATGCCATGAGATAACCCTAAATCTTCTTGCACATTTGAAAAATGGATTATTGAACTTGATAAAGTCTAAGTGAGCGCAGGAAGGACTTCTCCCCTGAGTCAAAGCAAGACACATACACCATCCCTGCAAGGCGGGAAGGGGAGAAGGGAGGGAAGGCAGGCAGGCAGGCAGCATGCATTGTAGTGCCGCAAGGATGGCTTGAGCACTAACACATAGCAAACCAACCCTCCTCCTCCTCCTCTAATGGCACTGCTGCCACCTGCCTCTTGCAAAGGGGCACTTTTCCCATTCCCACCCTCAAAAAGAGAATGCTGGGCACAAGTTGCAGAAGAGAGTGGCTCTGCCTGCTGCTTGTCCTGCTTCTGTTGCGGAGCAGCCAGCCAAGGAGTTGCCCGTTTGATTTTCACAGCAGGAGAGGCAGCCTGCTTACTGGTGCCAGCCTGAGCCTTGCTGCTTTCAGCATGCCTGCTCCCTCTTCTCATGATGACTAATAAAATATTAATACTACTACTAATATGTATAAGAAGAATAAAATATTAATACTACTTAGAATATGTATAAGAATATAATAATATGTTTAAATGTAGGGAAATGGGACAAGAAGTGTGTGTATGCTTTCTCCAAAATGCTCAATCTGTGGCTGCCTGTTGCACTTCACAAAAGCAGTGCACACACAGCACACTCACAGTCCAAGTTACACAGAGAAGAAAAAGAGAATAATTTTTTTTGGTATTTTTTGGTATTTTTTGGTATATAGATAGAAGGAAACACAATCAGGATTTAAGAGAGGGGAGGGGGGAAAAGAACCAACCAAACACTACTACTAATATGCATAAGAATAATAAAATATTAATACTACTAATAATATGTATGAGAATATACTAATATACTACTAAGAATATGTAAAAGAATATAATAATATGTTTAAGAATATTACTAATAAATGTAGGGAAATGGGACAAGAAGTGTGTGTATGCTTTCAAAAGAAAGCTTTCACAAAAGCAGAAGGAACACAGTCAGGCTTTAAGAAAGGGAAGGGGGGGACAACAAAACAAACAAACAAACACACACTCCAAAATTTAAAAGTAAAGTTGATATTAAATCAAAGTAAGGGAAAAACACAGGGCAAACTAAGCTAAAAGTCAGAAAGAAGCAAACAAACACACACACGCGCGCCAAGCTAAATCCTAATCTATCTCCAAAGTCCAAACACAGCAGCAGCACTAACTAACTAAGTCCTCTCTCCACGAACGCCAACCCACAAAGAGACACAAAGCAGAAAGCTCTCAGGGTGACTCTGGCTTAGTCCCGCCTCAAACGCTGGGATTGGAGGTGATCAATTCTCATCAGGATTGGGAGTTGAATGTGCCTGTCATCGCTTCAAAAAAAAAAAAAACGTTTGTTGACCCGATTTTTAAAAAATTCTAGCACGTGAACCACAGGACGCAGAAAGTTGAGAGTAGTCTCAAAATGACCCCCATCCACGACTGTCTAAGCACAAGAATTTTCAGAATGATAGCTTAAAAAACAACCCAGTTATCCCCGATTCTTTCCCGCAATGCAATCCTATGGGCGAAAAGCCGAAAACCGCAGTTTGAGCTGCGCTGTCCCTGTTTGTTGACCAGATTTTTCAAAAAATATAGCATGCGACCCGCACGACACAGAGAGGTGAGAGTAGTCTCAAAATGACCCCCCATCCACGACTCTCTGTGCACAAGAATTTCCAGAATGATAGCTTCAAAAACAACCTAGTTATCCGCGATTATTTCCCGCAATGCAATCCTATGGCGAAATGTTTTCAAGATGGCGATCGGAGCACTCCGCCTGAACTAGGAGCTCCGAAAAATGGTCGCTTCTCTTCACCTTGCTTCTAGGGGTCCGCGGCCCGCTTCTACTCCGCCTCTGGGTAAGGCGGAGCAGGCCAATCCGCTACTGCTTCTCCACTCCTAATCGGAGCGGAGCACATGCCTACTTATTTGTGCTTGTATAACACTGATCCACTCTATCAAGTTATATACCAAAAAGTACCCTAAGGTTAAAGCATTCAGAGAGAGACTTGTACCTTGCCTGGCAACTGCCTGAGCTTTTCTGGAAAGGTCTACCTTTCCTATTTGGAAAACCATAGCTCTAACATGTGCATTTTTTTACAGCCCATATTGATAAATGTAAATTTCTGTCCTTTTCTAAAAACTCACAATAGGTAACACTAGTTTATAGTAGCAACACAAGCATGCTTATTCATAAATAAATCCCATTAAACTAAGCGGGGCCTACTTCTGTGTAATATATTAGTTAAAATATAAGTGCTAGCTTCCCCCCCTCATTACCCCCACCCCCAACCCAAATGTTTTCGTCAGCTATTTCTTCATGAATTATGAGTTGGCTAATTATCTCACTGGAAGACTAAGGTTGGTCATATCACTAAAAATAAAAAGTAAATGAGGAATAATAATAAGTCCAGGGGGTTGGACTTGATGGCCTTGTAGGCCCCTTCCAACTCTGCTATTCTATGATTCTATGAATAAGGAGAGGATTACCCCTTCATTCCACTAGGCGAAGGACGGGGAATTTGTCATGCTACCTACCTCTTTCTTCCTGCAGTCCATATAACCAGAGGTATAGATACTTCTGGGTAATCAACATATGCTTTATCAATGCGTGCTAAAAATATATAATGTAGGGCTGTGCACCCACCCCCCGATCCGCCTCGGAGGCTGATCCGGAGCCCCTGAAGCAGCCCTGATCTGCCTCGGGGGTTGCCTGAGCCACCTTGGTGCTGAAGCCGAGGCGAGATTCAGGTCCTCCAAGGCGACTTGGACTTTCCTGGGTGCTGGCTGCACAGCCAGACACCCAGAAAAGTCTCCCCTTCCCCACTAACCTGGTGCCTCTGCTGTCCGCCACTGCCGCAGCAGAGGGCCGAGGCAGGTAAGCCCCCCTCCCCCCTTCCCCACTACCTGCTGCCTCTGTCTCCACTGCAGCAGAGGCAGCAGGTAAGGGACCCGCTGAGGGCTGGCTCCAAAGCAGCCTGAAGCTTCAGAGCCAATTGGCTTCAGCTTTGGGCCACCTCGGCCGTTGCCCAAACCACCTCGGATCCGTGATTCGGAGGTCCGAAGCACCCCAATCCACTTCAGTTTCGTGGTTCGGATACGAGGCAGTGCACAGCCCTAATAGTCAGATCTGAGAATTTTCACCCTGATTCTCAATCAGATTAAGCTAAAACAGATTTGAACCAGTTGAATTATTCTCACTGGAGTAAATAGTGCTAAATGAATCACAGTACTAAATTGGACCTGGATAGTACATTAGGCTGCCTAGACTGAGGGATCCATCACACTAGCGATTTAATGCACTCCCACCATGCCTGGTTTGTGGTTTTGCAGCATGATACTCACATGATGCCATACCTGTCCTGCATACACCCCACCTCTTCCCCAGTCTTTTCCGTCTTTTCCTAGAATGGGGAAAGACTGGATTATTTTCCCCAAGCATATTTAATGCACCTTGAAGCCTCTGTGTAGTGCTGTCCTCTCGCTTTTTCCTTTGTTGGGGACATGTGCTTCGAATGGAGTCTTGCTGACGAAAGGGGAGGGTGGGGTGGTTCTCCTCCTCTACCACTCTGTGTCAAACGTTCAAATAAATGGACTTTTTATTGCTCCAACCCCACCCTCCTTGTCTGCAACTCACTCATTTTTTAAAGATAGAGATGAAACTGTACCTTGAGAGCTCTTAAGTACAGCTTTAGGCATGCCAAGTTTGAATTAGATCAGTTCATCCCTTGATTTTTTTAGGAATTGCAGGTGATATTTACTAGGCATCTGCAATATCATACCCCTCTAAGATACTAAAATTGAACCTACAGCTCCCAGCATCTCTGACTGAGGCTGATGGAAGTTAGAGTTCAATAATGTCTTGAAGGCTGTTTAATTTTGCTCATTGAGAGCTCAGTGGTAGAAGTTTCACATGCCATTGAACAGGGATCCCTTGCTAACTGTTGATTGATGTCTGCTGTATCTGACTTAACAGCCGTGAATCCAATCTACCCTGCACTAGAATCTAATACTGATATTGGAACAGTCAATGACACACTATCCAAGATGTCTAAAGAGGATTATTTAAGGATATTCCTAGATCTAACCAGATAGAGATAATTGAAGACTTGCAATCTATTAAGAACTTTTTGTCAGAGCCTTATACCGTATTGGCTACACTAGTAAAAATTCATACAAGAGCCGAGTCAACCAGCCTCACCTCTTCTGGGAAAGACCACTGTGATAAGGGTATTAACACAGAACATCCCATAGGACACCTTATACTTAGGATCAATACTACTTAAAAAAAGAAAAAAGGTAGCTCTAACAATAAGCTACAAAAAAAGAGTAAAAACATTAAAACCACCAGAACCTCTCTCCAAAATAGAAGCAAAACCAAAAACAATAAAATGAACTATCAGAAACTATTTAAGTTGATAGATTCTCAAACACCCGACCTGATGACAGACCACAAAAAAAGGCATAAATCTAAAAAGCAAAATGAAACAACCCAACAAAACAACATTGACATTACAGTCTCAGGAGATAGAGACTCTGGAGACCCAGAAGCACCTCCCCTCAATAACATGCCCTATGACTTAACAGCCTCCTTGAATACAATTCAGGACCCTTGACAGTTCGTTCTAGCCCCTAGCTGTCCAACGCCTCTCAAGCAAAATCAAAGACAACAAAGTCAAAGTAAACAAATTCCATCCACCTGGAACTTAGTCCTTGACTGTACCAAGTTAGTTTTTTCAAATTTTCCTAAACCTAGGGGCTTGCTATCGCAGCTCCAACGGAAAACTCACTTTATTAGGTTATTAACAGAAACAATATCTCAGACCATTAAAATAGAGAATAACCTTCAAATAGAATATCTTTATTACAATCAGGATCATGCTCGTGCAGTTATCACCTTTGCGAACAAATATACCACCACCAGGTAGAATTTATCCAGAGGAAGATGCAAGCAGAGTGTTGGTTGTCAGTATTTTTTGTTGATCAAGAAGTTTTAGATATTAAAGAATACTTCGTGGAAGTATCAGCCAGGATGGCAGGGGAATACTGAGGCTCAGGTTTTGATTATTGCATAGCATGTGTTGTTGTTGTTTTGGTGGAAGAGAAGAGGAAAGAAGTCCGAAAGACAGAAACAAATAGACTAAGAGTGATATTAAGAAGAGTTTTTTTGCACTGGATTTGGGCGCAGCCGGGGAGGCGGCTGAGGTTTTAGTAGAAGTTTTAGACATGGTAGAGGGTTTTTAGATGTAGTAAAAGAATTTAGAAATGGGGGAGAAAGACAAAATAGAGAGAAGATGGGCAGAGATGAGATGTGTGTCATTTTTTGTAAACCAGGCCACTAGAAGCATTAAGGCAAATTAGAAGTGTTGGTGGTTACCAGGGTGCAGCCCTGGGGAAGGCAGAATGATGGTAAGAAAGAGATTTAGTAGCTGGTTGTGATGAGAAAGAGAAGAGAGTTGAAAAGGAAAGAAAGACTGGGGAAATGCCTAATATTTGGAAATTAAAATTAAATGAGCCCTTCTTGACTCTGTACATGAAATAGCTAATATTGTGAATGTCCAGTAGATACTGGCGCCATAAAAAAAAAAAAGCATGCTCAATAAAATAATTTTGCCTCTCTGGACGCAGATTGTGAGTAATGGGGATTGATAGAAAGTTTTCCAACACTCCCCTGAGTAAACTTATAAGAGTAAAAATCAGCCCTCTACAATGTGATCACTCTTTCATTATGATGTCTAAAGCCCTGTAAACTTTGTGTGAAGAGTTGTTACCAAAACTAAATGTAAATATAGAATGTAGTATTGGTAGTATTTATGTGTTTATATCCGTTATTATTTGTTAGTTTTCATGAGTGAATGTGAAGAAAATTTGCCTCCAGAAACTGCAGCAAGGGCCATTTGTGTACCGAGCAGAAGATTCTGGGCAAATAAGGCTTTTAAAGTCTGTGGTCCGTGCAGATATGGCGCCCCCCTAAAGTAACACAGTCGCCAATCCCAAGAAAAGCCCAAGAATTAATTTAAGGTCTTATGCAGCAAGAGATTATTGTCCCAAGTCATAACGTGGTCCCAAATCCTGTCACTATTATGTGCAGCATCCCAGTTGATGTCTGTATAGATATACTTGTAAATTTAAGTTCAGTTTCTTTTAGTATATTAGTGCATAAAGATTTGCAATACCTTTTTGCATTATTGATTTGTTCCAAATTTGTTAAGTGAAAGAGGCCACAAAATAGCAAAATGAAAACTGCAGTGGTGTAGGGCCTAAAGTGAAGTATTTGGGACACGCGTTGTCACAGGGTACCCGAAAATTGTCATGTAAAAGAGTGCATGCCATTATGTAAATGAAGAGGTGCTTTGCTAGTTTCTGCTTTTCTTTACTAATGATTGCTCAGCTTCATAGAACCCAGGATTTTTATAGTGGATATGTAGGCAATATGCTTATAAAGTTGTACCAGCAAATTGGACTAGTTGTTGTTATCTAACTACTTTACTTCCACCAATGTAAGCAATGTCTTTGCCATACAGATGTGTCAAAAGAAGCATTGAAACATCTTTAGAAATTATTGCACAAGGGTCAGGACAATCTTGGCTTCCCAATTTGAATAGACTAAAAAGAGCTTTTATGATGTTTGTGATTGTTATTATGCTTGTGCTTTGTTGCTTTGCACCATGTATAGTACCTATAGTTCAGAAACTAATTTCCAGTGCTGTTACCTCTCATGCTTATATGATGGTATCCACATCAGAAGATGATAAATAAGCAAAATTAAGAGAATGGTCTGAAAGAGGCCAAGCCTGTGTAGAAACCTCGCAATGTGACCCTATCAGTAAGGAATTACTGACGGGTCAAAAGGGAGGACTGATATAAATAATAGTTAACTGTACTCTATCAGAACACAAGCAGTAAGGTAACCTTTGCCTTGGCAAACATGCAACCTAAGCGAAGAGACCATAGCTGAGGTCAAGAGGTAAGCGCGTTATCTTAGAAGACCCAGCTCAGTCAACAGACAAATACACAATGAGTTACTGCTAAGAATAGTATTTGCAATGCTATGAGTTTCTTGTGGAAATATACTCAAGCATGACACTGTATGACCTAATATGTAACTTGTTTGCAATACAGTATAAAAGCCCTGGATGAGAAACATTCAGGGCTGCTGCTGCTATTCCTAAATTTGAAGCAGGCAGTCTTTTCGCTGCGGAAATAAAGCCAAGGCTTTGATCTTACCCCATGTCTATTTGTTATTTGGTTCCGGCGGCTAGACACGATCCTAGAGAGAGAGCTCAGTTTGAGGGCTCTTACCACAATTCACGCACCTTACCCTAGCAATATGGAAAAAATGGTCAACCTATCTCTCTCCCCCAGAGTCTCCAATGCTACCTTTTTTAGATCATCCATCTTTTAGACATGAAGATAAATATGCCCAGTTTGCTGGGTGGGATAGTAAGGGGATCTATCGTTTGAGGGACTTTTTAGTCAAAGACCAAATAATTAACAATAGTCAACTAAAAGACAAGCTAAAAGGGATCAATCCCTCTTGGCTCCAACTGACACAAGTCAGAACATTCTTAAATAAAAATTCAGTAACGAGATGGATTTTCACCCTCTCTCCCCCTTTGAGCATCTATGTGTGAGATTCAAAGGGAAAGATAAAGGTGTGACCTCAGCAATTTATGACCTATTGCTTGAGAGGGGCGGTGGCTTCTCCCTGGCTCTGAGGAGCATATGGGAAACTGATCTACATATACAGATTGAAGATACAAAATGGAAACAAATTTGGATAAATCCCCCCCTTCGAACAATATCGTCCCGCATACAGGAGTCAGCCCTCAAGGTTATATTAAGATGGTATATAACTCCAATTCAACTCTCACATGCAACTACTTCAATCTCCCCACTGTGTTGGAGAGGATGCGATGAAAAGGGCTTTTACTTACATATGTGGTGGGAGTGTAAGGCCCTGAAGCAGTTCTGGGAAACTATCTTCAATATAATTTCTAAGGCCACTGATCAGATAATCTTGCCAGAACCAAGCCTGGCCCTGCTGTCCCTGCCCAATGCTCTAAACCCCTCCCTTACCCATAAAGAATTGGTATTTATCCTCCTTACGGCAGCTCGTTTAGAAATCGCCAAACATTGGAAGGATCCGAAGGGCCCTACACTCACTGGATGGAAAGGGAAAGTGTGGGATATAGCCTGCTCTGAAAAATTAACCTACCACCGCAGAGTCTCGTCGGGCCAACTTAGCTATGACCCATTCAATGAAATATGGTCTCCTTTTCTCGATTACATCAATGGTGCAGATGTGGCATCCAACTCTGGTTTAACAAATCTTCCTCTGACCACAGTAAATTGAAGGAAACAAGCTTGGTTCGGCATCTACAGAAATCGTGTTTATGTATTTATAAGAAACGCTGTCTGACTTGTATGTTTTTGTATATATTTTTGACTTTTTTAAAACTGCTTTGTTAAATAGAGTTTAATAAATAAATAAATAAAAATGTCTGGAAGGCCACAGGTTCCCTATCTCTGTTCTAAAGCAAAACAAACTCACATTAAAAAAATATTGAAACTCTTAGAACCAAACCAGATGCTATCAAGAGCCCTGGCTTAGTTTGCTTAACTTTTAAAAACAAATGAAATAAACTTCATAGTCAAATGCAGATCTAATACTAAGGTTTATAGAAGGAAAAAAATGCCTTCATTATAAGGTTAACAGATCAAGAAAAGAGTGGTTAGAGGAAGAGCTGCGGGGAAATACATAAAAAGTCTTTACATAACCTGCAGGAGCAGCTGCTGCTGAGCTGGAGTGCCTTCCCACCCCACAACCCCAGTGCTTGATCAGCCAAGACCAGGCATTTGCAGAGCACTTTCCCCCTTAAGGCTCTCGACTTTCCCCCAGTGCTTGCCCACGGTGCAGAGCTCAGGGTCACTCCACTTTGTGAGGGACTTGAGCCAACAGAAGTGCGTCCCAAGCCCCCCCCCCCCATACACACACCGTCCTCTCCAAGTGGGCAGGGGGACATTGCAGCTCTTCTGAAAGGGAGGCATAGCACACTGAATGTGCAGATGGATGGCATGTCCATATTGTTTTTAATGCTGTATGTTGCCTAGGGTATTGTTTTATTGGTTGTTTTATCTTGTTTAAATTGTTTTTAACCTTGTATGCTGCCTAAAGTATTTTGTATATAGGTGGGATATACATTTGATGATGATGATGATGATGATGATGATGATGATGATGATGATAATATAGCTGCAAAGGTGTGGGGCAAGTGGCATTATAAGCTGGCCCCACATTACGTGCGGACTCCCTCATCACACCATGTCCTGCCCTGTAAGGGGACAATGTAGGGACAGAGTTGAGATAACTAAACTGTTCCTCCCCTCTTCCTATGGTTCCAAGATTGTTCAAGCTTTCCCTCACTTGCTATTTGCACAGCAAAAACTGTTAAAAAAACTGACATCCCATCTAGTTTACTGGACACTATCTTACCCTTTTTGCCTGATGTTAGTGAAAGTCAGAATACGGTCAGAACCACTTAGCAGCAAACCATGTCCCCTTTTTGAAGGCCTCTGGGGAAGAGACCATCAGGTTAAGCCACCAACCCTATCCTTGCAGTGAACCAGTACCCCAGGCTGGCTGCTGCCTCTGCTGTGCACCTCTTCTCTGTGAGGCAAGCATGGCATGGGAATAACCACCACCACCACCAACCCATCTGCTTGGGAAATAAGGAATTTACAATGGTTAAGAAAGCACACACACCCTAACCCATTAGGGATTGGTCACTACTTTTAGTGGAAAGGCAGAACATATATTAAACAAACAAACAAGGGCACAGTCCTCTGCGTGTTTAGACAGAAAATGGAGATTGCTGCAGATTTAACCACGACTGAAGGCACAGCTTACAGGGACTAGTTCAAAAAGCTGGCAACCCTACTTCTAATTAGCTCTCCTACCAAGTTCATTGCAGTGCTGTCTGCCAGGAATCAGGGGTCACGCAATGTGGAATGTGGCCAGCAGAGGGACCAGTGATCTAGCTTTGTTCAAGGGAGGTCCAAGGTGTGGGATGTGTGAATGCAACCACAGATGTAAGCTCTTTAGATCAATGAATACAGTGCAGGCTTAGTAGTCTGGGGCTAGGAAAGCAGGCTTGAAAATAGCAAAAGCCTGTCACATACGCAAGGCAGGGAGAAGAAATGTGCTGTCAAAAAACGTAATCTCTTCCAAGTGCAGAAATCCAACAGTGGGAGGATTTACGGGAGTTCAGATCCAGGGGACGCCAGGAAAGACAGCTAAATAAACACATAGATCATGCATCTTGAAAGCTGATGTCAGGCCCATAAAAAATCAACTTGATTATAGGAGCAGACAGGTGGTGATTGGTGCAACCCCTGCGCATTTGTCTTGGAGCCTTTGGCTGGCCTTGTCCAGTGGAAACATCACTGAGCAGATGTTTTCCTGATTGCAAATGTTGTGAAATTTATAATCCACAGCCTCATACTCAAACAATCTTAGAGCTGTTTGGAGAGGAAAAGTGCAAGTTCATCCAATTTGCTTGCTGTCCAAAACTGCAGCAGCATTGGAGATGTGGAAGGAAATTCATCTCAGGCTGAGAACTGAGAAACTATGCTGGAACGCTTCAAGGCATTGCACATGAAACCTGTGGAGCCCTGGCCTTCAATGGTTTCATCCCCATCCATAGTGGTTGAGCTGGATGCAGTAGCAGGCCACACAACAGAATGCACAGGCATTTGCTTCACAGGGGGATGTTTAGAATCATAGAATTATAGAACAGTAGAGTTGGAAAGGGCCTACAAGGCCATCGAGTCCAACCCCCTGTTCAACACAGGAATCCACCCTAAAGCATCCCTGACAGATGGTTGTCCAGCTGCCCCTTGAATGACTCTAGTGTGGGAGAGCCCACAACCTCCCTAGGTAACTGGTTCCATTGTCATACTCAGGGCCGGTGCCAGACTATTTTGCGCCCTAGGCAAGGTGAGCTACTTTCACCCCCCACCCACCCCAAAATGCCAACTTTGATTTTTAAGAACATATGTTTCCTGGAAAAAATAAGAAGCACAAAACTTGAAACTGCTAAATTCATTTTAAAGTACAAGAAATACGCCATGCTAATTATAGCAAACAAATTGGAAAGGAACGTCTATGGGTCTAAAATGCATTATTTAATAGGAATATCACCTCCAAATCACCCCCCCAACTCACACACGCGCGCACACTCAGCATCATTCACGCCAAACAAACACACACATGAACACATGCATTCACTCAAAGACCCCCTGCACCCATACATTCTCTCTCTCGCGCGCGCGCTCTCTTCCGGGCACGTTCTGGAAGTCCGAACATGGAGCCGCCCCACCCCCACCCCAGCGTTCCTGTCTTCGCTTTGGCTGGGCAGGTGCGGGGCACCATCTCGCCCGCCCATGCCCAGCTGAACCCTCGGGCTGGCCCGGCTCACAGCCAACGCGCATGAGTGCTGTGCTGTGCCCGGCACCCCTCTTAGCTTGGCGCTCTAGGCGGCCGCCTGAGTGGCCTCTATGGTAGCACCGGCCCTGGTCATACTGCTCTAACAGTCAGGAAGTTTTTCCTGATGTCCAGCAGGAATCTGACTTCCTGTAACTTGAGCCCGTTATTCTGTGTCCTGCACTCTGGGATGATCAAGAAGAGATCCTGGCCCTCCTCTGTGTGACAACCTTTTAAGTTTTGGATATTCCAGTTCAAAAGTTTGTCACCTCTTAGGTTGAATACAGATGTGGATTATTTTGTAAACAAATGCTTGGTGAATACAGTGAAAGCATGGAATAGTTTCATGCAGTCCTGGGGTGTGTGCACTGTTGTTGCTTTTAACATATCTGTTACTAATGAGTACAATTGTTTGGCTCTATACACATGAGTAAAGTATTACTTGTGATTCTATTTTTGAATAATACTCATTATTTTCTCATCGATGCGGTGATCAGTGCCATGTCTTGACAGTGTCACATCTGTGCCCCAAGGCCTTGAACTCCCGCATTGGTGCTCCATCCCATTATCTGCATGGAAAGGACCGCAAGTACGGGTTTTGTGTGAAAGAGCCGCTGCTGCCCCCCCCCCATGTACCCAAGCCTGTGCGTGCTGCGGACATTGCACAGCCGCTCAGAGGACGAGTAGCCTTTTTTGGTTCTTTATTTTTTTATCTGTAAATGTGAAGCTTTGCATTTACACATAAAGGAAAAGGAAAAACAACAGCCGGGAAGAATGCAGTGCTCTGGCTCTGCCCATCCTCCCCAATTCATTTATTTATTAATTTACTATTTATTTATTTTTAAACGATGGTCCGCAGAGGTGTGGAGGTGGCCCAGTGGCCATTCAACACACTGGGCTGCCCCTTCCCCAGTTCACCTCTCACTCAGTTCTTTAATTTTTTTTAACTTTAATTTTTTACTTACATTATTTTTTTAAAGCAATGTTCCATGGAGGCGGTCCAGCAGGCATTCAGCCCACTCCTCTGCCCCTCCCCTTGTTCCGGATGGGCGACCAATCAGGGTGAGGCATTGGCCAGGACACACCTCTGGCATAGTGCTGGAGGATGGTGACAGATGGCAAATGCACATCTGTGCCTTGCTGATAGAAAAAAGTTGCGGTAAGTAGCCAACTTCTTAAAGCTAAACTTTGCCCCTGGGTGGCTTCACGATGGCAGCTGTATCATATAGATGACTTGCCGCCACTGAGGATCCATCCCGGGGCAAACCCCTCATCAAGATGTACCCCAAGTTTCATCTATAGCTTTTTGAGAGCAGTTGTGGCCCATTAAATAAGATGCAGGGGGCAGAGCCGTTTGCTGCCCACATCAAACTCCCCAGGGCCAATACTAGTTAACCTCATGCCTGTTCTCGCTGTGTCATTGCCAGGAGTCCTCAGTCAGACTTCAGTCATCCACTCTTCTAATCGCTCTCTGATTGGAGTCTATTCTGCATGTGCACTAAAGGAGAGGACCTTTGGGCATGCTCCATTCTCCTTTTGCTTCAGCAGGGCAGCATAGGCACAGCAGAGACACTGGGAGCAGTCTAAAAGGTAGCAGGCAGGCAGGGCACTTGCCAGCACCATCCTGCCTGAGTGCATATTTGAGTATGCACACCCCTCCCCGAGTAACCAGAGGACTGGCAAAAATTGCTTACAGAATGGGTGACAAAATAGAATGCTACAGATTGTCTCTTCTGTGGCCGTAGGCAGAGCTACAAGTATGGAGGGTCTTGTCTCCCTTTCCCAGCAACTGTGGAAAGCGTCTCTCATGAGGGCACAACCGCAACCTCATAGGAGAAGATGGAGAGGTAGAAAAGGGTGTGTGCTGATGGGTGGGGAGGGGAGAAACTGGATTGGGCAATGTCCTATGGTTCTCCAGTCCCCTCCTTGTCCATTGAAAGGTATGTCTGCTAGATAGGCTCAGCGACCCGTCTTGTTGACTTTTTGTATTTTGAACAGAGGCAAAATGGCCTCCATTGCCCTCTCACCCTGCTTGGCTCTTTGTGGCATGGCGTAGTGTAGGTAGAGGCCCTGGACTTAGAGCCCTCTGCCTATCAGGAGCACAACCCATAGGATTGCACCCTATTTTTTTTATTTTTATCCCTCACAAAGAAGCTCTTTGTTCCAAAATGTGTTGGATTCATTAATTTTAAAAAAATAAATCAAAAAACCAGCAGCACCTTGAGAACATGTACTTTTTCGGGATTCAGTCACATTATAAAATGGGGAGGATATTCCACAGAAGAAGTATTATCACTGAAAACACCCTCTCCCTGGTTAGCCATCCACTTCACCTCCAAATCCCTACATGGTTTGGGACTGGGATCCCTGAAGGACCACCTTTTCTGGGTGCCCCCTGCTTTTGCAGGAGAGGCCTCTACACAGATGGAGGTATTCTAAGTGTTTTTACTTCAGCTGATCACTCAGAGGAACAGGAAAGGTGTGTTTCCATCCATAAACAGCCTGCCTAGGCTGCCCATACCCTCTGGAAAGTTCCGGAAACCTCCTGGGAGAGCTGGGGGTCCAGAGGAACCGGACGTAGGGCCCAAAATACCGGGGTTGTGGTTACTGGGCCTGCAGCAACCACAACCCCAACTTACCGGGCCTAAATTTCCCTGGCCAGTGGCGGCGGCCATCTTGAATCTCACCCGAACTCACCCGAGATCTCTTGCATGAGTTCAGTCGAGATTCAAGATGGCCACCGTGAGGGGTGGGCGGTGAGAGCAAGGTGAGTGGTTGGGGGCTGCATGCAGGAATTTCCAGCAACGCAGCCTCCAGCACCCCCCAGCGCAGAAGCAGCAGCAGCAGCAGAAGCAGCAGCAGCAAGAAGCAGAAGAAGCAGCAGCAAGAAGAAGCAAAAAGAAGCAAGCAGCAGGAGGAGGAGAAGATAGAGTAGGAGGTAAGACTGAGGTTTGAGTGTGTGTTTGTGTGTGAGAGAGAATGTGTGAGTGCCATGGGGTGCATGGGGTCTTTGAGTGAATGCACGTGTGCATGCATATGTGCATGCGTGTTTTTGGAGTGAGTGATGCTGTGTGTGTGTGTGCGCGCACACATGCACACGTGTGCTGGCAGTGTGAGTGTATTGATGTCTGAATGGGATGCCTGGTTGTTTGACTGAATGAATGCATGTGCATGTTTGTAGTGGGGGTGGCTGTAGTTTTCTGTGAGTTGGGGGGATGATTTGAGGTGATGTTCCTATTAAATAATGCATTTTAGACCCATAGACCTTCCTTTCCAATTTGTTTACTATAATTGGCATGATGTATATTTTATAACAGTGGCTGACAATTGTTCATCCTTCTTAAAGAAACTTTTAAAAAATTAACAGGTTTGCTATCATCATCATCATCATCATCATCATCATCATCTATCTTTTCTTGCTTGTGGTGGTTTTTCTAGAAGAACATGATGGGCTTTGCCAAGTCATGTTGTCTTTTACTGATTCAGAAATGTCCTGACTGTTGAACATGTTTTAAGTATGACTGCTTTCTGGATGTTAGCGTGCATGTATTTTGGTAGGCCTAATTTTTGAAGGTTTTCTGTAAAAACAACCACGATGTCATGCTGGTGACTGATGTGACTAACAAATCATTGTAAGTTTTTCCTGTTGCCATAGTTCTTTAACTTCCATATCCAGTCGTGTATATTTTTCTTTTCTGCAACATTTTTGTCATTAGGTATAGCAATTTCAATGTAGGTGTGTTTTTCTCTGTTGTTTTTGACTGTTATGTCTGGTTGAAGTTGAAACAAGCTAAGACAAGCTTTAATCCATTTTGTTCCATGGCTAACGTTTGCAGGCTAATAGTAGTTTATACTCTTTCTGAATGCTTGGTTGTTTGGTTGTTGTATACTTGTCAACTGCTTCATTTGTTCAGTGGTAGCAGTATGCAGTAAGGTGATGGGGAAACAGTGTTAAATGTTAGGAAAGGTTAGACTATGGTCATCCCATGAAAGATTTGTAGTCAGAAAAGATATTTAAGGGAAGGTAAGACTGTTTCACACACAGGGCTCATCTACACCAAGCAGGATATTCCACTTTGAAAGCGGTATAGAAAAGCCAGGAGCCACACTACTGCTTTATAGCAGTATTGAAGTGTACTGACAACTGTTGGGGCCCATGACACATACCATATACCACTTTCATACTACTTTCATAGTGTTATATCCTGCTTGGTGTAGATGTGTCATGGGCCCCAACAGTTGTCAGTGCACTTCAGTACCACTATAAAGCAGTAGTGTAGCTCCTGCAGTGCAGCTGAATACTTCTATAAAGTAATAGTATGGCTCCTGCCTTTTATATACCGCTTTCATAGTGGAATACCCTGCTTGGTGTAGCTGAGCACACAGTATAGCAAAAGTGGACAGTGCTACAGAAGTAGGAATGAGTGAAGTTAATTTCAGATACATTGAATGTCTCACTTATACTTTATTCCAGTGATTTTAACATTAAGATGTTATGTAGAACAGGTTTGTCTTAATTGTGTGCTGTGAAATCAGACCTGTGACGAAGGCCATGTTTGGGTGGGCACACCCCTTTGGGGGCTGGACATGCTCGTGAGCACGCCCCCTTGGGGGCTGGACATGTTGGTGGGCACATTCCCCCATGTTGTCCTCCTTTTTGGTTTCCAAAATATGGTCACCCTAAGCCTGCCTAGCAGTCCCAGCACCATCTGTGACCCTGAGGAATCTACCATTCCTGCAGAGCCTCTGGACCCGATGTTCCAGTTGCAGGGCTAGAGATCGCCATGCTGTTTGCTTGGACTCTCACCTGGATCTTGGACTTCTGTCCTTGTCACCATCAGGCCACAGAAGCAAAGGAGACAATAGTCCGGGCGGGCATTTCAGGGCCACCAGCAAAACACACTGCTTCATGTGAGACTACTTGGAAGGTGGGGGAAGACTATGTAGGCATCTGGCTGAGAGCCAGGAGGGGTGCCCCCCGATCCTAAAAAGACTCTCCCTACAAGACGGGCCTGTGCTGAAGCATCAGTTTTGGTTAGCTGCAAGCCAGCTGGCTGCTAGATTTGTATCTGCAAGCCTCTCCAGCGCTGAGAAACAGATTCTGCTGAAACAATGACTGTCATGGGGGACATTTATAGTAAGTAAGACTCTTCAGCCCACCCTACACTTTATGTGTGGATTTCATAGACACAAGAATGACAACTGCAGGCCATCTAGTTCTGGCAATGGATCTCTGGAGTTTGTATCTTTCCCTGCTCTACTGCCTGTAATCCTTTTTAACTTCAGATGCCAGAAATTGAACTACTGTCCCTTATATGATTCCATTTTGCATGTTACAAAGCAGTTCTCCAAGTATAGTGAGCATAAATTGTCACCGAGGCTATGGCGAACTAAAAGCAGACAGTTCAACCCACTGATGAAATACATCAGTCCACAACTCACTTCAGTCCAGAGCCTCCTGACATGCAAAAGAGTTGCATGAATTGGCCCTTGGTTAGAAAGACTGGTGTGCATCTGAACTGAGATAGGAACCAAAGCCCTTTGGGATTCAAGGGGGATTGGCTATCCGGCATGTCTGCAACTCCTTGGATAATTATAGTCAATGAAAATGTTTGAGTCCCATGGAAGAATTGCCTGATTCCTCTCAAGAGCTTAGTGATCTGAAAAATTCACATTAACAGTCCAATGTATCAGTCTGAACTCATTCTTATCTTTCAAACAGAGCAATAATCACACAGACAAGGAATGACAAATTGAAGTCCCTGAAGTGTGAAAACCTGAGTTCTGCCACTTACATCTTGTTCCTGGGAAGTTTGTACTTCATTCCTCTTGCCACTGATTCCATAATAGCAACAGCCTCCCTTGCAAGCAAAATGTTTTTGTCCTACAAGAAGGAAGTACCTAGCAGTTTCACTGAGATCATTTGGAGATTCCAGGTTTAAGCACTCTTCAATATCCACAGTATTTACCACTTCAATGGTTATCTATATATTTGGGGTGTGCACTCCGCCTCGGAATTATCTGGTAACCACGAACATCGGTGAAGTATCCAGAGTGGAGGTTGGCCGCTTCTAAACTCATCAAATAATATCAGAGTGGAGGCACGCCCAATCGGTGCTTCTAATGTCTCCGTAATTATTCGACCATTTTGTGTGTGTGTGTGGTGTCTAATTGAAAACTTCCCAATAAGGAACATGGGATGGGGCAGTTTTGATAATTGAGATTATTGACATCTGCAGCTAACCAATTAGGAATTGCCACAGTGCTGTCCGTGACCATGCTCCAATTGCAGTGCTCGGGGGAGGGAATTTTCTCACGGTCCTTGATTCCACACGCTCATTGCTGTTCTTGGTCTTGTGGAGTTTGTTTCGGTCAAAGGGAGAGAAAGATCCTTTTTTCTTTGCACACACAGTGCAAAGTGAGGTGGGGGTGTTTATTTGCAAAGTGAGATTTAGAGAGGAGAGAAAGAAGGAGAGAGTGAAAGAGAGAGAGAGATCTACGAGATCTAGAGATGACTGTTTCTTTGCAGAGAGAGAAGGAGAGAGAGGGACCTGTTCCACCTGTTCCACCCCCAGTGTGCGTGCATGTGCCTGCCTGTTCTGTTAAAGCTTTTCCCTCCAATGTGCCTGTCTGTTCCGCCTTGCAGGGCTGGGTTGCGTTGTTGTTGTTGTTGTTGTTGTTGTTGTTGTTGTTGTTATTTCCCCGTAATGGTTTGACGTGCTGTAGCTCTCCTTCCTCAGAGCCTTCCCAGCAGCACTTGGCTTCAAAGTTACAAGTGTCTTCTTCTTGTACTTGTATGTTTGCGTGTTTTAGGGTTTTGCTGTGCACACAAGCAGCATGCAATTAATAAAGCACACTTTGATAACATTCTATCACGAGGCATGGGAAACACTGACTGCTGCGGCTGTGCTGGTTCTAGCCATTGAGGGAGAGGGAGTGCAGGGCTGGTTAGTTGGTTGCGCCTTTCTGCTTGGACTCATAGAAGTCAGCCTCAATGTGGAAGTGCTGCTGGGCTGGCATCGTTAGTGAGTAAGCTTCTACACCTGAGTCAGGCAGGCTGTTCATTTCTCAGTTAAACCATTACTCCTATTGGCTGGCTGGGCTTCCAGTGCAGAGGGGGTCATCCTCCTGCTGCTGTATAGCCTCCTACAGGGAAGCTGTTG
Organism: Elgaria multicarinata webbii; assembly: GCF_023053635.1. Lineage (NCBI taxonomy): Eukaryota > Metazoa > Chordata > Lepidosauria > Squamata > Anguidae > Elgaria > Elgaria multicarinata. Next base: position 97,953,991 of record NC_086171.1, on the reverse strand, counting down.
TTGTTGCCTTGACTCCTCTCACTTCAATGTGCCTGACCGACAGTGGGGGAGGGGTGCCTCCTCCTCCTCCTCCTCCTTCAAGCCTCCTGTCCTCTTGTCCTCTCTGAGGCTGGGCAAGCTGTGTGCTGCTGTTGTGGCATTTATTAATATATTTACTTATTTATTATTGCCCTACATGCTTTCCCACTGCTTCGTTTCCCTCTCTCCCATGAGAGGTGCCTGAAAGAGGACATTTGATTTCAGACTTTAAAAAAATCCCTATAAATCACTGCATTAAAAGCCCTTTTTAAAAGCTGTCACAGTGCCAATTTTCATGTGTTTATCTTTAAAACTGAGGGAGCTGTAAGTATTTCTGTTAATTCCCATTGACGAGAATGTACCAGTTACCCAAAAACAGAACAGTTCTTCGATGGGTAATTCAACGAGGCAGAGAGAGGGATCCGCTTCGGAAATCAAGGTGGAGAAACACCTCTACAGAGCTCTGGATAGAATTTCGAGGCAGAGAAGACACATTTTGCACACCCATATTATATATCCTACAAAATGAATTCCCATCATACCAAGTGTGACCAAGAATCAGAATCCAGGGTAGGGCTATGCGGATAGAAGCAGGGTTGATTATCAATGACTGGGGTCGCTAGGAGAAGATTTAGAGAGAATCTGCATTATACACCCTTTCCTGTGCTAGGTATTTTTTTTTCAAAATGTGATCATTGTCTGAATGAATACAGCTCAGTTTCCACTGTGTGGATCAGTGCCACACACAAATAAATTGTGTTTTATTTGTCCCATAATTAAGAAGAGTTTGAAAGGTCACAAGAAATTGTATTCTATGATTGTGTTTGTAGCATGTGCGCATGATACAAGCCTCAGTATAGTGCTGCAATTGCGAGGGAAAGAGGATGGTGTGTTGCCATTTAAGTTTCCTCTCTTTCTTTCGGTCTTTCATTCTTTGATTGTGCATAGCAGTGAAGGTTCAACAATAAATTGCACGGTAATTCACAGCGGCACAGCTCTGTACATGCACAGTTAAATATAGTTGCCCAAAATTCAAGATGGAGGAAAAACACAGGGTGGAGGGGGGAAGGTCTTGGAGCCATTATTTATTTATTTATTCCTGCCTGCAAATCCCATAAAAATCTCAAAAAGATCAGTGCAAGGACAGAGCAGGGAACTAACGGAGGAGGAAGACATGAAGGCAGAGAAAAGGATGGATGTTCAAAACAGGTTTTGTAGCTTTTAAGCTTGTCCTGGGGCTTGTCTTGATGAAGGGTTTTCCCTGGGGTGGATTTACAGTAGTGGCAGGTCATCTACATAATGTGGCTGCCATTGTGAAGCCATTCAGGGGCAAACCCCAGAAATGCCACTGAAAAAAAGTTGGGCACTTACCCTGACTTTTTTGTCTGCGGAGGCATGTCACAGCCAATAGTGATTGGTCACTATTGGCTGGACAGCGAAGGGGGCAGACCTCCAGGAGCTGAGGAGAGCCCCGTGCATCCTGGTAAATAATTAAAAAAGGGGGTGGTGGAGAGGATTGGGCCCTGTGGATCTGTAAATAATAATAAAAATGGGGGGAGGATAGGAACGAGCCCTCCCATTTTTAATATTTTTATCTATATCTGCACAGTTTTGCAGATACAGATAAAAAAAACCAAAACCGGGGGGGGGGGAGGAGGAACGGGCAGCCAGAGGGAGGTCAGAGAGAGGAGAGGTGGTTCAGGCACCCCATGTCCCACTCCTTGTCCTCCTCTGGCTGCCTCATTCCTCCCCCATCCCTCAGTGGCGCCGGCAACTCCGCACTTGTGTCCCGTCCTGTGCAGATGCCGGGAAGGAGTGAAAATGCGGGACCCCAAGGCCTCACGGCGCCAAAGCACTGCCATCAAGACAGGGGCCTAGTGGTAAAGAAGAGTTATAATACCACTAGTTTGGAACAGATCTGTCTTTGTAGTGCATCATTAAAGTGGCTTGGGAAACAAAGGAATATTGAAGATGAAATAGCATAATGTGTAGAATGCCAGGATAAAATGCTCATGTAAATTAGGTATTTATCTTTTCCTGGTGCTGTCCCAAAGTGCATCCTTTTATTTCTCCCATATCTGTAGATGCTTGGTTGGTATTCATTGCATGGCCAAATGTAAAATGTTCCTCTTGATACTTTTGCAGAGAAGGCAAAACCTGCTGTTCATCCCTGACAGTGGGTGGCACACAGGGAGGCCACAGCTGGTCACAATGTCCCACTCTGCACACCAAGGCATCATCAGTAACAGTCATTTTGCTAGCTTATCATTAGGGGGCACAAACCAGGCAAAGTTACACATTTTACATTCAGTTGGTTCCAGCGTGAGAGTTAAGCATGTGTTTTAAGTCCTGCATCACATCAATCCTTAATTTCAACAGGATTGTGCCCAAACTTATTATGCTAGCACGCACAACCCCATCACTCATTAGTAATAAACTTTTTCATTCTAAATTGAAAATATACAAATTGTATTCTGTATTCCGCTTGGCGCCTACACTGAACTGCTTTCGTCGCCAGCTGAAGACCTTTTTATTCACTCAGTATTTTAACACTTAATTTTAACTTAAATTTAAATTTTACTGTTTTAACTCTGTATTTTAATCCTATATCAACTTTGCTGTGTGGTTTTATCCTGGTTGCGCTTTTTATACTGTATTTCGTAATTGTGTTTTAAACTGTTGGGTGTTTTACTGTGGTTTTAATTTTTGTGAACCGCCCAGAGAGCTTCGGCTATTGGGCGGTATAAAAATGTAATAAATAAATAAATAAATAAATAAATGAAGAAGAATAAATATTTAATTCAAATATGCACCACCTGAAAATTCAGTCTTGATATAATGAAGGATTTTGGAACACACTAATGTCGTGGACAGTTTCCATGAAAGCTTTTGCCATAACAAATTTGTTAGTCTTTAAGGAAGACTAGGCCAGGCTACAAAAGAAGAAGTGGCAAAATGGCGTCAGTTAGGCTAAAGCTGAGAATGAGCTGAGGTTAGCGAGGGATGCTAAAAGCAATAAAAAGGCTTTCTTCAGATACATGAGTAGTAAAAGACAAAGGAAAGAAATGGTAGTTCAACTGCTTAATGAGGATGGCAAATTGATAACAGATGACAAAGAAAAGCCTGAAGTGTTCAATTCCTACTTTGCATCAGTCTTCTCCCAAAATCCGGTCTATGAGCCCCCTGGAAAAAGTGAAGCAGAAGTTGAGGGGTCAGGATTGCAGTTTGAGATTGATAAACAAATGGAACACCTAATTTCCTTGAATGAGTTCAAATCTCCAGGGCCCGATGAACTGCATCCTAGAGTAATGAAGGAGCTAGCGGAAGAACTCTCAGAACCTTTGTCTATTATCTTTGCAAAATCATGGAAGACGGGTGAGGTGCCGGACGACTGGAGGAGGGCTAACGTTGTCCCTATTTTCTAAAAGGGCAAAAAGGAGGAACCTGGGAACTACAGACCAGTCAGTCTGACATCCATCCCTGGGAAAACTCTGGAGCAGATTATAAAGAAGTCAGTCCGTAAACACCTTGAAATCAATGCGGTGATCACTAGAAGCCAACATGGATTTGTCAGGAACAAGTCCTGTCAGACTAATTCGATCTCATTTTTTGATCGAGTAACCTCCCTTGTGGACTGTGGGAATGCTGTGGACGTCATATATCTTGACTTCAGCAAAGCTTTCAACAAAGTGCCCCATGATATTCTGATTAACAAACTAGCTAAAAGTGGGCTAGATGGAACAACTATTAGGTGGATTCACAGTTGGCTACAGAATCAGACTCAAAGAGTACTTATCAATGGAACCTTCTCAAACTGGGGAGAGGCAATGAGTGGGGTACCGCAGGGCTCAGTCCTGGGCCCAGTGCTCTTCAACATTTTTATTAATGATTTGGACGAGGAGGTGCAGGGAACGTTTATCAGATTTGCAGATGACACAAAATTGGGTGGGATAGCTAATACTCTGGAAGACAGAAACAAACTTCAAAGTGATCTTGATAGGCTGCAGTGCTGGGCTGAAAACAACAGAATGAAATTTAATAGGGATAAATGCCAAGTTCTGCATTAGGAAATAGAAACCAAAGGCACAGTTACAAGATGGGGGATACTTGGCTCAGCAATACTACAAACAAGAAGGATATTGGAATTGTTGTAGATCGCAAGCTGAATATGAACCAGCAGTGTGATGTGGCTGCAGAAAAAGCAAATGCTATTTTGGGCTGTATTAATAGAAGGATAGCTTCCAAATCGTGCGAGGTACTGGTTCCTCTCTATTCGGCCCTGGTTAGGCCTCATCTAGAGTATTGCGTCCAGTTTTGGGCTCCACAATTCAAGAAGGACGCAGACAAGCTGGAGCTTGTTCAGAGGAGGGCAACCAGGACGATCAGGGGTCTGGAAACAAAGCCCTATGAAGAGAGACTGAAAGAACTGGGCATGTATAGCCTGGAGAAGAGAAGATTGAGGGGAGACATGATAGCACTCTTCAAATACTTAAAAGGTTGTCACACAGAGGAGGGCCAGGATCTCCTCTCGATCCTCCCAGAGTGCAGGAAACGGAATAACAGGCTCAAGTTTAAGGAAGCCAGATTCCAGCTGGACATCAGGAAAAACTTCCTGACTGTTAGAGCAGTACGACAATGGAATCAGTTACCTAGGGAGGTTGTGGGCTCTCCCACACTAGAGGCCTTCAAGAGGCAGCTGGACAAGCATCTGTCAGGGATGCTTTAGGGTGGATTCCTGCACTGAGCAGGGGGTTGGACTCGATGGCCTTGTAGGCCCCTTCCAACTCTGCTATTCTATGATTCTATGATAAGGTGCCACAACACTGTTTGTTTTTTGCTGCAGCAGACTAACAGGGCTACCCCTCTGGAACCAATAATAATAATAATAATAATAATAATAATAATAATAATAATAATAATAATAATAATAATTTATAATAATAAGAGGGTATATATCTGTACATCTCTCAGTACCATAGCGCCAAGACTTTGAAATCTAAACACTTGAAACTTTGCATGCATATTAAGAGGACCTCAGGGGTGTCCATGTGGTTGAAACCTTTAGTAACCACTTCAGCCACTAGGGGCAGACATCCTTAACCAGCATATTATAGCTCAGGGAGATTAATAGGCTGAGGGACAGAGTTATATGCCTGCCTCCCCTTCCCCCCGACTATGGGGCACCCTGCCCTTAGGAGAATGAAGCCAACAGATTAACTTACTGTACATATGTTTACTTGAAGGTTTCACTGTATCAAACTAGGAGCTACTCCAATCTGTGTGAAGCTGGGTCCATTCACTAGAATGGAAATATGCACTGTTCAGGCAAGATTGCACAAGGAGAAAACAGTCCCTGACTCAAAATCTTTCATAAAATTTACTCTACTCTGTTTTGAACATGAGATTTACTACATTTAGCCATTCAACAGTGGGATCCTACATTGGAGGAAGATGATCTTATACCACCTGAAGCTGGGACTTTATTCAATGAGGGTACATCCCTGCCAGTCATTAGGTAAAGTTACCTAAGTTGGCCTCTATAGTCTTGTTTTTAACCTAGTACACCCTTTTACCTAGTACACCATCTGAAATTATTTCCAGCTTTGTCAATATAAAAGTCTAGTTTCTCTATACTTCTATTTTCCACCAACCAAGGAATCTGTGTTTTGCCTTAGGGTGGAGACATTTTTGAGTAATACCTAGATTTTATCCCCCCCCCCAAAAAAAATAGGGGATCAATCATAGTTTCTTCCTTCCTTCTTTCTTACTTTTCAAACATTGGGAGGGTGCCAGGAACAACCTGAAATCATCTCAGGACCTAGTAGAGCCTAATTTGAATGTCTGCAGCCTCCTTCCACTTTCCATCCTAACACTGTTACCAAATGCAGACGCTACATGGCAGCAATTTTTCCTCCCTTTTGATTTGTTTACCATCTTGCCTGATGGGTTCTGAAGAACTTAAAAGCTTGCACAGTAATTTGTGACATTTCAGTTGACTTAAAGACGTTATTAGAGTGATATGGATTCAAGGGCTTATAGTAGTGAATGACACTTCTTCAACAATAAAAACTCTCTGGACTTAGAGACTGCATTTATTAATGGCCAGATTTATTTATTTATTTATTTATAATTCATTATTACATTGATATCCTGCCTTTTTTATCTTGCAAGGAACCCAGGCAGCTTACATGGTCCTCTCTATTTTATCGTCACAACAACCCTGTGAGGTAAGTTGAGCTAAGAGTCAGTGACTGGCCCAAAGTTGCTTCTTTTTAAATTTTGTTTTAACTGTTTTATTCTGTTTTTATTTTCATTTTATCTTGTACACCGCTCTGAAATTTTTCAATGGGGAGCGGTATATAAATATTCTAAATAAATAATAAATAAATAATAAATAAAGTCATCTGGTGAGCTTCATGGCAGAGGGGGAACTAGAACCGGATCTCCCCAGTCCCGGTCAAACACCCTACCCACAACACCAAACTGGCTCTCTTTTTATTTTATTTTAAGCCATCTAACCTTTAATGTAACTTCTTCTTATAGAAACAATACAGGACTAGGAGTAGGCACCCTCATCTCCAGTGATGGGAATCATTGAATATCACACACCCAGAACATTTAGTTAAATCATAATTGAACTGTGAATACAGATGCTACAGCAGAAAAGAAGCTATCATGAAGTTCCCACCGTGGTAGAATTGGGGAGGAGGGATGCAACCACCTTCCCTGGACTGATTTTCTTAAAGCACAGCTGCTTAACAGCATTGTGTGGAGAAAGCATAATCTTTATTTGCATTTGGTGTTGTTGTTGTCCAAGGAGGGGTAGATATTTATGGCAGATTTGGTATTGTCAGTCTTATTTCTGTATTAATCTCTGGGCAATAGTAAACAACGTGAATGTGCCACAGTCTCTGAGGCAGGCAAGTGTGTACACAAATACACGCAGGCACCCATCTCAGCAAAGCAGCAACATCTTTTTCACATATAACCCAGTCAGCATTTTGTCATACAGACATGTGACTCCCAACAGCTGGAGCATATCTTAGTGGCAGAACCTCCTATACTGCAAAGTCCCATGTATCTATTGCAAAAGACAAATGAACACTAAAAAAAAAAATCTCCCCATCTTCCTCTTGTGAACAAAAAAGCCACTGATAGAGATCTCTGCTAGCCCATTAATAATGTGTTGCTGCGTTTGCATCTGGAACATTTTCAAATTGTTCCTTGTATATTAATCATGTATGTTTTATATTATAAATCCTGCATGTAGCTACAATCTAGGACACCCATATTCCCATATGGAAAACTTAATGACTTAGCAATGCTAACAAAGCAGAGCATTTTATAGGGAGGTTTCCATCTGAGTCCATCCTGCCATGAGGTCTTCTGGAGGTAATAAAACACCGAGGAGATGCTATCTGGTGGGTCTGGACTGTTTTGTTCCCTTGAAAGTCAAGCAGGCAGCTGATTTAAAGTTTCCAGCTAGGTCATACAAAAGTCAGGAGCAGCTGCATCCAGCCGGGTTCAGAGTTTGAATATTTATGATGTCAATCTGAAATCCAGATAACTACAAATAACCTAAAGCCATTAACTCCCTGGCTGCAAGAGAAAGCTCTCCGGCTGTTAATGCAGGGCTGCTGAAGTTATAGAGAGGGTAAAACAACAACAACAACAACAGTGGTGCCTTTCTTCAGAGGTCGTCATAGACTCCAGGAGTAGCAGGCAGTTCCTGCCACATCAGACTTCCTTCCGGGAACGTTACTATTGGTGTCACGTGTCCAATGGCAACATTTGAGAGCACCAAGATACTGAGGCATTCAGGTCAAATCAAGACCACCAGGAGTATGGTCTGATAAATCAGTCATCAACAGATTACATTACAGAAGTAATAATTCTGCCCACTTAAGTCAAATGGCTCATGGCACAGGAGCAGGAGTCTAATTTCCCCAGGGCCATTTCACCAGAGAGGAGGCTTACTGCCTGTACAGAGAATATAGTGATTTTTCTGTAAGCTTCTTTCAAGGCCTATCTGGGCCACACACGGTAGCATACAAATTTGAAATATAAATAACATTGGATATTCAAACATGCTTGAGTCTCACTGAAAGATGGATTCTTTTGCTCACTGATGAGGGATTTGAAATTGTTAGGGTACTTCCGCCTTGCTGGAGTAAAGCAGCAATGATTGCAATAAGTCATCTGAACCAAGTGGGTGGGAATACACAGAAGGAAACTTGTTTTCTTCCTTCACTAGTTTCTTCTTGTAATTACTCTTTGATGTAGAATGCAACTCTCAGAGCTTCTCTACATTAAAAAAAAAAACCCAGCATCCTTATTGGAGCTTTCTGCTTTTGGTTTCTTTGTGGGCTTACAATGGGCTCTTTTAAATAGCAGACGTGTGGTTTGAAGTCATTCCTCGGCAAGTTCAATGTGTTTCTGTGTGTTTTGGTTTACATCCACCAGATGGTTCTGTCATTATAGTGCTACGCCAGCATTTCACACAGCTGATAAATCAAAATAATGTCCCTTTTCACATTACCTTCGATGTTTTTGAAAGTGGGACAAAGGGGGGGAGCACAGCAGAGGTCCTGGAGGTTGACAAAGTTGTGTAAAGGACCCACTAACGTCCATGAGTGACCAATCACAACTGTGCAATACATCTCTCATGTAGAAAAGCCTTCAGGCTTTTACTTACTTCCCTTATTGACTGGTAGTAAGTGTTCCTTTGTCTGAAGTGTGCAACCGTAATGGCTGCACTCAACTTTTTCTTCAGAAACTATTTATTTTCCCAGGAGTTAGGAACTCCGATACAACAGTCTTTGCTTCTGAAGTAGCATTGTGTGTGTGTGTAGGTGTATGTATGTGTTTCTCTAGCACTTGCCTTGCTCCAGTTACATGCTGAAACTACGCAACTATAACTTACCAAACAAATATAACTCTAACACATCTGACACCAACATTGTCATTTTTTCAGTGTCAGGTTATGACTGTCCATTGCTCCGGGGATTTGATCACCTATGATGGGAGTTTTAATATTAGTTGTTTTATCAGATTTTATCTTGTAACTATCTTTAGTTGTTTTAAATTGTTTTTAAATTTGTATATTAAAGATTTTATATTATGTTTTTCTAATGTTGTATTTTGGGGTTGTAATTTTTGTGAATCACCCAGAGAGCTTTGGCTATTAGATGGTATAAAAATGAAATGAATGACTAGGGTCCTGAAATTTAGAACATATGTTGTCCAAAGCACCTTGATTACTAAGTTAATAAAAGGGGGGGATATTTCTATATCTTTCTTTCAGAACAAACAGACTTGATGTTCAGCTCCAAATGATTACATTTCATCTGTGCCCAAGACACACTTATTACTCAAAGGGGGAGTGGGAATCTGAAAGGGAGACATTTGTAAATATCCGTATAGAAATGGGGCAGTCAAAACATGCATTTCTAAATGGTTAAAGTACTTTCACATCCAAGAAAGGTGAGATATAGTACATATATAGACATACTAGCTCTTTCCCACCATTATATATGTGTATTATATATAGAGGAGCCATTTTCAAGCAGTTTAGGGGTAGAACCTGTGTCTGTTGGAATGCAGAAGCTTATAGTTGTTCATCTCATAAAAGATAACAAATTGTAATCAATCTTGTGAACACACAGAAATTTCTCTCCCTTTAAATTTCTTTGATATTATTTTACACATGTGCATTTTTGCAGTGCCACTAGGGAATTTAAGTGAGGGAAGGGGAATTTTAGAAATTTAGGACTATGGAGGGGAGCACTTTGCTCTAATACATCCTACATCACAACTCATAGCTTTATTTCTTTGCAGTGGTATAGTGATGAAGGAGAGCAGCTCCAGGAGCAGGAGTGATGATGTCACTTCGTAGAATGGCCAAGGTAATTGATGTTTTCTCCTTGATGTGGCAAGCATATGACGTTATAACAAGGTTTTCAAATTTTGACTATTGCTGTGTCACATTAGCCTGGTAAATAACCAAGCAGAGGTTGGATACTTTTTCCTTTTCTTTGATGGCATTCCTGCTTCATGCTTGCAATTTAAAATTTGTATGACAACACTTCTTTACAGATTGTTTTTATTTCCAATTAAAAGCTAACGAATACGTTTTATTTGGCTGAAGATCTTTAGTTAAAGCTCAGCTTGTTTTACAAGTTGAATCTATGCAGTCAGAAGTAAGCACCACTGAGATCAATGGTGCATACTCCCAGGTAACTATGCAAAGGATTGCAATCATACCCATAAACTTAATTTTGGGAGGATTTCAATTTGTTTGGGTTATCTGTGTTCTATGGCAAAGTTTTTAACCAAAATGTTAGTTCTTTTCAGTATAAATAATTAGGATATAAACATAGGTGTGGCTATGGGGACTTTCGTGATGAGTTCCTGAATTTCAAAATTTATGACTGCAGCACTGCAATCATGGAGGTAACAAAGGCCCATGTATAGGATTACAGTCATGCCTAAAGTAGATTGTGAGATTTTATAAGTAGTTTTTGGAGGTCTGTATTTTATGAGGGAGTTTTTAACCAGAGTGTTAATTCCTTTGAAACAGAAAGTTAATGACTGAGCCCTTAGCTAGACCAACTGGTCTAGCAGGACAGAGGAGTGAAGATCTCGTGATATTTTTAACACAAGATCTCCCCCTTTCTTCACATGTGGTGCACAATGACCTCAGAGGGAGAGGCGTCACACCCACCATTTTGTGTGTGTTTTCTTAAAGGAGAAGATGCGCACGAGCACTCAGACTCAAAAGGTAAGGTAGTTTTTAAAAATATATTTATTTTCCCCGCTCCCCTCATCCCACCCCTGATGGGTGCAGAGTAAAATGCGGTTTGGACTATGGTAAGTCTGGTAAGTGGTTAATTCTGTTGGGAGGGGGAGTGAGTGAATGGAATGTTAGACTGAGTGTTTATTGGCTGTTGGATTCAAGTGTGTAAAGGGGAATGACAGTTAGTTAGGGCCGAGCCCGAGACCACAGAATGTTTGGCTGGGTGTCGTGGTTTGCCCCTCAGGCTTCCTGGTATGTGGGGAGGGGAGGAGACTGGAAAAGCCAGGATATGAATTATCCTTCATCCAGCCTCCTTCCCTCCCACTCCAAAGTGCTCTTGCTAGACAGGCTAAAAAGATATCTAGTGAAAATACCAGAGAACAGAGGGTGGGGAGGTGAAGATCCCCTTCACCACTCCTCCTGCCCTGGTGGCTTCATCCCAGCAGGCACAGGAAACTCAGAAGCCTCTGCGTTTGGGGGTTTCTGAGTGGCTAGGGTGCAATCTATAGGATTGCACCCAAAAATACTGATATTACAACACTGGAAGGATAAATGCCCACTTCCTATAATGCAATGGATTGAGGACCTTATAACACTTTCAACATTTGAACAGGTGGCATGTATTCAAATAGATACTTATTTGGATATCCGGTCCACTTTTGTTGAAGCCAGTGGCCTGGTTCAGACAACACGCTAAACCATGCTGCTTAACCACAAAATGGTTAATGGAATGCATTCCCTTAATCATTTTGTGGTTAAGCAGCATGGTTTAGTGTGTTGTCTGAACCAGGTCTATGGGTAATGGCTGGTAAGTTGTATTTTCTTATATATCCATTTTATATGTATTCATTGCTATATAAAAGAAAAGAAGAAGAAAAGTCCCAGGATTCTTTGAGGAAAGCCATGCTGGTATATTTGGTATAAAATGTGGGTGTGTTGAGGAGGTATTTTGGGAAAGAATCTCTAGACACCTTGGTATTGTATGTGTGAGTTTTATAGTGGCAAAAAAGTATGTGTAAGACTGTAAGGTTGCCACTTATTTTTAAACTAGCATGGAAATAAAATTATAGGGAGAGCTTCCCCTGCTACATTTTTGCATAACAGGCTGCTGCTAAAGGCATGGGAGCAAGGTTAGATAGGTAAATAAATAAATAATTTTAACCTATATCATTATATATATATATATATATATATATATATATATATATATTATTTTATATTTTAACCTATAGCAATTTTTGCTGTGTGGTTTTATCCTGGTCGTGCTTTTATATTGTATTTTGTATTTGTGTTTTTAAATTGTTGGTTGTTTTATTATGCTCTTCATGGTTTAAATTTTTGTGAACTGCCCAGAGAGCTTCGGCTATTGGGCGGTATAGAAATGAAATGAAATGAAATAAATAAATAATGGCATCCCCAGACTCTTTGAAAAGATTAATTCTAGTGCTTGAACTCAAAATAAATGCAGCAATTTACACAATTCTACCTTCCACCCACAAACATGCTCAATTTGCATCCTTTATTCTGAAACTGGACTTTTGAGCTTCTGTCTTCTTCAAGGGAAGAAGACACCAGGAGAAAGACACCAGGGCTTGGAGGAAAGGGACTGAGACTAGAAAGGCAGGTGGCACAAAAGTTCTAACCCTGAAGCTGAGACTGTTTTGTAGATACTGCCCAACATGTACTTTGTTTTTAAGAATGAAAGTTAATTCTGCTGCAGATACAGGACTGCATTTGAATTTGTAGCAGACACATTGTTCAGTGTAGAGGCATTCCTCTGTGTGCATGAATGTCTGCCATGTGGTTGCTGGTTTACATTAATCATTGATCAGTGTCTGCCATCTTAGGAATCCCTCAAGCTAGCATGGAGAGATGGTCACTTCACCTTCAGTCCTGCATAGCTGCCGTCATTTACAGAGCAGGTACTGACAAACCCATGAACCGTGTGTCATGTCATCCATCATAAGAAACGAAGCCAACAAGGCGTGAAGAGACAGGAGAAGGAGGCAACTCTGTCTGTCAGTTACTTTGCTATATGGGAAATGCCTACAGCTGGGACACAGCACAGACTCCAGTGGCTGGATGCTTGTGGGTGCAACAACCTAATGCACAATCTCCATTTATCTGAGTGGGACTCACACAGGAGACACATCTCAGGATGACAACAAAAGCACTAGGAGCATTCCTGGGGTACAGCAAAGTATTTTTGTTGGTGAAACTACTTTGCAGACCCTGGGTGAATAAATACAGCAAGGCTCTTAGTTTTTAGAGAAAAAGGCCAAATAAGAGAAAGTAGCCAAAGGTTCAAACAAGGTAAATTTGTAATAAAACTGAAGCACATTTTACCGCAAGGGTGATTAAGCTGAGAGATGAATCACTGAAAGTAAGTTTGGAAACAGCTGATCATCTCTTCAAGGGGCCTTTTCTGCATATCGACAAAACAGCTTTGATTTTAGCATTTGGGTAATTTTATATACAAACTTTATAACTGTTGTAATACTCAGCTACAAACATAAAATTAAACTCCAGGTTATTAAAAGAATTTCCATAATTATGACCCACAATCCATCAGCAGCTATGTGTGAAGTTGCCATTTTTATGCAGCAAGTAGACAGCACCTCCATGTGGGTGGTTGTACATGTGGTTGTCTTGGTTCTTCCAATGGTAATGGCTTGAAAAAGTGGCACTGCTATTGCAGAACTCAGAGTGACTGTGCAGAGAGCCAGCATGGAGGCAAAGTTTCAGAGAAAAGAATCTAGCTACAACAATCTTTGTAAACCACCCTGAGAGCTTCGGCTATGGGACGGTGTATAAATGTAATAACAACAACAACAACAACAACAACAACAACAACAACAACAACAAGCTAGAGGTGATTGTATGAACAAGCCCTCTGTTCCCTTTTCCAACATAGTATATCACTTTCATGACAGGGATGCTGTTGTGTTCCTATAGCAAAGCGAAGGGGAAAGGAGCCCTAGCGCAGTAATATCAGCCCTGATGCTCACCCCCTAACATCCCCAATCAAAAGGACCCAAGGAGGTCGAGGAATGAAAAGCCAACAACTGAACCCTTGGAGAACAGACAGCACTGGACTAGATGGACCAGTGACCCAGCTCATTGTAAGGCAGCCTGGTACGTTCAAAAGAGAAAGGGTAAAACATGAATAATTGCACAAGAGGAGACTGACTGAGAAGGAGGTTCTGGATCTATAGAACATTTCAATTTTTGCCTTCAACATAAAAGGCTTTAAAGAGGTAAACTGCACAGTGACAGGACTGATCCAACCATTAGACAGGCTGTTGCCTCAGGTGGCAGTTGCTGGTAGGCAGCTGCAAGGTGTTCAAGGAGAGAACTGTGTGCCTTCTCACCTACTCTGTGCCTGGTGCCTTTGGGTTCAGTGCAGAATGCCATCCCATCATTAGACTAGAAGACAGAGCCTGTATTGTGCACACGAGTGGGGGCGGGTGGCAGCAATGGGATGCTGACAGAGTGGATGCAGGTGAGTTCACCCACCCCTACATGGATTGGGAGGGGGCACCATCTTGTCCTTTGCCTCCTAGCAAAATGTCTTGGGCCATCCCTGCAGTGAGAATGTACCCCAGGGGTGAGAAACCTGTGGCCCTCCAGATGTGTTTGGGCTCCAAAGCCCATCAGCCCCAGCCAGCCTGGTAAATGGTCAGAGATGTTAGGAGTTGTAGTCTAACAACATCTGGAAGGCCAAAGGTCCCCCACTCCTGAAGTACTCCAACCATTTTGAATAGGTAAATGTACTATATAAATGCCCCAACTGGCAAATAGAGGGAGAAAACGTGGAGGCAGTGACAGACTTTGTATTTCTGGGCGCAAAGATTACTGCAGACGCTGACTGCAGCCAGGAAATCAGAAGACGTTTACTTCTTGGGGGGAGAGCAATGACAAAGCTTGATAAAATAGTTAAGAGCAGAGACACCACACTGACAACAAAGGTCCGCATAGTTAAAGCAATGGTATTCCCCGTAGTAACCTATGGCTGCGAGAGCTGGACCATAAGGAAGGCTGAGCGAAGGAAGATAGATGCTTTTGAACTGTGGTGTTGGAGGAAAATTCTGAGAGTGCCGTGGACTGCAAGAAGATCAAACCAGTCCATACTCCAGGAAATAAAGCCAGACTGCTCACTTGAGGGAATGGTATTAAAGGCAAAACTGAAGTACTTTGGCCACATAATGAGAAGACAGGATGCCCTGGAGAAGAGGCTGATGCTAGGGAAAGTGGAAGGCAAAAGGAAGAGGGGCCGACCAAGGGCAAGATGGATGATATTCTGGAGGTGACAGACTTGACCTTGGGGGAGCTGGGGGTGGCGACAGCCGACAGAAAGCTCTGGCGTGGGCTGGTCCCTGAAGTCATGAAGAGTCAGAAGCGACTGAACGAATAAACAACAAACAAGGAGCTTCACTTTCACCTGGGCTGAATATTTACTGCAAGATTCCACCGGGTTGTATTGAATGACATCTTTAGAGCTCCATCACACCAACATTATAGCCCGCTGTCACTGAGCGTTGTATGCAAAGGACTCAGATGACACCGTCCATGTCCTGCTGTGATCGCGGTTCTCCCCCCACCCCTCTTAGCAATGTTTTTTGGCACGCAGAAAGTCCGGTTCTTCTGGTAATGCGAAAGCACACCACTCAAACTTCAACGTGTATCATCCATCATTTTCAATCCGATGTTCTGTGGGCATGTTTTCAAGGGGTGGTATTGCTGATGAAAGTGTGTTCAAGGGGCAGTATTGATGACAAAAGAGAGGGGTGTGCCTTTTCTCCAGCTGTCCTAGCCTGGCTGCATAGCTTCTCTCCCCCTCCCCCTCCCCTCCCCTTTCCCTCTCTCCCTCCCTCCTCCATCTGCATCTCTTTCTCTAGCTCTCGCAGCCCAAAAGCTTCCAGCAAAGAAGAGACATTCATATGGACTTGGCAGTTAACTGCCCTTTACTTCTGAGTAAACGCAGCTCGGATTGGGTTGCAGCCCGAGCTACGCTTGCTTAGGAGCAGAAGCACCCCTACTGGGGGGAGGTGCTGCCATACAAGCTCTTCCCACTTTCGGCAGCCCACCTTGCACATGACCCCGCCAGGGATCATCTGCCCCCCCCCACTGTGCCTTCTCCCCAATCCTTTTCAATAAAAGGGGGCTGCAAGTCACCCTCAATCCAAGGCTCTGATGCAGCTTACTCCAAAGTAAGCACACAGAGGATCACAGCTGGGCTCCCCCTCCTGTGAAGCAAGCCATCCCTTCCATCCTGCCTTCGCTCAGCTCAGTATCCAAACAGGGAGGGGGGGTTGAGCCCATTGAAATGAACAGGATGCAACTGTGAATAAGCACACCCACACACCTGTGGTCTTTTGTGCGCTTGGAAGTGCGTGACAAGGGGAGCACTATGCAATCTCCAGTGGCAGCTGATAGTTGATCAATTAATCTATGGATTAAAATTGCATGTGGGTTATCATAGAATCATAGAATAGCAGAGTTGGAAGGGGCCTACAAGGCCATCGAGTCCAACCCCCTGCTCAGTGCAGGAATCCACCCTAAAGCATCCCTGACAGATGCTTGTCCAGCTGCCTCTTGAAGGCCTCTAGTGTGGGAGAGGCCACAACCTCACTAGGCAACTGATTCCATTGCCGTACTGCTCTAACAGTCAGGAAGTTTTTCCTGATGTCCAGCTGAAATCTGGCTTCCTTTAACTTGAGCCTGTTATTCCGTATCCTGCACTCTGGGAGGATGGAGAAGAGATCCTGGCCCTCCTCTGTGTGACAACCTTTTAAGTATTTGAAGAGTGCTATCATGTCTCCCCTCAATCTTCTCTTCTGCAGGCTAAACATGCCCAGTTCTTTCAGTCTCTCTTCATAGGGCTTTGTTTCCAGACCCCTGATCATCCTGGTTGCCCTCCTCTGAACATGCTCCAGCTTGTCTGCGTCCTTCTTGAATTATGGAGCCGAGAACTGGACGCAATATTCTAGATGAGGCCTAACCAGGGCCGAATAGAGAGGAACCAGTACTAGGGATGTGCTCCGCTCCAATTAGAATCGGAGAATCAGAAGCGAATTGGCCTGCTCCACCTTGCCCAGAGGCGGAGTAGAAGCGGACCGAGGACCCATTAGAAGCAAGGTGAAGAGAAGCGCCCATAGGCGGAGCGCTCCTCTTTCCTCGGAGCGCTCCGATCGCCATTTTGAAAAATTTCACCTATAGGATTGCATTGCGGAAAAGAATAGGGGATAACTGCGT
Organism: Elgaria multicarinata webbii; assembly: GCF_023053635.1. Taxonomy (NCBI): domain Eukaryota; kingdom Metazoa; phylum Chordata; class Lepidosauria; order Squamata; family Anguidae; genus Elgaria; species Elgaria multicarinata. Next base: position 97,936,923 of record NC_086171.1, on the reverse strand, counting down.
TGTTTTTTAAGCTATCTTTCTGAAACTTCTTGTGCTTAGACAGTCATGGATGGGGGTCATTTTGAGCCTACTCTCAGCTCTCTGTGTGGTGCGGTTCGCTTGCTATATTTTTTTGAAAAATTGGGTAAAAAAAACGGGACAGAGGGTAAACCGGCAGGGTTTTTTTTGTTTTTTTTTGTAGCGATGACAGGCACATTCAACTCCCAATCCTGATGAGAATTGATCACCTCATGAAGCATCCTCCAATCCCAGCGTTGGAGGGGGGTGGGGACTAAGACAGAGCCATCCTGAGAGCTTTCAGCTTTCAGCGTCTTTGTGGGTTGTCATTTGTGGTGGAGAGGAGTTAGGTGCTGCTGCTGTGTTTGTTGGAGGAGATAGATTAGGATTTAGTGTGTGTGTGTGTTTGCTTCTTTCTTACTTTTTGCTTAGTTTGCTTTGTGTTTTTCCCTTACTTTGATTTAATATAAACTTTATTTTTAAATTTTGGAGTGTTTGTTTGTTTGTTTGGTTCCCCCACCCCTTCCCCCTCTGAAAGCCTGACTGTGTTTCATCTTCCTCCTTTCTTCTACATAAAAAAAAAATACAAAAAAAATTATTCTCTATTTCTTCTCTCTCTCTCTCTCTCTCTCTCTCTCTCTGTGTGTGTGTGTGTGTGTGTGTGTGTGTGTGTGTGTGTGTTACTCGGACTGTGTGTGTGACTGTATTATTGTGTGAGTGTGCTGTGTGCACTGCTTGTGAAGTGCAAAACAGCCAGTTTGAGCATTTCACATACACACTTGTCCCATTTCCCTAAATACATATTAGTATTAGCATTAGTATTATATTATTATACATATTAGTAGTAGTAGTAGTAGTAGTATATTATTATACATATTGCCACACTTCCTTGTGCCCCCAGAAATGTCTGCTGCCTGCCTGCCTTCCCTCCCTCCTCCCCTGCCTGCCTCGCAGGGATGGTTTGTGTGTGTCTTGCTTTGAAGTCCTTCCTGCACTCACTTAGACTTTTGGAAGTTCCAAATCAATTTTTCAAGTGTGGAAGAAGATTCATATAGGTTGATCTCTACTCCCCAATTCATGGCATGTTGGGATTTCCTTTGAAATGGCCCCATTGAGCTGTCTGCAGCTTTAAATCCCTGAGATACTGGAGTGTCTGATTTTCATAAATTCCCCAAAATCAGAGGATGATGGGATTGGCTTGAAACCTAGCATGAATGTGGATCTAGATGGCATCTGTGAGGGTGCCCACTTCAAAAAAAATTATCTGTCGAAATGTCGGAGAACAGTCCATGTCTGAAAATGGGGTGTCCGATTTTCATAAATTCCCCCAAAATCAGGGGATGATGGGATTTGCTTGAAACTTGGCGTCCATGTTAACACATGGATAAGCTGTCATGGGACCAAACATGAGGTTTCTGACATGCAAATTGATGTAGTTGTAGCATGGGACTTGATTTGGGGTGAGTTAAAAGGTTTAAGCCCTGCCAAAAATCAGGGGGTGATGGGATTTGCTTGAAACTTGGCATGAATGTGGATCTAGATGGCATCTGTGAGGGTGCCCACTTCCATTTTTTTATCTGTCAAAATGTTGGAGAACAGTCCATGTCTGAAAATGGGGTGTCCGATTTTCATAAATTCCCCCAAAATCAGGGGATGATGGGATTGGCTTGAGTCTTGGCATGCATGTGTATCCATAGATAATCTATCATGGTGCCGAGATTGAGGTTTCTAACATGAAAATTGACAGAGATATCAAAAGGGGTGTGAATTGGGGTTATGGGTGGTGCGTTAGAGGTTAAAGCCCCGCCAAAAATCAGGAGATGATGGGATTTGCTTGAAACTTGGCATGAATGTGGATCTAGATGGCATCTGTGAGGGTGCCCACTTCCAATTTTTTTATTTGTCAAAATGTCGGAGAACAGTCCATGTCTGAAAATGGGGTGTCCGATTTTCATAAATTCCCCCAAAATCAGGGGATGCTTGGATTGGCTTAAGTCTTGTATACATGCATGAGGTGTCATGGTGCCAAACTTAAGGTTTCTAACTTTAACAGAAAAAAAGTTGTATACTTTTTTGGATTTCAATGCAAGCCTATGGGGGGGAAAAGCGGAGCTCCGATCCGGAGCTCCGCAGCGGAGCGGAGCGGACTATAGGCGCAGCATGGCGGAGCGAAGCGGACCGATCCGCAAATTGCGGATCTGGAAGAGAAGCGGATCGGGGGGTCCGTGCACACCCCTAACCAGTACCTCACGTGATTTGGAAGCTATACTTCTATTAATGCATCCCAAAATAGCATTTGCCTTTCTTGCAGCCATATCGCACTGTTGGCTCATATTCAGCTTGTGATCTACAACAATTCCAAGATCCTTCTCGTTTGTAGTATTGCTGAGCCAAGTATCCCCCATCTTGTAACTGTGCCTTTGGTTTCTATTGCCTAAATGTAGGACTTGGCATTTATCCCTATTAAATTTCATTCTGTTGTTTTCAGCCCAGCACTGAGAGCCAATGCAGTGGAGGAAAGAAAGCTCTGAGCTAGGACTTGAAAATAATTGGAGCCAGTCCTGGGCCATGTCTTGATGGCGACACCTTGGCCACTCATTTCCTTGAAACCCCACGACATCTCAGCTATGGATAGGAATGCTAAATCTTTACTGCAGGAGGGAGTGAGGACTTGCCAGCTGAAAAAGCCGCAGCAATGGTGGCCATTCCACTCATTGAGCCCACGCCCTGCCCTGCCTTCCCAGCTTCCTGTGTCCTAGTCTGGGCCTCGATCTTCCCCCCAAAACACCCTCACCTTCAACCCAAAGCAAGATCACCACCAACAGATGGCGGAAAGAAAGTAGTGACCTTGCAGCACAGGGAAAAGCTGCAGTAAGTTGGCTGCTTTTAAAGCACATAGTTTTGTCAAAAAAGCCCATTGTGTCTGCGAGCTGGTGACTGCGTCAAGTGCGTCATATGCTGTAAACGATGCAGTGCCACTGTGCAGCACCATGGGGTATACAGGGCATAGAGTTAGCCCCTTGGCCAAGTCATAGACCTTCAGTCATTTGAGCCCCCACCTGTAGTCTCATATAGGAAATGTTTTGTCAATTTATCTACTGTGTGCTTATGAAGTAGAATCTAGTCATTTACAAAGCAAAGAACTTTCTTTTTAATAAAGTTAGTCAAAAGGATGAATGGTGGAGCTCTTTGGGGTATTGTAGAATCATTTGTAACGCTTCTGTTTCAGAGATGCCTCATGAGTTTGGCAATTGTTTGGAGATGCAACTTGTATAGTAATATACAATTGTTCAATATCACAACACTCTGGTTGCTGTCTGGTTGTTAAAGTATGTTGAAGATGTACTAAGAAAAATGTATTTGTTGGCAGTTTCAATACATGTGGCTATTTTAACATACCTGAGGGGCAAAGGTAAGGCTAAGTGGGTGGCATAAACCAAACGGGGATTTAATAAGTAATCAGCAATGATCTGTCACTAGGGAATTGAACTGATTGCTAAATTTTCTAGCTGAATAGCTTTAGAAACATGTAGAATTTATATGTCAAATCTTGTACTGGGAGCAACTGAGATATGGCTTACATTCTAACTTTAAATTTCATGCTGTATGCATATGCATTCATTTACATGATGTGAAAACTTCCCCATTCTATAGTCATAACTTTGCATCAAATGTCTGGTCCAGACACAGTTGCAAAAGTAACTACACTGTGTTTTGCATATGATGGCGGCGGCGGCGGCGGCGGCGGGCAGGGGGGGCAAGCCTGTGCTGTATGTCATCCCATTATGGAAGGTTGCTGCCAAATATTTAGTCCAGGATGATACCTGTGATTTTATGCTGTTTTCAATAAAAAAAACCTGTAGACCTAGGCCAGATCTACACTACTGCTTTAAAGCGCTTTATAACAGTTTTATGGTGCTTTAAAGCAGTTAAAGCGCTTTATAACTGTTATAAAGCGCTTTAAAGCAGTAGTGTAGATCCGGCCCTGGTTTGGGTGACAGAGTCAGAGGGGACTTAAACGGAGATGGATCAGACAAGCTAGCTTCAAAAAAGCTGCATTCCCCATGCCTGCCCAAAGCCCAGTCCAAGGGAGAGCAATCTCTTGGCTGGTTTTGTAAGCAGAAGTTGGATATGCATTCAGGGCTGGGCAAAGCTGGTTATAGGCCCAGGCCAGATAGGAAATGCAGGCCCCATTTCAAACTGCTCATTAAGAGCTTCATCACATGTACCTGTTTCCCTTGAATTATCACCTACAGCGCTAAGCTGTCGGCGTTGTTGTTGTTGCTACCGGGTGGCTAGATCCTTTGCATAGGAGGAAATGGGTTTAAGGGGAGAAATGTAAAAAAATCATAAAAAATCAATGGATGACCCAATCTGATTCAAATTTGTTATGCTTAAAGCTCTCCTTAATATCTATTAATATCTTTCTCTGCTGTGGCACCCGGGCTGTGGAACGAGCTCCCCAGAGAGGTTCGCTTGGCACCTACATTGTTTTCCTTTCATCGCCAGCTGAAGACCTTTTTATTTTCTCAGTATTTTAATCACCTAATTTAACTTAAATTTAAACTCTGCTGTTTTAATCTTATATTTTAACCTATATCTATTTTTGCTGTGTGGTTTTATCCTGGTCATGCTTTTTATATTGTATTTTGTATTTGTGTTTTTAAATTGTTGGTTGTTTTATTATGCTCTTCATGGTTTTAATTTTTGTGAACCGCCCAGAGAACTTCGGCTGTTGGGTGGTATAGAAATGAAATCAAATGAAATAAATAAATAAATAAATATATAAAATAAATATTACTGTGCCAATTTTGATGTCTTTATCTTTAAAGACATTTTTTTTCATGCCATCCACTCATTTCAAAGTGCTATAACATGTTGGTTTTTCAAGATGCGCACACTTCAAACAGAGATGCCGTTGAATAGACGATCCTTTCGGGGTCCGTCAGAGTTCACACACGCCAGGTTATGCCCAGGCAACAACTGTAATAACAATATTAATACTAATAATGAGCCTACATTGTCGCAGAGAATTCAGTCATCATGGCAGCAGCACATACAAAATGCAGCTGCCTTTTCATGACGATGAAGGACTAATGCCCTGAGTCACAGCAAGACATGCACAAACCGGCCCTCTGAGGTGGGCACACAGGAGGAGAGGCAGCAGCAGGCAGCTCTGTGGGCACAAGTCAGTGAGCCAAGGATTGTTTCCAGGCCATTCAAAGGCAGAAACACAAACCGGCCCTGTGAGGCAGGAACAGCACAGAAAGATGCCTTTGCATCCCATAAATAATAGGAGGCTAGCAGGACAACAGTGAAGCTTTGTGTTCCTTGCTTCAGAGTTGATTGACTACACAGCCATTATTAAATAATAATAATAATAATAATAATAATAATAATAATAATAATAATAATAAAATCACAACAACAAGAAGAATTAGAACAAAGAGGCTGACTGACTTTATTACCAGTATGGGAAAGTGGACGTGCCCAGTGCCATGGAGGAAACAGTGGACTGCGCCACTACCTCTCAGTCCTTTGGCTGGTCCTGTCTAGGTGCCTGCCTTTGAGAAGCCACGTCACACATCAACTCAGGCAACTCATTGGTTTCCACTGGTTCCTCTTTAGAGGGTTCTGATTCCCCTCAAGGGCAGTGGGCACGTCCACATGCCGTACAGGACATCATCCACTTGCACCACAGCTATCCAGTTGTCACCAAGGTTATTGTGGGTACCTTGCAGTGCTGTGTAGCCCATCTTTTATTTTACTTTGTATATTATTTAAGGTTGTGTGTGAGTTTGCTTGGGCTACTGCTTCGCCAATGCACTCCTCAGTGACCGAAGTCCTACAAAAGACAAAGAAAGAAAAGTGTCTCTTCTTTTGTTTATTTCCCCCCCACCCTCCAACATTGGGATTGGAGGATGCTTCACATGGGGTGATCACTCGGCACAATTGGGAGATGAAGTTGTTTATCAATGCTGAAAAAGGCTTATTTTCCCCTCCCTTTTACCCATTTAAAAAAAATTCATTGCCAACAAAAGGCTCTCGGAGTGGCTTACAATGAATTAGCAAAGAAGACAGTCCCTGCCCTCAGGCTTACAATCTAAAAAAGACATGACACACAAGGAGAAGGAGTTCAGGAGGGAAGAGGGAAAAGAGAAAGAGAGAGAGAGAGAGAGAGAGAGAGAGAGAGAGAGAGAGAGAGAGAGAGAAATTAAATGGACTGGCAGCAGGGCTGACGGGATTGTCTGGCTCCTGGAGGAGTGGGGGGTTGAACTGGAGCGTGCCCTGATGTTTCCTCTGCCTGCTCCTGTCCCCCTTGCTATGGCCTTATTGGTCCCTTCCAACTCTACTATTCTATGATTTTTTAAAAGTTATCTAGCAAATGCAAAGCAACATTTACCATTCCCAACTGGCTTTCAATCTAGCAGCTCTGGCTCATAGAAGTGAGCTGTGTTTTTGGACTAACACCAAGTTTTGATTCATCTTCTTCAAAGAGTGATTAGCACCTGTACGAGCTGTTTCTGTCTTTCTCCTAAAATAAGGTTTTCAGCAAAAACCCACATTTGTCAGAAACTGGCTGCTCAGCATGATTTTCCGCACTTCAACATAAAATAATCCTCACAGCTGTGGAATAATTCAAGTGCAGCCACAGAGTTCTGGTGGACATTTGAATGAAAAGTGAGTTAGTTGTTCTTTTTTCATTGACAAACACCCATCCATTATAATAAAAGTAACCACCATTTTTCTGAGCTTACCCTATTCTAGCATGGCCTGCAATGTTCTCAGCTGTATCAACCACAGATCCACAGATGAAGACACTATTAGTTCCTTTCGGAACCCACTAATTTATTTCAATCAGCAGATATCCATGCGATAAGCAACTTGCCCAGCAGGAAACTGCTCTGTTTCTTCAAGAAGGGTTTGCCAATTTGCTTCTGCAGAGATACGTTCCAGGAAGTGACTGAAAGTTAAAATGTGAAAGTGGCAGAGTGTTTACAAATTCTGTAAACATTTGTAGACACACCACACCTTTCCTTATCTGGACACAAAAAGAGGAGGAACAATGATGCATTGCCAATAAACTGCGACATCATAGGCTTTGTAAAAATGAGTGTCAAATTGGATACTGTTCCACACAGATGATAAAATAAGGCTGCAATCCTATACATACTTACCTAGAAGGATGTCCCACTGAATTCCATAGGATGTATGTCCATGTAGACATTGCACTGTAAATGAGGTTGAGCAGGGGGTTGGACTCGATGGCCTTATAGGCCCCTTCCAACTCTACTATTCTATGATTCTATGATCTAGTTGTTTGTCTATCATCTCCCACATTATTGTTTTTATATCACATGCAAGGTGGCCTACAGCATCAAAGATTAAAACACTCAGTCAACAACAAGCATACTAAAAACTGAGTAATGAAAAGTTCAGGGCCAATGCAATTAAAAGAAGCAAGGGCATGTATAAAGATTCACTAATTTCAGAGAACATGAATGCAACTGGCAACTTGAGAGGCTAAAAAGTAGGGGTGTGCTCCGCTCCATTTTGGATCCCTGAATCCAAGCGGAGTGGGCCAATCTGGACCTCCGAAGCCTGGTTCTGGAGCAGATTGGGGGAGGTCTGGATCGGTTCGCAGCAGTTCGGAATGGTCCAAAGCGATTCAGACTGTTCCAAAGCTCCAGGTCAAGTAAGTGGGGGAGGGGAGCTTACCTGGCTCCCCCATCCTCCGCTGCCGCCGTGGTCCATGTGGCAACAGCGGCAGAGCCAGGTAAGTGGGGAAGGGGGAGGAGGCTTACCTGGTGGCGGTGGTGCAGTCCATGTGGCGTTGGCGGCAGAGCCAGTTAAGGGGGGAGGGGGGGCTTACCTGGTTCCGTTGCGGTCCGAGCAGTGGCTTCAACTGAGGCCCAGGCCGCAACGAAGGCAAATAAGTGGGGGGGAGGGGGCTTACCACGGTCCATGCAGCAGTGGATGGTGGAGCCAGGTAAGGGGGAGGGGAGCTTATTTGGCACCCATTTTGTCCCCCCTTCCCCACTTAACTGCCGCGGAGGCAAGTGAGTGGGGAAGGGGGGGCAAAATGGGGTCCGAATCTCGATCCGGACCTCCAGATCTAGCTCCAGATCTGGTTCTGGAGCTGATTGGGGGAGGTTCGGATTGACCCAAACTGGTTCGGACCCGATCCAGAAGGTCCAGATCAGGATCCAAAGCGGTTTGGGGTGGTGGTGCACAGCCCTAATAAAATGTTCTTCACAAGACAACTTAAGATCATCAGTTAATATTCTTTTTCAACTGTGGTGCCCAGAACTGAACTAGTACTTCAGGTGAGGTTGGATAGAGTGAAGTCTGAAAGCAGAATAGAGTGGTACCATGACTTTTCATGATCTGGACAGATTTCTGTTTAGGTAGCCAATTGGTTAGCTTTTTTAGCTGTCTTATCACACTATTGACTCATGTTTAGCTTGTCATCCATTAAAACCCCTAGAAACATACTTCTCATCCTGTATTTGTGCATCTGATTTTTCCTAAATGAGAAAATCTACATTTACCTCTATTGAAGTCTATTTTATTTGGCACAGTTCTTCATCCTGGCAAAAGCTTTGCCAGCAATTTAATGTCAATGAAGCTGGAGTCCTGTGGCCAAGAAGATGAACCCTAGAAGAACCACAGCACCATTTTTGGAGAGCTTCCCTCCAGGTAGGAACATAACCAGAACAAACAAGGCCAAACTGTCTCAACTTGGCCTAAAAGGATATTATGGATGATGGTATCAAAAGCCACCAACAGGTCCAGCACAGCCAAGAGAGATGCATTCCCCTGGCCTGATTCCTGGCATGTTGGCTGAAAATGATCTAAGAGAGGAGCTGATAGAGCTTTTTCAAGAATAGTATATTGTACTTACATTCCTTAAAGCACTTAGTATCCCACCCTACCATAGGGAAACATGTATTATGGCATCCACCCACTTACCCATATTCCCTTTGGCTGTTTTCACCAGCCAAGATAAGCAAGGGTCAAAAATGTAAGCCATCAGGCTCAAGCTTCCAGGCGAGGCATCTTGTCCATATCCCAGGGCAAGAGTCAAACACACAAGTGTTAGACCAGACTTTGGCCAAGTACCTTGCCTGCATCCTCAGGCAACAGCTGGAAGTCATCCAATAAAACTAGACCAGTCAGTACTCTAGAACTGCATTAACCATGGAGTCCAAATCATGAGTGACTTTATCTCCAAAACGTCTTGCAAACTTGTCACAGCATGCTACCAAAGTTCCACGATGTCTCTCTGTAGGCCAGAATGTAGCAGGTCTCTTAACTATCTGGAAACACTGCAGGAGATGATGCAATGGTGGTGGATAAGAATTTTCCTTGGCACTATAACTGCCACAGAATAGGCTTGTTAATGAGCTTTGACCTGTTTTCATTTGGACTCAGCACAAGTCTTACTCCTCCTGTCTCCTAGTGATCTCCCCCTTCACTTCATTGTCCTCAGCTCAGGTGTACCTCAAGGAGCTGCCCAGGCACTGCTCAGATGGAGAGAGTGCTTGAGTGCAGTCATGTCAGCTCCTGGAGTCATCTCAGCATTCCACAGAATGACCAAGGCTTCAACAGCGGCCATACCAGCAGGAAAATCCCCCCGAGTCATCCAGAATCAATCAGAATTCATTAGCCTCTGGTCTTGCCATGTGTCCTATTTTTCATAGACATGCAACTCATGTGTATACATATGTAAAGACCAACACCAGTCTATAGAGGCCTTTAACCAGAGGTGCATTGTGCACACAGTGGATTTATGCACTATGCTAATAATAAAATAGGGGATAATTACTTCTGAAATGGGGGAAACAGCTCAAACACTCATTCCATGTCCAAAAACGTAAACTTTATTTTTACAATTTCTTTTTAAAACACACACACACACACACACACACACACACACACACACACACACACACCAGAAGAGAAAAATTGCTTGATCAGTATATTCACCCCCTAGGGGCACCGTGCTGCTTCTAATAGACTTAATTTTAAAAGATACAGAAAGATGAAGACTGGGGAAATTATTTTTTGACAAATCAGGAGGGGAAGGTGGCACTATGGAAATGGTGGAGCAGAGGATTGAAAGGCAATACGATCAAGGAAGCTCAGATAGTGGTAGAAATAGATTGAGGAGGAAAGGTAAAGGAAAAGAGCAGGAGTGGCCATAATCACCTGATTCCATAGGAAGGAGACCCCAAAGAACTTCTTAGTCGGTTGCCAAATATTAGAAAAATGCCATGGGCACAGACTGCTCTTGGGTTTCTCAGATTTAGTTCAAAATGCAAAAATGGGACAATATCCCCATACTGCTTTGGCCTTGTTAAGAACCAAATTATCAAGGAATAGCTAAAACAATTGCTTTGATAATTTAGTACTTGTGGTGATGATTGGGAAATAGAATATGGGCTAAACTTTTATTAGGGACTCTGGAGCCACTTTGAATCATCAAACTGATACACCCCCAGGCCCGGTTTTTTTTTTTTTTTTTTTTTGAAAAGCAGGAAAATGTTTTTGAGACCTGTTATTGCTGGGTGGTGGTGGTTGGATGCACAATGATAATTATTGTAATTTTATTTATTTATTTATTGAATTACATTTATATACCGCCCCACAGCCGAAGCTCTCTGGGCGGTTTACAACAATTAAAAATAGTAAACATTAAAAGTATACAAAAATTTAAAAAACATAAAAACAGTATAAAAACAACAGTATCCATTTAAAATCATGAAAATGAACAGTGAAATATGCAGCCAATGAAGTTTGCAAATAGCTCAGAATGAAAAGGTCTTCAGAGAACCTCTTTTAGCCTGAGGGTTAAATTTGGGCCCTATGGAGGTACCAAATTTGTCCTCCCGTGTACCTCAGAAAGGCCCACTTCCATCTCCTGTTCCCTGCCTTTTTCTCCATTTGGTGGTTTCCCACCTTTTGTACAACTTTCCCCATTCTAAATAGTCGAAATGATTTTCCTAAGGCTTAGTTACAGGTAGTAAAACCTTTGTTAAAATATGCTGGTGTTTTGAGGGCCCCTGTCCCCAATGGAAAGAAGCCCCCAAGAGCTTCTCTGAATTGGGATTCAGCCATTGGGCTGAATAAGGTTCTGCACTCCTGGTGTAAACTTTCTTCCTGCTCCTTCTCTTCCTCCTCTTTTTTTACTTATTTTTAGTTAAGAAGGTCCTTTTACCATGCTGCAGAACCTGCTCTGTAACTCTGGACCAATGTTATTATTTATTCAGCAGTACATGTCCAAGGAAAAAGCAGGGTGACTGTGGAATAAATTTCCTCATTCCCATCATGCATAATCATTGTGGCTGAATCATGAACAGTCGATCCCTCCCAATTCAGCTCCAAGTCAACTCAAAGAATGTGCCTACAGCACATCCACTACAGCTGCACTACAGCTGCAATTTACCCTGTATTTTGGGCCAGGAGGGCGGGTGCTGGCAGTCTCCATTTTAGGAAGTAACTAACAAATCCTCCATGCTGTTCTAATCATGGAGGCTCCATGATAATAGCCATTCTGGCAGTTGATAAAGACATAATAATAGGATGGATGAAACTGGTGCAGCTGGAATAAAAATTGGATGTTCTGCCTGGATAGCACAATGGATCTATTCTATTGTGAACATAGACTTCCAAGGCTGGAAGCTCAGCTAAGCAGAAAACATTCACTCCTTTTCAGCATATATGCAGTTGGAGAACTGGAGACACAAATAAAACACACACACCTACCTCTTTTCTGTTTGCTAATAATGCCATTAGACTAGCAACTCTGCCTTAAGTGGTGCCTCCTGATCAGGACTCTGCTGCCAGAATTACAATCTGTGTAGTACTATTGAAGATATTCTGCTGGGACTAGATGGACAGATGACCTTTCCATTTGACACTGAGCTTATCCCTGACACAAGAGCTGCAGCCAATTACAAGTCCTTTGTGAGTGTGCCTCTATGATATATGTGTTTCCAAACTCCTGGTGGGTCAGTTGCCTGGACATTGCAGTAGAGAAGGAGGGCAGCCCAGCAGCAGTGCTGACCACAGTAGTGTCCCCCATGTGCTTGAACTCAACAAGGCAACCATCGTAATTATACGTCAGGAAATTGGCCAGTGGAGTTATAATGGCAACTGCAGGCATATGGACTCCATTAGTAAACCATTTTGTGGAACAACAGCATTCCTATGCAGATTTAAAATTTTGGGCGCTGGATAGACTTAATACACATGATTAAAAACAGCTACTAACAAGGGAAATGGAATGGATTCTGAAATTAAAATTCTGAATCCAAGTGGCCAACACGGGTCTGGAATTTTTCCTCTCCTGTGACTCTGCAACTATTTGCAGACACTCCCCTACAATGGCAGCAGCGTCTCACTATGAGACCTTGGACTTATCACAACTACATGGAAACACCTGGCAGAGCCACCCAAAATGAACAACAATATAAGGATGGATTTGAATGTTACTCTTCTCAGTGCCCAGAGATTATCACAGGAGACAATTATCTTACTAGAGAAAATTCTGACGACACTATCTTCTAACAAGTAAAGATTTATATATTATACTTTTTGTTGGAAAGCAGTTTTATATGGTTTTATTAATACCATATATGTATAGTAGGCGTGTGCTCCGCTCTGATTAGAAGCGGAGAATCAGAAGCGAATTGGCCTGCTCCGCCTTGCCCAGAGGTGGAGTAGAAGCGGACCATGGACCCCTAGAAGCAAGGCGAAGAGAAGCGCCCAGTGGCAGAGCAATCCTCTTTCCGCGGAGCGCTGCAATCGCCATTTTGAAAAATTTCGCCCATAGGATTGCATTGCAGAAAAGAATAGGGGATAACTGTGTTGTTTTTTAAGCTATCTTTCTGAAACTTCTTGTGCTTAGAGAGTCGTGGATGCGGGTCATTTTGAGCCTACTCTCAGCTCCCTGCATGCTGCGGTTCGCTTGCTAGATTTTTTAAAAAATAGGGTAAACAAACAGGGACAGCGGGTAAACCGGCGTTTTTTTTGTTTGTTTTTTGAAGTGATGACAGGCACATTCAACTCCCAATCCTGATGAGAATTGATCACCTCATGAAGCATCCTCCAATCCCAGCGTTGGAGGGGGGGACTAAGGCAGAGGCACCCTCAGAGCTTTGAGCTCTTAGCATCTTGTGGGTTTGGCGTTTGTGAGGAGAGGAGTTAGTTAGGTGCTGCTGCTGTGTTTGGAGATAGATTTAGGATTTAGCTTGGCGTGTGTGTGTGTGTGTTTGTTTGCTTCTTTCTGACTTTTTTCTTAGTTTGCTCTGTGTTTTTCCTTTACTTTGATTTAATATAAACTTTATTTTTAAATTTTGGAGTGTTTGGTTGGTTGGTTGTTCCCCCCGCCCCTTTCCCTCTCTTAAAGCCTGACTGTGTTTCATCTTCCTTCTTCCTTCTATATACAAAAAAATACAAAAAAATACCAAAAAAAAATATTTTCTCTATTTCTTCTCTCTGTTACTTGGACTGTGTGTGTGACTGTGTTATTGTGTGAGTGTGCTGTGTGCACTGTTTGTGAAGTGCAACAGCCACAGATTGAGCATTTCAAATCCTGGGCAAAGCATACACACTTCTTGTCCCATTTCCCTACATATAGTATTAATATTCTTATATATATTATTATTAATATTATTTTCTTATACATATTATTATTAGTATTAGTATTAATATCATCATGAGAAGAGGGAGCAGGCACATGTCTGTGGCGGGGCGTGCTGAAAGCAGTGGTCAAGGCAAGGCTCAGGCTGGCACCAGTAAGCAGGCTGCCTCTCCTGCTGTGAAAATCAAACGGGCAACTCCTTGGCTGGCTGCTCCGCAACAGAAGCAGGAGAAGCAGCAGGCAGAGCCACTCTCTTTTGCAACTTGTGCCCGGCGTTCTCTTTTTGAGGGTGGGAAAAGTGCCCCTTTGCAAGAGGCAGGTGGCAGCAGTGCCATTAGAGGAGGAGGAGGAGTATCCCCCCCAACTCCTTCATTATTGTTTGAGCCCATGAGCCTGCTGATGGACCTGTCTCCAGACCTCCTAGACGAGGTCCTCAGCACAGTGGAGGGGCAGGAGGAGGAGGAGGCGGTGGTCCTCCAGGATGTGGGTGCTGAAGAGGAGGAGCAGCAGGCCGAGGCTCTCTCCCCAGTCTCATCCCACACCTCTTCCGCTGTAACCCCTGTTTCTGTGGCAACACCAGAGAGCTCAGGCGGGCAATTGGTGTCATCACGGAAGCGAAAGACAAGTATAGTGTGGGACCACTTTGAGGTGGGAGTTGATCCCCGCTTTACTGTCTGTCGCCACTGCAAACTCACCCTAAGCAGGGGTTCATCTACAGGGCATTATGGAACAAGCAGCATGAAGATGCATCTTCAGAGGCAGCACCAGTCGATCTTGCTGGGGAAAGAAGTGGACAAGGCGACTGGTTCCATGGGAAAGCCGAAGGCTGCTGCTGCTGCTGCTGCTGGCACTGCCACTCTAAGCTCTCCATCACCCATCTCCACGAGGGTTAGGCAGGCAACCCTGCAGGACATGGGGTGGGGGAAGTATGGACCCACAAGATGGCGTTTTCCAACGCCCACCCAGATCACCACCTGCATCGGTGAGATAGTGGCGTTGGACGACCAGCCATTCAGCCTCGTCGACAACGCAGGCTTCAAGAGGCTGATGGCACTTGTGGCGCCATACTATAAGCTGCTGTGTCGCACCACCCTTAGCAGGCGGGTGGTGCCTTCCCTGTACCTTTCCTGCAGGGAGTTAGTGCTGGGTCGTCTGTGCCAGGCAGAGGCACAGATGGTGCACTTCACCTCGGACATTTGGTCCAGCGAGGGTGGAGTGCACGCTTACCTGTCCCTGACGGCTCACTGGTGGGCAGCCGTGGGGCAGGAAGCATCCAGCACTAGAGGGACTGGCAAGGAGGGCTACTGGCAAGGAGGGCATCATGAGCCTCTGTGCAAAAGCTGTAGGCAGAGTTCGTCATTGTGTGTGGTTGTGTGTGTGGCTGTGGCTGCCTGTCTTGCTGCAAAAATGAAACAGGATAGTCCTCACCTCACTCAGCACCATGAGTTAGTGTTGGCTTTGAGAAGCGACCTGACACTGCAACTCATGGAAGTCTCATCCAACCCCTCTTCCTCGGTAACGTTCATGGCTTTGATAAGCAACCTGACACTTTAATTCATTCACTTCCCCAATTGAGGGAGGTAAACTCCAGCAGTCCACGGGTTGCCCTTTGGAAGGTTCTGGCTGAGGCTTGGTTTTTCCATGTCATCCGACACTTCCACTTTGCATCCAGCAGCAACGTTAATGCTCCACAAATCTTCCACACTCAAAGTAACTGCTTCAATAACTACTAGCTCCTTTTTGCCCACCTGCCTGCCTGCCTGCCCATGTCCGCCTGCCCGGGAGCCGTCCTTGTGTGGTAGCTGGATCTGCTGGGACTCCCTCCCCCAGAGATCTATGGCATACTTGTGCAAGGTACCAGCTCCTTTGTGCCCACCGGCCCATGCCTGCCAGCCTGCCTGCCTGCCTGCCTGCCTGCCTGCCCATGTCCGCCTGCCCAGGAGCCGTCCTTGTGAGGTAGCTGGATCTGCTGGGACTCACTCCCCCAGAGATCTATGGCAAACCTGTGCAAGGTACCAGCTCCTTTGTGCCCACCGGCCCATGCCTGCCCGCCCACCTGCCTGCCTGCCCATGCCCGCCTGCCCAGGAGCTGTCCTTGTGAGGTAGCTGGATCTGCTGGGACTCACTCCCCCAGAGATCTATGGCATACTTGTGCAAGGTACCAGCTCCTTTGTGCCCACTGGCCCATGCCTGCCCGCCTGCCTGCCTGCCCATGCCCGCCTGCCTGGGAGCCGTCCTTGTGAGGTAGCTGGATCTGCTGGGACTCACTCCCCCAGAGATCTATGGCATACTTGTGCAAGGTACCAGCTCCTTTGTGCCCACCTGCCCATGCCTGCCTGCCTGCCCATGCCCGCCTGCTCAGGAGCCATCCTTGTGAGGTAGTGTTAGGAACTGTGAGGTCTCTGAGGATGAGGAGTCTGGGGATGAAGAGCCACAGGCTGGACCCAGTACCAGCATGGCTGAGCAGCAGCCAGCAGAGGCTCCTGCCAGCTCAGAATTAGAGGAAGAGCAAACAAACATGTTACCAGTGCCCTCGTTCAAACAACAAAGGGCGGAGAAGGAGGCGTTACGCAGATCCAAGCGTATTGCTTCTAAACGCCAGCTAAACAAGGAACAGGTGTGATTCTGGGCTTGGCTATTTAAGTAGCAGTGAGCAGGCCAGGAGTTTGTCAGACTTTATCTGGTTTGCCTGGGAAAGCTCTGGACCGTGAAACCTTGATCTTGTCGTGCTTCTGCTGTACCGGTTGGACTACGGACTTCTTGGACCCTGTGACTCTCTCCTGCCCTTTGGAACTCAGACTGGCTTTATGGACTTTCGTGACTCTCTCTCTCTTGTGCCTTGACGAACCCTGGAATGTTTTATGGACTGGCTTGACTTTTGCGTAAGTACAGAAAGACTGCTCCATTCATTTATGTTTGAACTGTGTGAGCAATACAAATTACGTCTTATCTATTCTGTTGGTGTGTTTGCTGGTTCTTGGCAGGCTTCCCAGTCTGGGCACACAGCCCAAGTAAATAAGCTAAAAGTGGCTGGTTGCCGTGCCGCTTTCTCAGGACAGGTAGCTGGATCTGCTGGGACTCACTCCCCCAGAGATCTATGGCATACTTGTGCAAGGTACCAGCTCCTTTGTGCCCACCGGCCCATGCCTGCCCGCCTGCCTGCCCACCTGCCTGCCTGCCTGCCCATGCCCGCCTGCCCAGGAGCTGTCCTTGTGAGGTAGCTGGATCTGCTGGGACTCACTCCCCCAGAGATCTATGGCATACTTGTGCAAGGTACCAGCTCCTTTGTGCCCACCGGCCCATGCCTGCCCGCCCACCTGCCTGCCCGCCTGCCCATGCCCGCCTGCCTAGGAGCTGTCCTTGTGAGGTAGCTGGATCTGCTGGGACTCAGTCCCCCAGAGATCTATGGCATACTTGTGCAAGGTACCAGCTCCTTTGTGCCCACTGGCCCATGCCTGCCCGCCTGCCTGCCCATGCCCGCCTGCCTAGGAGCCGTCCTTGTGAGGTAGCTGGATCTGCTGGGACTCACTCTCCAGGGGAGAAGTCCTTCCTGCGCTCACTTAGACTTTATCAAGTTCAAAATCCATTTTTCAAGTGTGGAAGAAGATTTAGGGTTATCTCATGGCATGTTGGGATTTCCTTTGAACTGGCCCCTGTCTGCAGCTTTAAATCCCTGAGATACTGTGGTGTCTGGTTTTCAAAAATTCCCCCCAAATCAGGGGAGGCTTGGATTGGCTTGAGGCTTGGCAAGCTGGCAGCCTCTCCGGCTGTGAAAATCAAACGGGCTAGTCCTAGGGCAACTTGCAGTTTTTTAAAAACAGCAGTCTACTTGTTTTGTGTTTTTTGTAGCAATTTCTTTGTATTTGGAGGTATTAAACAATATTCTTGTTTTCCTTTTCTCTCATGGCTGATGTTTTCCAAAAGTACGTAACATGGTTTTACTGTTACATTTGTCTTTATACTTTTCCTTTTGCTTGCACAAGATTTTGAACTTTCAGAGGCCAAACCAATCTCTTCCCTACAATGTATTTTTTCTGTTTCTGCTTCTTTCCCATCAGGACTGCATGAGAAATCCTCTTTGGATGCTATTGATTCCTTTTCTGATACTTCCTTTCCAATGTCTTTCATTGTAAAAGCTAACTGTTCCTCATGTTGTCCTTTCCCTGAAGTGTAGTCATTAGTAGCAGCAGCTGGTCGAGCTTCTCTCCCCAGTCTCATCCCACCCCTCTTCCTCTTCCGCTGTAACCCCTCATTGAGAAGCAACCTCTCACTTCAACTCATTGACTTCCCCAATGTGCGGGAGGTAAACTCCAGCAGTCGACCTGTCTTCCGTAGCACAGCCACTTAGTGCGTAAGGACAGTTTAAGTTTTCTGAGAAGTGAGCTCTCACTTCACTTCATCTTGAAGTTCTGAGACTTTAGCACAGCCACTACGGTGGCTGCTCTGGTCCTCCAGGATGTGGATGAGGATTAGCAGCAGCTGGCCGAGCCTCTCTCCCCAGTCTCGTCCCACTCCTCTTCCTCTTCCGCTGTAACCCCTCTTTGAGAAGCAGCCTCTCACTTCAACTCATTGACTTCTCCAATGTGTGTGAGCTGAGCTCCAGCAATCCACTGGTCTCCCGTAGCACAGCCACTTAGTGTGTACGGACAGTTTAAGTTTTCTGAGAAGTGAGCTCTCACTTCAACTCATGACAATCATTGACTTTAGCACAGCCACTTCGCGGTGGATGCTGTGTTCCTCCAGGATGTGGGTGAGGATTAGTAGCAGAAGCTGGTCGAGCCTCTCTCCCCAGTCTCGTCCCACCCCTCTGACTTCCCCTGTTTGAAGGAGCTAAGCTCCATCAGTCAACCGGTCGACCGTTCAAGTTTAAGGTGAAGTGCAGTTTAACTTTTCTGAGAAGTGAAAGTGAGTTCTCACTTCAACTCCTCTTGAAGTTCAGAGACTTTAGCAGCACAGCCACTTTGTGTTGGATGCTCTGGTCCTCCAGAGATTAGTCGCAGCAGCTGGTCGAGCTTCTCTCCCCAGTCTCGTCCCACCCCTCTTCCGCTGTAACCCCTCTTTGAGAAGCAACCGGTCACTTCAACTCAATGACTTCCCCTGTTTGAAGGAGCTAGCTGCATACAGAGCAATTAAAGTTATCTGAGAAGTGAGCTCACACAGCAACTCATGGCAGCCGTTGACTTCACCACAGCCACTAGTTAGGCTTTGCCCAGTGGTTCAGGAGCAACCAAGCAGTCCTCTGGTTGCTCTTTCATTGTTCTTCCAAAAGAAGGTGAAGTGCATACGGACAGTTTAAGTTTTCTGAGAAGTGAGCTCTCACTTCAACTCCAAGTTCAGTCACTTTAGCACAGCCACTACAGTGGATGCGCAGCTGGCTGAGCCTCTCTCCCCGGTCTCGTCCCACCCCTCTTCCGCTGTAACCCCTCTTTGAGAAGCAACCTGTCACTTTAATTCATTGACGTCACCTGTTGAGGGAGCTAAGCTCCAGCAGTCGACCGGTCGACCTTTCAAGTTTAGGGTGAAGTGCATAGGAACAGTTTAAGTTTTCTGAGTAGTTAGCTCCCTCCCAGGAGGAGCACAGTCCAGGGGTATTGGGCACAGGCTCTGTCTGCACGCCAAGGTTGGGCAGAGAACCGCCACAGAAGAGGCGGAAAACTCCACTGGTTGCCCTTTGGAGGGTGCTGGCTGAGGATGGATTTCTCCAGGTCATCCAATACCGATACACTTAGAGGTGGATCATCTAGCAACGTTAGTGCTCCAAGCCAAAGTGTCGTTGATTGCCTGCATCATCTGCCACACTCAAAGTAACTGCTTCAATAAGCTATAACCTACCTGTCCATGCCCGCCTGCCTGGGAGCTGTCCTTGTGAGGTAGCTGGATCTGCTGGGACTGACTCCCCCAGAGATCTATGGCTTACTTGTGCAAGGTACCAGCTTTTCTGGGCCCACCAACCCATGCCCGCCTGCCTGCCCGCCCGCCTGCCTGCCTGCCTGCTTTCCCCCACCCAGGGTGCTACTGTGGTGGGGCATCTGCCGGGACTGACTCC
The DNA here is from genome assembly GCF_023053635.1 of Elgaria multicarinata webbii. Classification (NCBI taxonomy): domain Eukaryota; kingdom Metazoa; phylum Chordata; class Lepidosauria; order Squamata; family Anguidae; genus Elgaria; species Elgaria multicarinata. The sequence goes on along the minus strand of NC_086171.1, from coordinate 97,917,232 downwards.
TCCCCAATACTAGATCTATGACATGTCTCTGCCTGCCCCTCTGCTAGCCTGTCCTCCTCCTCGGTGACCGACTCGCTGGGACGGTTTGCGTTTGCAATGTGTGACTAACTGCATTGCTGGCTTAGAAACCAGCCATCCTTGCCTCACTTCCTTGTGCCCCCAGAAATGCCCGCTGCCTGCCTGCCTGCCTGCCTGCCCGCCCGCCTCCCCCGGGGTGCTGCTGTGGTGGGGCATCTGCCAGGACTGACTCCTCACCTGCTCTGCCTGCCTCTCTGCACACCTGGTGCCTGGGAGATGGGCTTTGCGGTTCGTGCCCAGCACCCTCGCTCCCAGTCGTCCTCCTCTGTGCCCCTCAATGCGTAACTGCTGGCTTAGAAAGAAACAACCAGCCATCTTTGCCTCACTTCCTCCTTGCGTCCGCTTACGGGTTGGTTTGCTATGCGTTAGTGCTCAAGCCATCCTTGTGGCACTACAATGCATGCTGCCTGCCTGCCTGCCTGCCTTCCCTCCCTTCTCCCCTCCCTTCTCCCCTTTCCGCCTCGCAGGGATGGTTTGTGTGTGTCTTGCTTTGACTCGGGGAGAAGTCCTTCCTGCGCTCACTTAGACTTTATCAAGTTCAAAAATCCATTTTTCGTGTGTGGAAGAAGATTTAGGGTTATCTCATGGCATGTTGGGATTTCCTTTGAACTGGCCCCATTGAGCTGTCTGCATTGCAACTTTAAATCCCTGAGATACTGGAGTGTCCGATTTTCATAACTTCCCCTAACATCAGGGGATGATGGGATTGGCTTGAAACTTGGCGTCCATGTGGACACATGGGTAAGCTGTCATGGGACCGAAGGTGAGGTTTCTGACATGCAAATTGACGTAGTTGCAAAATGGGACTTGATTTGGGGTGAGTTAAAAGGTTTAAGCCCCGCCAAAAATCAGGGGATGATGGGATTGCCTTGAGTCTTGGCGTGCATGTCTATCCCTGGATAAGCTATCATGGTGCCGAGTTTGAGGTTTCTAACATGCAAATTGACGAAGCTATTGAAAGGGGTGTGAATGGGGTGCCTGATTTTCAAAAATTCCCCAAAAATCAGGGGATGATGGGATTGGCTTGAAACTTGGCATCCATGTGGACACATGGATAAGCTATCATGGTAGTGATTTTGAGGTTTCTAACGTGAAAATTGACAGAGCTATCGAAAGGCGTGTGAATTGGGGTTATGGGTGGTGCGTTAGAGGTTAGAGCCCCGCCAAAAATCAGGGGATGATGGGATTGCCTTGAGTCTTGGCGCGCATGTGTATCCCTTGATAAGCTATCATGGTGCTGAGTTTGAGGTTTCTAACATGCAAATTGACGGAGCTATCGAAAGGGGTGTGAATGGGGTGCCCGATTTTCAAAAATTCCCCCAAAATCAGGGGATGATGGGATTGGCTTCAAACTTGGCGTGCGTGTGTATACCTCCATGAGGTGTCATGGTGCCAAACTTGAGGTTTCTAACTTTAACAGAAAAAAAGTTGTATACTTTTTTAGCTTTCAATGCAAGCCTATGGGGGGGGAAATGGAGCTGCGATCCGGATCTGGAGCTCCGCAGTGGAGCGGACACAGGCGGAGCAGGGGCAGAGCGAAGCGGCCGAATCCACAAATCGCGGATCTGGAAGAGAAGCGGAGTGGGGGGTCCGTGCACACCCCTAATGTATAGACCCTAGTGGCACCGTGCTATGTTTAAAGTTTTAAAACTTACTTATGGGCATAGGCCCTTGTGGCAATATGCCTAATTAGCATAATAACAAAAACATGTTTTAATGTAATGTGTTATAATAATGTATTTTAATGTAGTATTAATGTTACAGCCCCCTGAGGAAGGCCTTTGAATAAAATACAGTCCGAAACGCCTTGGGCTTTGTGGAAATTTATTGGAAAGCCACAGGAGAGGGGGATGAACAATGGGCAGAGGGCCAGCCCTGGACCCCCCAAAACCTAGAGCCAGCTCTAGGTGTACACCTAAAAACGTGATATTTGACCAGGCTGCATCAGAGGGAGAGTTGGGAAGCAGGGCCTGCTCCATCCACTCTGCTGAGAGACCAGCTCCACTGGGCACCTCTTCTCCCTCAACTGTTTCAAGTCAAGCTGGTCATTGCAAGAACTCTGTAACTGTAAGACCATTATTTAAGATGCCTGTGTCAGTAGTGCACACCTCCAGCCAAGTGAGGTGTGGAGTGGCCTGGGAGGCCTACAGGACTGCCCAACTTCCCTTCCCTGGGATGTGCAAACTTGTGATTATTTCCGGCCTTTGTGTTTGAGTAGTCTGAAACAGGTCAAACCCTTGTGTGTTGGGATCATTTATTGGGTATACTTGCTGACTGCATCTTGCCTGAGAGTGCTGTGGTGTCATTATGTCTACCCCGTTATAGCTTGTGGCATGTGATGACATTATACTGGTGTTTTCACACTGCTGTGCATGGATTGGGGTGTGGGGTGTGTGGTAGCATGATTGCTGATGGTCCTTGTTTGGGGGTTGTTGACAATGTTTCCATGGGTGCATGGGGAATGGCTCGTTGCATTGCTCCATTCTCTGTTGTTAATGACTTTTTTCCTGAAATCTAAACCTGAGGGCTAGCCTGTATAATGTGAAAACAAGTTTGTCTTAAATAAAGGTTCTTGGACACAGTAAAGATTCTGTAAATGAATGGAATGTGTGCAAGAGTACAGTCATTTTCTTGTGCAGCTCCCACTCTCTTAAATGAGGCTGATGCACAGGAACAGCCCAGTGGATGGTGCTCCCCAGTTAATGTGTGTAGTGGTGGGATGCTAATTTGCATTTTCTACCTAAGGCACCAAAGTGTCTTGCACTGGTCCTTGAGGTTACTCTCTCTCTCTCTCTCTCTCTCTCTCACACACACACACACACACACACACACACACACCAAGTCATATGTTTATTATCTATTTATTGTTGGGGCAATCCTGAGATCTTGGGGTGGCTGGCTATAGGGCCAGTGGATAGTGAGGAGAGAGAGACTTACTTCTGAGTAAACACATATAGAACTGACTTTTAATAGTGTAGTCACTCAGAAGCTTTGTTTTTAAAATCTAAAACAGCAAACTGGAAAGAAGTGCTCTGCAACCCTATGCTTACTTCTGAGGTCTTAGTTCTGTTTACTAGCAAAACAAACCTTCGCTCCTCCACCCCTTAACCCTTTCTCGAGCCAAGGGGTAGCAACAGTCTCTGCCCCTGCGCTCCCTCCTGCTTCCTACAAACGGCCTCCCGTTCTTGGAGTTTGTTTATTATGATCTTAGGGGAAAGTGTAGTGTGTTGTTTTACCATAATTGCGTAGTTTCAGGCTGCTGTACTATTGTATTTGCGCAGAAATAAAGATATATTTTTTTTAAAAAAAATAAACAATTAACTGCAGGAGAAAGGAAGACGTACGGGGCGGGGCAGGAGACTTTGCTGACATAGTAGCGCTCCAGGTGAAAAAGATACATGAGCTGAAATAGTGAAACAACACACACAGGTGAAAGTGCCCAGCGCTCAACCCCCTAAGGAAATGGAGGGGGATGAAAACCGGATTTAAAAAGTAGGTATGATGGAGGTCAAAGACTCCCTTCTATGAGATGAAGAACAACTCCTTGTAGCAGTTATACCTAATGGTAATAGTGAATGTCAATGAAACTCAAAATGGCTCTTGCCTTTTGTACTATAAATATTCATTGACATTCTCTATTGCCATTAGGAATAATGGCAATAGTGTGGTTGAAGTGTGGAGTCCTTGATAAATCAATAAGTACATTTGGAGCATTGCATTCGGTCTCTCTCTCTCTCTCTCTCTCTCACTCACTCACTCACACACAGTTGATTTCTGCACCCACAACATTCCAGATAAGCCTTGCACTTTGGCTGACATTCAAAACTATCACCTCTTTGTGCAAATTAACTTTAAGGGCTCTGTCATTCCTCATATTTAAAATGCTATTACTGGGAATAAGCTTGGCACAGGCAGCTTAAAGGGCTGGTTGTGACTGCATGTGCAGACAGTGTACTCGTGCCTTATGCCCACACGGTCAATGTTACCATATTGAACCTGCCACTCGCCAGATCTACACTACTGCTTTAAAGCACTTTATAACAGTTTTATAGCGCTTTAAAGCAGTTAAAGCGCTTTATAACTGTTATAAAGCACTTTAAAGCAGTAGTGTAGATCCTGCCTGAGGCTGCTGGCTAATCCTTTTTAACTAGGTGGGAGTGCACATGGATAGACATTATCCCAGCAAAGGTGAAGCTTGCAATTTCCAACCCCTTCCAACTTGTCTCATCTCCTGAAAAATAATTGGGGATTTTTTAAAGGAGAAATGTTGGGAGTTAGGACCATCTTCCTTCTCCTCTGTATTTTGGTAAATTCAGGAGAACCTTTCTGTCTCACCATCATGTGTTTGAACTCCCAAAGAAGTTACCCTCTGTAAAACACTATCCAAAAACAGTACAGTAGTGGGCTTCATCGTTATTTCAAGCTAGCAAAATGCCTCACTATAATGGGCAATGTGTGAGCCTTGTGTATTGCAGAACCCTCAGGGTGTGAGAGTGTGCTCCAAAGTGTTTTAGGGCTCTCTGGTCATAAAACTTCATGAACCCCATGGTGACATGGACACCCACTAGGGGTGAACCTAGGGGTGGGCAGGTTTTACTCCATATCATTGACTTGGATTCCAATTTCTCATGAGGAGAACTCTGCTCAAGTGTAATAATAATTACACTTGCAATTATTTCCTAACCAATCATAGAATAGTACAGTTGGAAGGGGCCTATAAGGCTATCGAGTCCAAGGGCTTTGCTAGACCTGCCGGCTTAGGCTGGCAGGGAGGCGGGGCCGAGGCGCGCTAATGTTAGCGCGCCTCCCCCAGGCTTCCACACGCACGACGCGTAGGGACGTCGAGTCCCTGCGGCGTCCGCCATTTATTTTTTTTTTGTTGTTGTTAAAGGGGCCGGGTGCGGCCCGAAGACTCCGAGAAGGTAAGTGGTGTTTTTTTTAAAACGGGGGGGGGGGGGGAAGGATGGCAGGGTGGGTGGCAAGGGGGCAGGGCGGGTGCGATCACGCCGCGCGCCGCCCGAGCAAGCAGGCGAGCGGCGCTTGCCCGGCATGGGGCGGCATTGCCCTGGCAAGCGCCGCTCGCTTGCTTGCTTGGGCGGCGCGCGGCGTGATCGCACCCGCCCTGCCCCCTTGCCACCCACCCTGCCATCCTTCCCCCTCCCCTCTCTCCCCCCCCAGGCCGATGGGCACAGTGCTCGTATGAGCGCTGTGCCAGGCAGGTCCACGGCTTTTCGCGGCTACATGTGGACGCACAGCAGGGAAACCGGGTCGGAAGGCGCGCTAAGGCCTGGTCTAGCAAGGCCCAAACTCTCAGTTTGAGAAGATACCATTGATAAACACTATTTGAGTCAGATTCTGTAGCCAACTGTGGTTCCACCTAATAGTTGTTCCATCTAGCCCACTATTAGCAATTTTGCTGATCAGAATGTAATGTACTTTGCTGAAAGCTTTACTGAAGTCAATATACTATGTCCACAGCATTCCCACAGTCCACAAGGGAGGTTACCTGATCAAAGAATGAGATCAGAATAATCTGGCAGGATTTGTTCTTGACAAATCCATGCTAGCTTCTAGTAATCACTGTATTGTTTTCAAGGTGCTTACAGATTAACGTCTTTATAATCTGCTCCAAAAATTTCCCAGGGATGGATGTCAAACTAATTGGTCTGTAGTTCCCAGGTTCCCCCTTTTTGAAGATAGGGACAATATTAGACCTCCTCCAGTCATCTGGCACTTCACCTATCTTCGCAGTGGTTCCGAGAGTTTGTCTGCCAGCTCCTTTATTACTCTAGGGTGCAGTTCAATAGGCCCTGGAGATATGAATTTGTTCAAAGAAATTAAGGTGTTCCTTGACCATTTGTTTAGCAGTCTCAAACTGCAATCCTGCCCCTTCAGTTTGTACTTCACTTTTGCCAGGGTGGGTGGGTCATAGACCCACTTTTGGGAGAAGACTGCACCAAAGTAGGAATTGATTCTAAATGTTTCATTCCACATTTCTATCATATGACAGTAAAGCATGATTAAATAGAAAGATGGTATTTAGCATATCCTGAGGAAACCTGCTTCAACTCAACTTTGGATACGCTGGTGACTTTAGACAAATCACAGTATCATGTCATCTGTAAAATGGGGATGACAGTGATTCACATGTTAACTTTCTAGATGAATGAATGAGTAGGATGACCAGAAAAACGTAAATCTCCAGCGCAACCAGGACTGGGCCCCAATTCACTGGGGAAAAGAGCTGGAAGATGCATTCCCAGACTTCTGGGTATGTGTGCACCAGCCCTCCCAGAGCAGAGCTGCTCTACCCTTCGGCTGGGTGAGTGCAATTGCACCCGCCCAACTGTAGGCTAGAGTGATACTGGGGGTGGGGGGCAGTGCACACATCCCCAGACTTCCGGGAACATGTGCAGCAGCCCTCCCAGAGCCACCCTAGGCTTTATCTGAGTGGGTGCGATTGAGCCCGCCCAGCCAATGCCTAGAGCGACACTGGGGCCAGTGCATGTGTTCTTGGACTTCCAGGAACATGTGCACCAGCTCCCGCCTCCCCGTAGCACAGGAAAAGGGCAAAATCAGCCTGGGGGCAGGGGCACAGAGGACATGTTCCATCCTCCAGCTCCCCCCCCCAGCGCAATGTAGCCCTCTCCTCCTGGGCTGGTGCGATCGCTAGCCGAGGAGGAGGAGGAGGAGGAGGAGAAGAAGAGGAAGAAGAAGAAGAAAGAAGCAGCAGCAAGAAGAAGCAAGCAGCAGCAAATAGGAGGTAAGACTGAGCTGTGTGTGTATGTGTGTGTGTGTGTGTGTGAGAGAGAGAGAGAGAGAGAGAGAGTAGGGGTGAATGGTAGGGGTGTGCACGGCCCCCCGATCTGCTTCTCTTCCAGATCCGCAACTTCCGGATCGGGTCCGCTCCGGTTCGCTGCGAAGCTCTGGATCCGGATCAGAGCTCCGCTTCCCCCCCCCATAGGCTTGCATTGAAATCCAAAAAAGCCTACAACTTTTTTCTGTTAAAGTTAGAAACCTCAAATTCAGCACCATGACACCTCATGCACGTATACACACGCATGCCAAGACTCAAGCCAATCCAAGCCTCCCCTGATTTTTGGGGAATTTATGAAAATCGGACACCCCATTTTCAGACATGGACTGTTCTCCGACATTTTGACAGATAAAAACTTGGAAGCAAGCACATCCGCATTCATGGCAAGTTTCAAGCAGATTCCATCATCCCCTGATTTTGGGGGGGGCTTTAACCTCCAACGCAGCACCCCTAACCCCAATTCAAACACCCCTTTCTATATCTCCATCAATTTTCACGTTAGAAACCTCAAATTCGGCACCATGACACCTCATGCACATATACACACACATGCCAAGACTCAAGCCAATCCAAGCCTCCCCTGATTTTGGGGGAATTTTTGAAAATCGGACACCCCAGTATCTCAGGGATTAAAGCTGCAGACAGCTCAATGAGGCCATTTCAAAGGAAATCCCAACATGCCATGAATTGGGGAGTAGATAACCCTAAATATCAATCTTCTTCCACACTTGAAAAATTGATTTGGAACTTCAAAAAGTCTAAGTGAGCGCAGGAAGGACTTGTCCCCTGAGACAAAGCAAGACACACACAAACCATTCCTGCGAGGTAGGCAGGGGAGGAGGACAGGCGGCCAGAGAGCCAGGCAGAGATATGCCATAGATCTAGTATGGGGGAATCAGTCCCGGCAGATGCCCCACCACAGCAGCACCCTGGGGGGAAGGCAGGCAGCAGGCATTTCTGGGGGCATAAGGAAGTGAGGCAAGGATGGTTTGTTTCAAAGCAAGCAGTAAGTCATGCATTGCAAACCATCCCTGTGAGGCGGCCACAGAGGAGGAGAACAGGTGGGCAGAGAGCCAGGCAGAGATATGCCATAGATCTAATATGGGGGAGTCAGTCCCGGTAGATGCCCCACCACGGACTTGCCCGTTTGATTTTCACAGCAGGAGAGGCGGCCTGCTTACTAGTGCCAGCCTGAGCCTTCCCTTGACCACCACTGCTTTCAGCACGCCTAGCCACAGACGTGCGCCTGCTCCCTCTTCTCATGATGATAATAATATACTACTAATACTAATACTACTACTAATATATATTTGGGGAAATGGGACAAGTGTGTATGCCTTGCCCAAACTGGATTTGAAATGCTCAAACTGTATTGGCTTTTTTTGCACTTCACAAGCAGTGCACACAGCACACTCACACAATAACACACAGTCACACACACAGTCCAAGTAACACACAGAGAGAGAGAGAGAGAGAGAGAGAGAGAGAGAGAGAGAGAGAGAGAGAGAATATATATATATATATATATATATATATATATATATTTGTATTTTTTGTATTTTTTTTTATATAGAAGAAAGGAAGAAGATGAAACACAGTCAGGCTTTAAGAGGGGGAAGGGGGGGAACCAACCAACCAACCACTCCAAAAATTAAAAATAAAGTTTATATAAAACCAAAGTAAAGGAAAAACACAGAACAAACTAAGCAAACAGTCAGAAACAAGCAAACAAACACACACACAACCCAAGCTAAATCCTAATCTAATCTCCTCCAACTCCAAACACAGCAGCAGCACCTATAACTAACTCCTCTCTCCACGAACGCCAACCCACAAAGAGACACAAAGCAGAAAGCTCTCAGGGTGGCTTTGCCTTAGTCCCCCCTCCAATGCTGGGATTGGAGGATGCTTCATGAGGTCATCACTTCTCATCAGGATTGGGAGTTAAATCTGCCACTCAGCACTTCAAAAAGGTACCTCTCCCGCTTTTTTTACCCTATTATTTTAAAAAATATAGCAAGCAAACTGCACCACACAGAGTGCTGAGAGTAGGCTCAAAATGACCCCCAGCCACGACTCTCTAAGCACACGAAATTTCAGAAAGATAGCTTTAAAAACAACACAGTTATCCCCTAATCTTTTCCGCAATGCAATCCTATGGGCGAAATTATCCCAAATGGTGGGCGGATTGCTCCGCGAAAAGAGAAGCGCTTCTCCTATGGCCACTTCTCTTCGCCATGCTTCTCCAGGACCCCAGTTCGCTTCTACTCTGCCTCTGGGCAAGGCGGATCAGGCCAATTCGGTTCTGATTCTCCGATTCTAAGCGGAGCGGAGCACATCCCTAGTGAATGGGGTGCATGGGGTGTTTGAGTGAATGGATGTGTGCATGAGTATGTTTTGGAGTGGGTGATCCTGAATGTGCACGTGTGCTGGCAGTGTGAGTGTATTGATGTCTGAATGGGATGCCTAATTGTTTGACTATGAATGGATACATGTGCATATTTGTAGTGGGGGGGCACTGTAGTTTTCTGTGTGTGAGTTGGGGGGGCTGATTTGGAGGTGATATTCCTAAATAATGCATTTTGACCCTTTGACCTTCCTCTCCAATTTGTTTGATATAATTGGCATAACGTATATTTTGTAAAAATGACTGATAATTGTTCATCCTTCTTAAAAATCTTTTTTAAAATTAACAGCATTGCCATTATTATTATTATTATTATTATATCATCATTATCATCATTTATTTTTCTTTTCTTGCTCATGGTGGTTTTTCTAGAGGAACATGATGGGCTTTGCCAAGTCATGCTGTCTTTTACTGATTCAGAAATTTCTTGGCTATTGAACATGTTTTAAGTATGACTGCTTTCTGGATGTTGGCGTGCATGTATTCTGAAGGGTTTCTGGAGAAAAAATGATGTGATGCTGGTGACTGATGTGACTAACAGAATAACTAACTTTTTCCTGTTCCCATGGTTCTTTAATTTCCATAGCCAGTGGTGTATATTTCTCTTTCTTGTCCTCTTCCTTTTCTGCAACATTTTTGTCATTAGGTATTGCTATGTCAATGAGGTAGGTGTGTTTTTCTTGGTTGTTTTTGGCTAAAGGTGCTAGCCTTTAATCCATTTTGTTTCAAGGCTAATGTTTGTAGGGGAATAGTAGTTTATACTCTTTCTGAATGCTTGTTTGCTTGTTTGTTGTACAAGATTTTTCTGTATTTATCAACTGCTTCATTTGTTCAGTGGTGAATGTGTGAGCATAGATATGAGAAAGGTGATGGGGAAAGAGTGTTAAATGTTAGGAAAGGTGAGACTATGCTCATCCAGTAAAGGACTTGCAGCCAGAAAAGATATTTTAGGGAAGGGGAGACTGTATCACACAGAGTATAGTGAAAGCTTCAAAGTACAGCAAAAGCTTCAAAAGTAGGAATGAGTGAAGTTTATTTCAGATACATTGAATGTCTCACTTGTTCTTTATTCCAGTGATTTTAACATTAAGATGTTATGTAGAACAGGTTTGTCCTAATTGTGTGGTGTGAAATCAGACATGAGACCAAGGCCTTGTTTGGATGGGCATGCCCCTTTGGGGGTTGGACATGTTGGTGGGCATGCCCCCATGGGGGCTGGACATGTTGGTGGGCACGCCCTCTTGGGGGCAGCCATATTGTCCTCCTTTTTGGTTTCCAAAATATGGTCACCCTATGAATGAGTGAATATTTTAGTAGGCCAGAGGATAATATGGGCATTAACTCAGTTAGACAAATCAGGCAAACGACTTTAAACTAGCACTCCCCTTCATTCTGTGTAGTTCCTGTTCTCCATTTAAATGCTATGATCTTGGTAGTCTGGTGCAAGTCACACACACATTCAACTTATACTGTCCTTAACAGTCAAGGGTGTGGCTTTACTAACTTTAAACTATTTGGGAATGTACAATAAAGAAACACCAGTAGTTGTTTTGCTCTCTAAAAGGGGTGTACTTAAGGTCTAGTAACTAGCTCTTTTTTGGCCACACTGCAGTTTGAGCTTTAGTAGAATATGAATAGTTTCTGCAACAGGCAGGAATATATGTTGCTTTCATTTTGCCAAGTGTGAGAACCTGCTCCAGTGGAGACACACATATACATGTTTTTGAACACTTTCAATGCAACTTTTCCTGTCGGTTTAAATGGATAATTATTTCACTAAATTGACAGCAACATTTCAAGCACTTTGAACAGAAAATCCCAAAACAGATGAGTGAGAATCTCCCAGCTATTATACGTGTGGGCCAGATCCATAGTCAATGTAAAGTAGCCTAGCAGTGTATGAACCAGGATGAGTTGGGCTTTCTCTTGCTGGTCTTTCCCCAGTCAGCATTTTGCTAAAGTTTGCTTCATATTTCTCTATATCTCTATATTCAGCTTGCACATGGACACACAGCTCAAGAGTCTGTTAAAACATTTGGGCTTGCAGTGAAAGACTCTAGCATAAATAAATAAATAAATAAATAGCAAAAATAACAAAACGTTCTGACCCTTTCTTAACACATGAGGGAAAAGGAGGAGGAGGAACCATCCTCCCCTCCACCACTGCTAAACTCTTTGGATCAGCAGAGCATGAGGTGAAAAGTCATGGGAAGGACAAGCTGACTGATGGGTTTTAGGTTGTGAGGTCAGCACAAGGCGTCGTGCTGTGGGCTCAGACAGAGCCATTTCCTCTGCGATTTTTATCTTTCGTCTGTTCACACATCAAGCCACCTGGATTTAATTCCCAAATAGCTGAAACACACCCACACATGCACATAACTTAACCCTTTCTCTTTATTGCTGTGAAGAACCAAAAGCTGCAAGGCCCAGCTCCTCACAAACAAATTCCGCATTTAGGTTTCAGCCAATGCTTGGCCTGTCCACCTGGCAACTGGAGGCTTCCCTTCTTGAAGGACTGTAAATAACATGACAAGTCAACTTTTATTACCTCAGACAAGTACATGTAGCAACTTTCTCTCTTTTTGCTCAGCCTTTGGCCTGAGTTATGATTTACCTATAACATTCTCATTTTGACTAGTTTTGAAAAGTAGCTATGGAGTTTTATGGTTTTCTTGAGTTTTATGTTTCCCTGTTGCCTTTAGGCTTCCAGGTGTTCCCCCATAATTCTAGGTGCTCAGGCTAGGTGTTGGGGTACATGAAAGACTGTCTGCTTCACTGTATATGTTCAAGGGGTTCACCGCAATAGGTTTCCCACTTTTTTGTTTAGGGCTGCCATGCTTTTAACAGCTGACTCCATTGGTCTCTAAAATAATATTGCACTTGCAGAACAAGTGGCGTGATCGGGCTAGCTCAGGAAAAGGCCTGGATTGGCCCTGGGATGCTGGAAGATGCATTCCCGGACTTCTGGGAACACGTCCTCCAGCACACACACACCCCAGCGCTGATCTAGCCTTCTCCTTGGCTGGAAGAAGCAAGGAGGAGAAGCAAGAAGGAGAAGAAGCAAAAAGGAGGAGGAGGAGGAGAAGAAGCAGCAAGTAGGAGGTAAGACTGAGGTGTGTGTGAGTGAGAGTGAGAGTGAGAGTATATGGGTGAATGTGGTGCATGGGATTTTTGAGTGAATGGATATGTGTGTGTTTTGGAGTGGGTGATCCTGAGTGTGTGTGTGTGTGTGTGTGTGTTTGTGTGTGCTGGCAGTGTGTGAGTGCATTGATGTCTGAATGGGAAGCCTGTTTGCAGTGTGTGTATGGCGGGGAGGGCTGTAGTTTTCTGTATGTGAGTTGGGGGGATGACTTGGAGGTGATATTCCCATTAAATAATGCATTTTGACCCATAGACCTTCCTCTCCAATTTGTTTGACATAATTAGCATGACATATATTTTGTAACAATGGCTGATAATTGTTCATCCTTCTTAAAAATCTTTTTAAAAATTAACAAGGTTGCATTATCATCATCATCATCATCATCATCATCATCATCATCATTTATCTTTCTTTTCTTGCTTGTGGTGGTTTTTCTAGATGAACATGATGGGCTTTGCCAAGTCATACTGTCTTTTACTGATTCAGAAATTCCCTGAGTATTGAACATGTTTTAAGTATGACTGCTTTCTGGATGTTGGCGTGCATGTATTTTGGTAGGCCTAATTTCTGAAGGGTTTCTGTAGAAAAAATGATGTGATGCTGGTGACTGATGTGACTAACGGAATAATTGTAACTTTTTCCTGTTGCCATTATTCTTTAACTTCCATAGCCAGTAGTTATATTTTTCTCTCTTTTCCGCTTCCTTTTCTGCAACTTTTTTATCATTAGGTATTGCTACATCAATGAGGTAGGTGCGTATTTCTTGGTTGTTTTTGACTGTTATGTCTGGTTGAAGTTGAAATAAGCTAAGAGGTGCTAGTAATTGTAATTAATAAATGTAATTAATAAATATGTCTGTTTGAAGTTGAAACAAGCTAAGAGGTGCTAGTAATAAAATTGTAATTAATAAATGTAATTAATAAATAATTTATTAATTGTGATTGTAATTAATAAATGTAATTAATAAATAATGTAATTAAATGTAATTAATAAATAATAATAATAAATAAATAATGTTTGCAGGGGAATAGTAGTTTATACTCTTTCTGATTCTTGCATTGAGCAGGGGGTTGGACTCGATGGCCTTGTAGGCCCCTTCCAACTCTGCTATTCTATGATTCTATGATTCTATGAATGCTGGGTTGCTTGTTTGTTGTACTAGATTTTTCTGCACTTGTCAACTACTTCATTTGTTCAGTGGTAGCAGTATGCTGAATGTTTGGGTATGGATATGAGAAAGGTGATGGGTAAAGAGTGTTAAATGTTAGGAAAGGTTATATGGTCATCCAGAGAAGGATTTGCAGTCAGAAAATATATTTGAGGAAAGGGGAGGCTGTATTACACAGAGTATAGCAAAAGCTTCAAGGTACAGCAAAAGCTACAAAAGTAGGAATGAGTGAAGTTAATTTCAGATACATTGAATTTCTCACTTGTTCTTTATTCCAGTGATTTTAACATTAAGATGTTATGTAGAACAGGTTTGTCCTAATTGTGTGCTGTGAAATCAGACATGTGACCAAGGCCATGTTTGGGTGGGCATGCCCCCTTGGGGGTTGGACATGTTGGTGGGCATGCCCCCATGGGGGCTGGACATGTTGGTAGGCACGCCCTCTTGGGGGCAGCCATATTGTCCTCCTTTTTGGTTTCCAAAATATGGTCATCCTAAGGGTGCAGCTACAGTATCCTTGACAAATGGCCATCCAGCCTCAGTTTCAGTAGATCCATATTTAACAGTACTAGTGATGGCTACGCCATGTTTGAAGGCATTGTATCTCCCACTATTAACCAACAGTGTGCAACAGAACACACCCTGTGATTGCTCATTGCAGGAAAACTACCAGTTGTCATGCTCTCTTTCAGGGAAGTTTGCCTGTCATCGTGGATCTGTTCTCATTAAGGCACTCCTGATGAGCTCCCAAAGAAATAAGGATTTCCTGGCAAACAATTTGGAAATCACTGCTATGTAATATTTGGTAGTATTTGATAGTTAGTATGCAGTGGCTGTTACGATCCCTGAACCTGGGAGGATTCCTGGAGTGAGTGTGCCACAAAATCAATGGTTATCAAGCTCCTGACAAAAGTATTCGCAATATTTGAAAATTAATGTATTGTTTTTAATCTGACAGCATTTAATAGATAACATGTTATGGTAATTTGTTTTTGACAGCTGACAGTTTATGCAATTTCAATTTTTTAAAAATATTAAAAGATGCCAACAGGTCTAAAGCCTTTGAATTTTATTTTTGGTAAAAATAAATAACTTTAAAGGTAAAAGGTAAAAATAAAGGTAAAAATAAATAACTTTTGGGAGGCGGAGGACAAACTTGGAAAATGTGCCAAATTCTCCAAGTTTGCAAATATCAATTCCACCTCTATAACTGTTGTTATTAGTCACCATAATGAGCTACCTTGCACTCCCCGCTCCGACACACTCACACTAAATAAGGTAGTCACCATTGTCTTGGAAGCTATGCAAAGACAATAACTTAAAAATAATAATCTCACAACACAATCCTCCACACACAAAGTAACTTGCATTGTGAGTCTTACTCGGAAGAAAACATTCACAGGATTGGAACCTTACAGAGCAATCCTAACACCCAAAACTACTGTCTAGAGGGGGCTAGGATGGGGAGGAGGTGCCCCTTTGGCAGCGGAGAGGGTCTCTGCCCCGGCGGCACCTGATACATTAGCAGAAACATTCACAGGCATAGATCCACCACTGCCAAGGTTTCCACAATTGGTAGGCCCTCAAAATAGGGCATTCTGGGAAACAGGTCAGAGACAGGCTTGGCTCCACTGGATTCAGCCCCTTCTTTCCCTGAGATCATAGAATCATAGAATAGCAGAGTTGGAAGGGGCCTAAAAGGCCATCGAGTCCAACCCCCTGCTCAATGCAGGAATCCACCCTACAGCATCCCTGACAGATGGTTGACAGATGGTTATCCAGGCAGACCCATTACTTATGCCAGCTTGGAGCTGGTATAGATGTTATTATTCATTATGTTTGTTTTTTATTAATAAGACACCTATAAAATGAATGCTCTAGGTGTCACAAATTTTTAAAATAGAATTAAATACAATAAGACAACTCCCGAAAAAACACAATCTCTACCAATTAAGAGGAAAGTATGTATGTGGAATGAGTTAAAAACTTGAAATTTGGCATGCTGATAGGTCTGGTTTTACAATGTACCAGAAAAATCTAAAAACACAGAATTTGGAGTGTTATGTATTTTTAAAGAATTTAATAAAAACCAAGGCTTACACCTACAACTCCCAGGATGCCTTGGGCAGAACTCCCAGCATGCCATGGGTGGGAGGCTAGATTTACTGGCCTTTGGTGGCCATTGTGAGTGCATGGGCAGGTTGCTGCTGCATGTCTTTCACAACCAGACTCCTAAGGCTGGTCTCAAGCACTCAACCCAATTCCACATACAAGAAAACAATCCACATAAATGGGCTCCCAGCATTCCTCGGGTGGGAGGGAAGATTTACCGGGCTTTGATGGCCATCATCTGGAAGTGGCTTGCCATCCTGGACCTAAAGGGAGAGTGCATGGGGCTGGCTACCTTGGTTGGTAGGTCGGTGCAGCTCAAGCTCTGTGGCTGACAGCAACAACTGAGCTAACCGTCAGTCAGTCAGCTGGCTGGCTCCTTCATGGCCTACCTATGAGCATTGATAGCACAGTTCAGCATAGACCAGCTTGGCCAGACTTGCCAGTCCCAGTGCTTCAGTACAGCCTCCTGCTGGAGCACTTGGTGGGTGAAAAGCGCAGGCTAAGGCAGGCACAGGCCTTCAACCTAGCCCCCCTTGGAGACTTCCCGGCACCTTCCAAGAGCCCTGAGCAGAAAATAGTCAAGTGGGCCATGCAGAGCTGAGGGTTTAAGGCAGCCCTGGCCTGCATCGGGAGAGGGGGGGAGAGAGAGAGAGAGAGAGAGAATAATTTAATTCATTTTAACGTTACCTCACAGGCCTAGCACCAGCCTACCTTGCCGGGTTTTCATGAGGGTGACAGAGGAAAAAAAGAAACAAATTTAATTTGTTTAAAAGTTCACTCACAGGCCTAGCAGTGGCCTACTACTTTAAGATGATTACCTTGCAGACATATATCTTAGGGGGGCCGAGCAATGCCGGGTATATCAGCTAGTACAATATAAAACCAACACAATAAAAATATAAAAGCACATACAAAGCCAGCATGCTAAAAATGCAGTATAATACTAACCTTTTTTGCTAAGTGTAAGCCGCTCTGAGAGCCTTTTTTGGCTGAGGAGCGGGGTATAAATATGATAGATAAATAAATAAATAAATAAACCTGATAAAATGCAGTACAGATGGGGATATAAAAGCCATTTAAACCAATAGGGTGGGCATTTGAGGGAGAGAAAAGAACTGCAAGATAACACACACACACCCCAACACCCTAACCCTGCCCCAGTTAGTATGAGCTGGCAAGACTTTAGCGGTGTAAATCATCTGCCACTTCACTCCACCCACTTAGGATTGCTCAGTTGGGCTGGAGCCCTATGCACACACTGAAGACAACGGGGCGTATTTTGAGTAAACACAGCACGTGCTGTTAGAGGCAGCGCAGTACATAGTACATACTGCACAACACTTTTATGTCAACTCTTGGGTCAAACCAATTGTTCAGGTTACTGTAGTACTGCAAACAGTACCCGGGGAAATCCAAACCTAACTCCAACCTGCTTGACGGGACTGGTACAACTGCTGTAGGCACTTACTGGAAAGCATCAATGATATTGATGTAAAATCTAGAATGTCCATTTCCCCCTGACACACATTCACACACACGTGTACACACGCACCCGCACACGTGTACACGCAAGCACCCATCTACCCACCCACCCCTAGAACACTCTACCAAGAGCTAAGTCCATTTCTCTTTATATTTTCCCTTTTGCAAGCCCTGTTTCCCCTTTAAGAACACCTTGTTCCTTTAAACTTCCCATTTGCAGTTTGGCAGCCTGCCAACCATAAACAAAGCTGCTACATTGTACTTCCCCACCACACATGCCTTATCTGCTGTTTAAGAACAGTGCCACAGTCAATTAATCGTGAAATGTATACAAAGTCACGCAGGGCTGCAAACCGACCAGCTAGCTCAATTCCAGAGAGGACCCGGTCTACCACTATTGGAAGCCTGCACAGGAGAGCAAATGGTGACACCTGGAAGAGGTGAATGGGTGCACGAGACTGGGAAGGGGTGTGGCCAGGTGCCCCCATAAGAACTCCATTTACCCCCACGCAAGCGGCACTTTTCCAGCCCCTAGCCTTGTCAGTCTCAGAGGAAACTGGCTAACCCTGCCAAATCCACTCCACTGATTGACTGCCCAGACATCATCATATAAGGAAAGGGCTACGTGCAGGTATGCGGCGCAAAGCATGCCTGGGAGCAAGGAAGCAAAGCACATGGCTGAGTAATCTCAGCTGCAATTCTCCTTCTGACCATGGCATGGAAGTATATGAGCTATTCTGCCTCAGCACTGTGTGACTCTGATTTAGCAGTGTGAGCGCAAGGAGGTCACCTTATTCTCGAGAATAAACGTTTGGAGCCCAATGCCTTGTCTGTGATCTTTTGGAAGTGTTTTGATATTGGACTGTGATGCACTCGAATTCAGCATAATTTATGCAACAATATCTCTGAAGAAAAGTTGTCCCTGACCCTTCTATTCCTAGATTAGGGTTGTTGTTGTTTTTGGTCAGAGATAAGAAAAGCTTTATAAGACTTATAATTTGGTACTACGCACAGCGTACGTATAATTTCCCACACCTCCCCTTTAGTCCCCCTCGCAATGCTCTCCCTTACGACATCTCCCATGTGACATTATAACATTTTGTCTATTTCATAGTCTTCGGAATTTGACGGATTATTCAGCAAAAAGGAAAGAAAAAACAGAATGAAACAAAAAGAATGAAACAAAAAAAAACTCTTTTAAAAAATGGTAAAAGGATACTTTATTCCAAAATGTCTCAGACATCTTCAGTGACCCATATTTCTATCCCACACTTCCATAGAATATAATGGATATCCCTTTTTAGAAAGAATATTCCTTTTAAGGTCCCCCTAAGTTTTGGAACACTGACCTCACATTTTCTCATATTACAGTTCAAAGACATCACATGTTCTTGCAACTATCTCCTTTTTGAGATAGTTCCAACATTCAGCTGCCAGTAAATCACTTGCACAAATCCCTTCTCATGCAAGTGAGTACCAACGTAATGTTGGAACAGCAAATTCCCATGAGATCACAGCTCCTGTATTGGGGCTGCAATTTAATTTGCATTTGTGGCTTTAGTGTTACACTGGGGATGCAAGATCTCTCATGTGATCAGTGATTTGTGGAAGGGAGCCAGTAGCTGAACATGGGAACTCACTCATAATTCGTTGCTAATTATGAAACTAAGAGGGGGTTGAGCTGACGGATAGACACACCTGTGACTTTCAGAAGTCAAAGTATGTGATATTCATTTGGGGAATAGAAAGAAACAAAATATTAATAAGGCTTTGTCTTAGTAGTTGATCTTTTTATTGGCATTGTAGTGCTGGATTTTTCAGCATGTAGCCTAATCTCAGCTGAAGAGCAATTGGGTTTTTCTACATGAGGCATTTATTGTGAGCTTGTCATTCCCTTCTCATGGTTGTTTATGGGGTATTTAGACATTGTCATAACCCCCTCCCCCAGTTTCACTTCTGTGTCTAATGAGCACTTTCAAGTGTTTTTTTAGAGCAGGGAAAATGTGGCATTTAATTGTGAAAGGGAAAGAAAACACAATTTCCTCTTGCACTGTTCTGCTGCACCATAGCGCTACCTGGAGGTTATGTAGCAGAAAAATTGGAAAGGAAATGGCCCTCATGTAGTGCTCAAATCCCAATTCTGCGACAAAGCTGAAAGTAGATACAGTGGATTAACAACCTAACAGCCCCATGTAGAACAGCTCATTGTCACCAGCAAAGTACAGATGCTCTGATGGTAAGGGCAATTTCAGTGATAATGACAACACTTACATGAGGTAAAAGTTTTAATGTAGCTATACCATATTATTCATTACGTTACAATTTCGAGAAGCAAAAACCAGCAAGATTTACAAAAAAAAACCTGCAATTATTTCCTAACCAATCATAGAATAGGGCCTATAAGGCCATCGAGTCCAGCCCCTGGCTCAATCCAGGAATCTGCCTTAAAGCATCCCTGACAGATGGCTGTCCAGCTGCCTCTTGAAGGCCTCTAGTGTGGGAGAGCCCACAACCTCCCTAGGCAATTGGTTCCATTGTCATACTGCTTTAACAGTTGTGTTACAGATATGCAAAGTAAGTTGAACTGCTGGCAGGCCTGCATAGCATCTCACTTATGAAGCCCCATGTAGAACAGTCCCTTCAGGATTGTTGACTGAAGGAGAAAGAGTTCGAATTAAAGTGGTTAGTAAAACTGTAGAATAACAGAACTACTTGAAAGTGTAAAGTAAGATTATGGTAGGCAGAGATGAGGAAAGAGATTGCTTTACCATATGAAGCAAAGTCAATGACTCTGAGCAGCAAATTTCAGGGCTGGCACAATTTTCTTTTCCATTTTTAAATATTTATTTTATTTGGAACTGAGGTATTTTGGAAAGCACAGTACTCCCACTACACCTTCTGTTATTTAGACACATTTACATCTCAGCAGCAAATGTAATAAATAAATAAATAAATAAATAGTCTATTTCTCAATTCTCTTCAACTTAGAAGAAAATATGAAGAAGTGTTTACGTCTGTATCCTTACCATGAGGTGACCCTATGCCCAGCTCAGCATTTCGTGAGGGCCACATTTTTTGCTGGAGTAAGTAACAGATGATTAGAACTAAAATGGTTTTGCTCTCACAAATAATCCTCAAAATTCTCTAGTGCACTGGGAAAAATCAGAAGCAATAGAGCAGCGGTTCTCAACCTGTGGGTCGGGACCCCTTTGGGGGTCGAACGACCCTTTCACAGGGGTCACCTAAGACCATTGGAAAACACGTATTTCCGATGGTCTTAGGAAACTGTATTGACTGAACTATGTCATGTATCATCTTTTGTATTATTAAAGCTATTGTTATGAATTATTTTCATTAGCAAACCATCCCATGACAATGGATCATGTAGAGAAGAACGAAAATAATTTTATGGTTGGGGGTCACCACAACATGAGGAACTGTATTAAAGGGTCGCGGCATTAGGAAGGTTGAGAACCACTGCAATAGAGGAACAGGTATCTAAAGTTTGGGATATTTCAGTTAGAGTAGTGGACAACAAAGTGCTTAGGGGCCGCTTTGTGGTAAGGAAAGGCACAGATACCCTGTCTCACATTCTGAAGTTGCAGACCCACCAAACAGATTTTCTGATCGTCTGTGCATCTGAGCATTACTTAAAACATTTTCAGTAAATGTACACAGAGCTATATTTTCTGCTTTTTTTTTATTCCTCTCTCTCTGGATTATTTCAAAATCTATAAAGGAAATAAAACGACGAAATTGTGAGAAACTCCTCAGGTTTTTGTTAAACTCTCAACTTGTTTTGTGGCTTTGTTTTTTATTATTTAAAATGATTGAAGGTTTGTTGTGTCAGTTTTCTTCTTATTTTATGCCATGAGTCTTAACTCATGGGGTTCTCTCTACAAGTACTGATGTATATGCAGTATATGATGTATATGAAGTATATCTTTTTACTGATATGGGACTGAAATGTAATTGTATTTCTTAGTGTATTCCAATGTCTTCCTTAAAATATATATATCTTTAGTATGCATTACATTTTTTAAAAATTGTAAATTTTGATGATTTATATTTTCTGCATGCTTGCTAGATATTAAATGAATATGTTATATCCATATTTGAAACACAACACATCCATATTTGATTTTAATAGTTGATATTGGAAGTTGATACTTGACAGTATTTGACAGTAAACAAGCAATGATATTTAGTATTTGACAGTACTGAGATGCAACCGAATACTGGGGTGGTTTTCTAACTTCCTTTCTTCAGGGAACACTCCATACATCAACTTATCTGCCAAGGTGCCCCCACGAGTTGCAGAGGATCCTGGACTTGTCCTAGGATGCACAGTCAGTTCACAAGAGCCTACTGTCAAGAATCACAATCCCCATCATTAACTGGAAATGTCTCCTCAAACATTCCACAGTGGCTACACAATGCAGAGGAAGGCCAGTGGCAGTGGTTAGCAAGTGGGCTTTCAGGGAAGCTCATCTGCCATTATAGATCTGATGTCATTAAGGAAAAGTCGAGATGCTTCTAAAGAATCCAGGGAGACTGTTTGAAAACCATCTGGTGTGTCCTATTGCATGGCTGACACACAATATTACTTACTATAATGACATTTGATAGCTGACATGTAATTACATTTTCTCTTATAGCATTTGATAAAAAACATGCAATTATAATTAGTATTTCATAGCTGGTAGTGTACAATCAAGAGAGGTCAGCAAATCAGAATTCAAATTTTAAGATAATTATTTCCAATTCAAAACAAGAGTTAAAGCTGCAGGAGCCCTGCCCTCTTTTGTGTCTGGTCATTGCAGTGTGGCTTCTGCAGCTTTAAGTGTGATCAAGAGGGAATTTCACCAGGTGCTGCAAGCATATTGTTTTATACTGTATGTTTTTATCTGTATGCCACTTTGAGATCTTAATGATATAGGGCGGGATATAAATGTTTTAAATAAATAAATAAATAAATAAATAAATACAAATGACACCTCCTGAAATTCCCCTTTCTATGCAAATCCATGGAGGATAAGGCTAGCAGTGGGTGATAGCTATATATTAGAGCTGTGTGCTCCACAAATTCAAAGGTTTGACGGAGCTCCATCGAAGCTTCAAATTTGCGGAGCAGAGCAGGCACAGTTTAAAAAACGTAAAATACCTTTGATGCGGAGCGGAGCTTTGTTGGAGCTTCGAACTATTTCGAAGGAATTCAACGGTTTTTAAGGCTTTCTGAGGCTTGTTTTGATCCTCAAATAAGGTTACTGAACTTAACTGAAGACTTCTCCAAATAAAGAAGTCACTGAGGGGGTGAGGGGTAACTTTGAGATTGACATCTGATGCTAACCAGTGACCCTCCTGTCCCCCTCCAATCACAGTGCTTGGACAAAGGGGTTGCAAAATGATATGTCAATTTGTCCTTGCCCTGGAAGAAGCCATTCTTTCCTCTAGTTCCTGCAGCATTGGAACGAGAGCGAGAGAGCTGCTTGCTTTTTGCTGTTTGTCTCAGTGTCTGCTTTTTCTCTGCTTGTTGTTCCCTTGTGCTAGTTTCTTGTTGTTGTTACTCACTGTCTATCCAATTCCCAAAAATCCAAGTTCCAAGCACCTTTTATACCTACCCAACACTCCCCCTTTGCCTGGAAGGAGGAATTGGTGGGAAAAGCAAGGGAAGCCCAGGCTGGGTGGGGAGCCAGAAGGTACTGGAGCGGCGGCAGGCAGACCTTCAACCTCCCCCTCCTCCTCCACACAGGGGACATTGAGCAGCACTGCCAGAAGGATGGTGGATGCTGGCAGCTGAGCAGGCAAGCAGGCAGTGGGGGAAGACAGAGATGATGGAATCTCTGTCATCTCTGCCAAGAAAGGAGGCTAGACCGCTTAGTATGGATTCGGTGGAGACCTCAGTGAGCTCCTACCTGTTGGAGCCCTGGGAGGATATATCCTGTGACCCCCTGGCATACTGGGCAGCCACAGCCAAATGTGGGAGGATTTGGCAATGGCTGCCTGGGAACACCTGTCAGGCCCTCCAACCAGTGTTCCTAGGGAGCGTGTGATCAGCATGGCTGGCGATGTTGTCACCTCACTGCACCACACTGGAACCTGCATTGGTGGAGCAGCTTGTGTTCCTTAAAGTAAACCTCCCCCTCTTGTGTTTCTCGAGCCTGGACCCACAGATGGAATGAGTGCCCAGCATCCTCACTCTGCTGCAAGCTGCTGCTTTTAACGGGGCTGGCTGCTGGCTGTCTGGCTTTTTTATTTTTAAATTTCTTTTTTTATAAAACAACAACTTTGAGTATGATTTCCACAAGTTTCTCTACTCCAACATTAGGGTGGGTGTTGCGGGCGGTGGACACTACTTGGCCCATTCACACGTCTCACTTATATACATTAGCTTCTCAAGGCTTGTGTGTTGGCACCACTTCGAACGCCTAGACTTTGAACTCCTGTCTACTTCCTGCACAAACACATGACTCTGAGACCCTCTTTCTAATGCCCTGCGTTGCATTCCAGCACCGTGGGGCTAAGTTCAACAGGTGTCTCTGAGCTGTCTGTGCAGCCTCTGTTGTCTGTCTAAGTCATTACAGCCAAACCAAAGCCTCCAGCCTCAAACAATCTCTCTGTCTCTCTCTCTGCCAAAATCTCCCAATGGTCCAGCTGGGCTGCACACTTGTACCCTGTGGCCACAGGTAGGGTGCCAGCTTTAAGCTTGGTCATGTCTGGTGACTCTTGTTTTTTTAAAAAAAAAACTTTGCTGCCAGCTGCCTCCGCCTACAGCAACACTGGACTCTGAGACACTCTTGAAAGGCTCTGTGTGGCACGCCAGCCTCTCAGGGCTCAGCTACAACCATCTATGAGTTGTGTGATCAGTCTAACATCATTTCTAAGAGACACGCTAGCCAGCCAAAGCTGCAAATCTATTTTTCTCTGACACACACTTCAAATGATCTGCATTGTGTGCCAGAAGTGCAGACAGAGCCTAGCTTGCAAGTGAACAAAGTGAAGTGGAAGGGAAGGGGTGGTGAAGCAAAGCAACGACATGCCAGGTTCCAACATTCACTGCAACAGAGCATCTGCAAAGCTGAGAGCCTCTTTCTTGACTGGCACCTCACTGTTGGGCATGAGAGTTTTTCTGTAAGGATGAACTTTCATCACCCATGATGTAGAACTCTAAGAAAAAGGCCTCTGGCCCATTCTGTTTTGCCCTGTGAGCTCCTTTGACTGACCTCTCCTTCCCCATATTTTGATCTGTGGGCCTCTGCTGATCTCCAGGTGCCCACCTGCCCACCAAATCTGCAACAGGAAGGGTGCCCTGCCCACCTAGCACTTCTTAGCTAAAAACTGGACATCCCCTTGATGTAAAGGGCTGAAACTTCTCAAGGTGCAAGACCCCAAAGAGGAGGTTTGACAATCTGAGTTTGAAGGGTATGGCTCCAGCAGTTTTTTTTTTTTTTAAATAATAATTTTAAAACCTCACACTTAAAAAAATTCCTAAAACTCAACTTCAAACTTGGCATGGCTAAGGCTCTACATAAGAGCTATCCTGGTGCCTTCATCTCTTTATCTTTAAAAATGACAGAGCTGTAATCATTTTTGTTAATTCCCATTTATAATGAAGCGGTTATTCAAAAATGGAGCAAATCTTCGACGGAAGATTTGACGAAGCAAAGCAATGGAGCTGCTTCAAAATTTGAAGTGGATCAGCCCCTCAATGGAGCTTTGCTTCAGATTTCGAAGCAGATCCGCTCCACACAGCCCTACTATATATTACCTCCAGTATAAGGGGAAGTTTTCCTCTGTATGCCAGCTGTTGGGGAACATGAGTTGCAGAGTACTATAGTGCTTATGTTCTCATTGTGGGCTTCCCATGGGCATCTGTTTGGCCTCTGTGTGAGCAGAATGCTACATTAGATAGACCCTTGGTCTATCTACATTAGATAGCCCTGATCCATCAGGGCTCTCCTTATGTTCTTACATTTAAATCACTTCAGTTCTACTTACCTGTACAAACGTATGTGTGCTTGAATCTCAAACCTAGAAATATGGAATTTAAAAGTTCCTTGCCATGTGGTGTATTATTAGGTCAGTCAAATGTGAAGTCTGATATGAAAGAAATACCCGTATTCTAGAAAGCTGACAGACTTTAGCCTGATCCAGTTAATGTCATGAGGGTAAAAATTATTAGCTTGTGCGAACTTGGTGCAGTCCAGGTTCTGTAGTATCTGGATGGGAGTATTTTATGTATTTTGGACCAGTTGAGTAGAGGCTGAACCACTGGTGTGCCAGGAGAATGCCTATGGCCAGGGCTACTAATGTGATATCCACCACCAGACAGACCAACACATTCATTGCAGCCCTTGCTATCATAACATCTAGTTGCCCTTGCTCTCCAGTCCCTCCATCCCAATCCTGTTTATTGCTGTCCATTCCCATCAGTGCCACAGATTCATGTGGGTATCATTAAAGAGACACATGGTTTATTTACTCATTAGCATATCCAGCTGTTAGCTTTCCTTCTCTCAATATTTCAGACTAAATAGCAGTTTGACATAAATAACACCCATTCAACTAGAGGTTGAAGGATATTATAAATATAGAACACTTAAGCTACAGTTGCTCTTTTTAAGCACTCTGTGCAAGCTCTGGTTTGATGGGGAAATCTAACAGGGTAGTGGGGAAGCAGGAAGACCCAATGCTGTTACTTAAATAGGTCTATTAAAATGAGTGAAATATGGCTTTATTAAACAGATGACATTACATCAGGAGCGGTGAATTATAAAGTTTCGTTTCAATTTTACAATACTATACAACCTTTTAAACTTTAATCATTTGCGTCATATTCCCAATAGCCATCAGGTGCCTGGACTCTGTGGTTGATTGAATTAAGATGAGCCAGCTGGGAATGGTTGGCTCCTCTTCCCTGGAGGCTCTGGAGCAGTCAAGGGGAGGTAACAGGAGTCCTGCCAAAAGCAGCCACTTGAGCACCTGGCCTTCACGGATATTCTGTAGGACTGCCAAGAGGTATTAGACTCACCTCCTTGCAAAATGGTGGTGGACTTGCCCTATCAGGTTCCAGGGGCATTGCCTTGCTTGCTCTTAAAAGCCCCAACTGCCATTTAATTAATATGATTTAACACTTCTATAGCCTTTAGCAAATTCAGCTTCACAACAGCCTTATGAGCTACATAACTAATAGTCTCATTTTAGATGATGATGATGATGATGATTAGCTGAGGCCATTTTCACACTGAGAATCATGTTTGTTTTTTGCATCCCCATCATCTGTACACTAAAAACAAAATACTACACACTGAGCTTAATGTACATTTTGTTTCCAAAATGGCTACCTTCCACTTTCTATGCCATATTAACAACATTCAATAGTGACATGTTCCACATGAAAAGGTGAACTTAGCATCACTTATAAAAATAGCCCTGAGAGACCAGTTACTAAGAGGTACTTACCAAAAGAAGATCTGTACTTGGGCTTCTTAGTTCAAAGAACAACAGGCAAACAACGAAACTTGTTGCCTCAAAGTTTACGTCTCCCGCCCCCATAAGATTTAGTTTAAAGCCTTCCTTATCAAGTTCTTCATGCTGTGGCCAAACTCATTCTTTCCAGTCCATGCGAGGTGCAACCCATCCCTTGCCAGCAGTCCATCTTCCAAGTAGTGTAGCCCGTGGTCTCAGAATCCAAAACTCTCACGTTGGCACTGTAAAGGAAGAGCGCCCAGCACCCAGCTGGCTTCTTGACTGGATTTAGCACGGATCCCCAGGCACAGACACTCACGGCTCACACAAAATGACGTTTAAGACCATTTATTAGGAAAAGGGTAGGAATACATGGGATTAGCAGAATAAAACTATAAAATCATGCATAAATGTATAAGAACCCAGTGCAAGCATGCTAAAAACTAAAACTACTATTCATACGTCACCCCAGACCGAACTCAGCCGACCACCCCCTGTTCCCTTCACAGGGATGTTTTTATACCATCCTTTTCACTCCTTCCCCCCTCCCTTCAGCTTTGATGCGTGGAGTGTCTTCACACCTCTGCCCGGGATGGTTAATCACTCAAGTACAAGCGGACAGTTACAATCGGCCTGGCTCCAGTCTTCTCCCCCATACAGCTGCCTGGTTCTTACCTCCCTTCCTATGGAACCATAAAATTCATAAATTAAAAGACATGCCAGCCCCAAAGTCCAGTTTAACCCTCACCTTACCCTTACAGGCACCACCTTCGTAGCCAGTCGCTCACCCAGAGTATTTTTCATCCCCTTTCTAATCCTCTTCCAAGAACCGGGAGGATGGATGAGAAAACTACCTGGGCCCCAAATTTCTTCAGTTTCCTTCCCAGAGCTTCAAAGTCTGATGTGATTTCTTCATAGCTCCGCTTGGCGACATCATTTGTTCCCACATGGATGAGAAGAAAAGGATATGCGTCCGTGGGCTTTATTAGCTTCGGTAACCCTTCAGTTACATCTCTAGGCCAGCTCGTCCTTGATGCAGGGATGGAGACTGAGGTGGAAATGGAACCTCTGAGCCGCCTCATTCCACCAGGTGTCCGCTGCGAGGCACTGGAGCTCGGTGGCATACTCGGCGATGGACTGTGTCCCTTGCCTCAGGGTCTGCAGGGCCGGCTTGGCAGTATGGGCCCGGTTGTGGTCTCCAAACATGCCCTCGAGAGCTTGGACAAAGCTGTCAAAGTTCCCCAGCAGAGAGTCATCGGCTTCGAGGAATAGGGACACCCAGGTCAGGGCCGGGCCTGAAAGCAGGCTTACCATCAGATAGACACGGCTCCGCTGTGTGGGGTAGGTCTCCGGGCAGATTACAAACAGCAGCCAACACTGATTCACGAAACCCCAAAGGGCCTTCCGCTCCCCGCTGAATTGCTCTGGCAACGGGGCAGCTGGCGCTCGGTGGGGGGGCGGAGAGGCTGCCACTGGGGCGGCTCGCAGGCCATGAAGCTCAGCCTGGAGTGCGGCCACCTGGGCTTGCAGGGCGTGCAGCACCCCAGGAAGGTCCCCAGCCAAGGCACCATCCATGTTGTTCCCGGTCAGGCCATGGCCCACTAGATGTTGTCAGATAACAACTCACATCATTTATGAGCATTGGCCATGCTGGCTGGGGATGATGAGAGTTGGGGTCCAATAACAACAGGTTCCCCACCCTGTTTTAGATTTTTAGGGAAACTGTTTTGGCTGGGATATTTGCCTAAAAAGTGGTATAGAAATACTTGTAATAAGTAATAAATAAATAAATGCTTCTACACTGAGCAAGAAACCTAAAATAACCATGTGAATCATTCCTTTAGATTGTCTTGTTCTGCCTTTCTCAAGATAGCAATGTGGGACTGGTCTATAAATAACAAACCTTGTGTGGCAAACTGACACTGAGATTTAAATGATGCCACACTATATCCTGTACAAAGGTAGGCTGGGACACAGTTTCTATTTGTGTGTGTGTGGTGATTGATCTAGTGTTAATCAGCAACAGCAAAAACAAAACAAAAAACCTTCACAGGACCTTCTATTCAGGGCAACCCCTTAGCCGCCGCCTCAATAGCCATCCCACCTGCTTGCCATCTCCACCTGCTTGGCACCTTCCCAGATTTTACATAACAGGCATATCAGAACACACTCAAACTTTAATATGTTGCACTATTACATTGTGTTGCACATACTCATAATGTCCACCACCACCCCTAAACACAGACAAAATAGTTGTCAGTAATGGAAGTCTGCACCTTCTATCAGCACAGCCTAAACTTGTGCTGCCATTTAATCAGTGTACTGATGGATTTTGGAAGGAGGGAGAGTGGGGGGGGGGGAATGGGATAAAAATTAGGGGTGTCCACGGACCCCCCGATCCGCTTCTCTTCCAGATCCGCTCCACCCCGCTCCGCCTATAGTCCGCTCCGCTCCACTGCGGAGCTCTGGATCCGGATCGGAGCTCCGCTTCCCCCCCCCCCCCATAGGCTTGCATTGAAATCCAAAAAAGTCTACAACTTTTTTTCTGTTAAAGTTAGAAACCTCAAGTTTGGCACCATGACACCTCATGGACGTATACACACGCATGTCAAAACTCAATCCAATCCAAGCCTCCCCTGATTTGGGGGAAATTTATGAAAATCGGACACCCCATTTTCAGACATGGACTGTTCTCCGACATTTTGACAAATAAAAAAAAAATGAAGCGGGCACCCTCCCAGATGCCATCTAGATCCACAATCATGCCAAGTTTCAAGCAAATCCCATCATTCCCTGATTTTTGGCGAGGCTTTAACCTCTAACGCACCACCCATAACCCCAATTCACACCCCTTTCGATATCTCCGTCAATTTTCACGTTAGAAACCTCAAACTCAGCACCATGATAGATTATCCATGGATACACATGCATGCTGAGACTCAAGCCAATCCTATCATCCCCTGATTTTGGGGGAATTTATGAAAATCAGACACCCCATTTTCAGACATGGACTGTTCTCCGACATTTTGACAGGTAAAAAAATTGAAGCAGGCACCCTCACAGATGCCATCTAGATCCACATTCATGCCAAGTTTCAAGCAAATCCCATCATCCCCTGATTTTTGGCGGGGCTTAAACCTTTTAACTCACCCCAAATCAAGTCCCATGCTACAACTACGTCAATTTGTATGTCAGAAACCTCATGTTCAGTCCCATGACAGCTTATCCATGTGTCCACATGGATGCCAAGTTTCAAGCAAATCCCATCATCCCCTGACTTTTGGGGAATTTATGAAAATCGGACACCCCATTTTCAGACATGGACTGTTCTCTGACATTTTGACAGATAAAAAAAATTGAAGTGGGCACCCTCACAGATGCTATCTAGATCCACATTCATGCCAAGTTTCAAGCAAATCCCATCATCCCCTGATTTTTGGCGGGGCTTAAACCTTTTAACTCAACCCAAATCAAGTCCCATGCTACAACTACGTCAATTTGCATGTCAGAAATCTCACGTTCAGTCCCATGACAGCTTATCCATGTGTCCACATGGATGCCAAGTTTCAAGCAAATCCCATCATCCCCTGAATTTTGGGGTATATTTGAAAATCGGACACCCCATTTTCAGACATGGACTGTTCTCCGACATTTTGACAGATAAATTTTTTTGAAGTGGGCACCTTCCCAGATGCCATCTAGATCCACAATCATGCCGAGTTTCAAGCAAATCCCATCATCCCCTGATTTTTGGCGGGGCTTAAACCTTTTAACTCACCCCAAATCAAGTCCCATGCTAGAACTA
Organism: Elgaria multicarinata webbii; assembly: GCF_023053635.1. NCBI lineage: Eukaryota > Metazoa > Chordata > Lepidosauria > Squamata > Anguidae > Elgaria > Elgaria multicarinata. The sequence goes on along the minus strand of NC_086171.1, from coordinate 97,886,753 downwards.
CGTCAATTTGCACATCAGAAACCTCACGTTCAGTCCCATGACAGCTTATCCATGTGTCCACATGGATGCCAAGTTTCAAGCAAATCCCATCATCCCCTGATTTTTGGGGAATTTATGAAAATCGGACATTCCAGTATCTCAGGGATTTTAAAGCTGCAGACAGGGGCCATTTCAAAAGAAATCCCAACATGCCATGAATTGGGGAGTAGATAAACCTATATGAATCTTCTTCCACACTTGAAAAATTGATTTGGAACTTAGTCTAAGTGAGCGCAGGAAGGACTTCTCCCCTGAGTCAAAGCAAGACACGCACAAACCATCTCTGCGAGGCGGGCAGGGGAGGAGGGAGGGAAGGCAGGCAGGCAGCAGACATTTCTGGGGGCACAAGGAAGTGAGCCAAGGATAGTTTCAAAGCCAGTAATGCAAACCATCCCTGTGAGGTGGGAGCAGCACAGAGAGATGCCTTTTCTTTTGCATCCCATAACTAACTAGGAGGCTAGGAGGATAAGAGTAAAGCTTTGTGATCCTTGCTTCAGAGTTGATTGACTGCACTGTGATCACAGCCATTATTAAACAACAACAACAACAATAGTAACGTTAATAATAGCAGTACTAATTAATATTAATAGCAACAATAACAACAACAACAACAACAACAACAACAAGGAGTTGAACCACAATGAAAGCCTGCCTGACTTCACTGAAGAGGAAAAGCCAGGAGAGCTTGGGCTATGGGGTGTAAATATAAAATGGAATAAATAAATAAATAAATAAATAAATAAACAAACAAACAAACAAAGGAGGGGTAGAATTAAAAGCAGCAGTGTTGCTGAATAAACAACAGGAAGAATTTTTTAAAAAAGGCTATATCTGTCGTTTACCAGTAAGAGGGAAGTGAACGTGCCCGGGGGAGGGGTAAATAATTCCAATTTTGACTGTCCCTGTCTAGGGACCACTCTTTAAGAAGCAAGCTTACACTTCAACTCATGATAGGCATTGCTTCTCCACTGGTTTACCTTTGGAGGGCTCTGATGACCCTCCAAGGGTGGGAGAGTGTGTGCACTGGGCACGTCCACATGCCCTAGGGGACCTCATCCCCTTGCACCACATCTATTCAGTTGTTCACCAAGGTTAGGGTGGGTAGCAGTGCTGTGTTTCCTATCTGTTGTTTATTTGCTTAGTATATGATTTCAGGTTGTGTTTGTGCATTTGGTGGGGCTACTGTTTTAAAAAACACTGGGAAAAGTCCGTTCAGACTAAGAAAGAGAAGTTCCCAGTATCCCAAGTATCCTGTTTTGCCTATCCCCTCCTCCGACTTTGGGATCATATGATCATGACCGGGAGTTGACTCTGCCCCTCAGCACTTTAAAAAGGTAAATCTCCCGGGTTTTTTACCCGTTTTTTAAAAAATCTAGCAAGCGAACCGCACCACGCAGAGAGCTGAGAGTAGGCTCAAAATAACCCCCAGCCACGACTCTCTAAGCACAAGAAGTTTCAGAAAGATAGCTTAAAAAACAACACAGTTATCCCCTTTTCTTTTCCACAATGCAATCCTATGGGTGAAATTTTTCAAAATGGCGATCGGAGCGCTCCGCAGAAAGAGAAGTGCTCCGCCTATAGGCGCTTCTCTTCGCCTTGCTTCTAAGGGTCCGCGGTTCACTTCTACTCCGCCTCTGGGCAAGGCGGAGCAGGCCAATTCGCTTCTGATTCTCCGATTCTAATCGGAACGGAGCACATCCCTAATAAAAATCATGTGCCCTGCCCCTGATCTCTGTACATTTTGAGGTCCCATCCCAACCTATGTGCACAGGTCATGTGTGCAAAACCCCCAGTAGAAATGTGATCATAAAGATATGGAGGGCAATGGTAGAGTGATCCCAACATCTTTCTCCATACACTTATCTGCATACAGATCAAACGCAGTAGATAAATTGCTTAAAGTTGGGGAATTTCATGCCCAAGGAGATAGTCTTTGCATTGCTGTCTTGCCTTCTGCTAGGCACTAGTGCCCTGTATTCCTGTTCTGTTTGGTGCCGGGGCCAGCTCAATCTCCAAGGTTTCTGTCATCCACATGGAAGGTTTAAATGTTTCTCAAGGCCTGGCTTTGTCATGCGTCTAATCAAAGGGTATAGCTAGATGGGGTGATATCCTGGCAATCGTCCCGGGATCGTCCCTGTGTGTCCACATGATGCATAGGGCATCCTGGGAGCAGGGTGGGATGATCCCTCCCTTTGCCTGGGATATCACCCTACCAATAAATTCCAATTTTTCCACGGTTTTGGGATGATCTTGAGACCGCGGAACATGTGACCTGCCCTTGTTTTCATCCTGACTTCTTGCGAGTAACTGCAAGGAGCTGGGATCCGGCCACGAAGCTCCTCAGGAGCTCTGTGTCCCTCGGGGTGGAGCGCTCCTGCGTTCCTCTCCAACTGAAAAACAAAAACAAAGTGGCGGCCACAACATCCTCTTCCACCTGGGACGTCGCGCTCTGCGTGTAGATGTGGGGGACCATCTCATGATCATAAAATAGATCATACCCCTTCAACCCATTCATCTAGCCATGCCCAAAGAGCAAATGTCATCAGCTGTGTTTGAGAGCTGTGTGTAAGGATGAACAAATCAGTCTATTTCTGATCCATGTCACATTCAGATGTGCTCACTTAAGTCCATTCTGTGCCATTTCCACATTAATCTGTGATTTTCTTTAGAGAAAAAAGGTGTGAAAATTCATGTTTAAATATGTTTAAATATTATATATATATATATATATATATATATATATATATATATATATATATAATTTCTCTCTCTCAAAATGCACATTTTAAAATATTTGAGCTGATTTTATATTCATTTAATAAAGGGTCATTGTTTTAAGGATTATTGAGATAATTTATGTGATGCACTTCACACATTTAGCGGAATAAGTGCTTTACATTTTCTTGCCAACTGTTGTCAAATATCAACTGTCAAATGCTGCTAAATTTAAAGTATTGAAGTCCAATTTTAAATAGTGTAATCACATATTGCTGACTGTCAGTTAATATCTGCAAATGTTCAGTGAGTATTTGACCTCAAAAGCCTTGATGACACTTCTTTAATATCTGTTTGCAAAGTAGCACAGCAGTCGTTAACACTATGTGGGAGAAAGTTGTGAGAAGGAACACCAGTGAGCTCTAGGCAAAAGTAGCTCACCATTCCAGCTCTGGTAAACCCAAGGTTATAGCCTGCAGAACAGATTTTGCCTACAACCAGGAGTCACCAAGAGAGCACTTTACTTTCTGTAACAGAAGTGAATGGCTTCCATCCATTTAGATGGCAGAAACTCAGTTTCAGACAATAAAGCAGCAATGCGCCAATGGGACCGAAGTCAGGAAGGCCTTGGAAGTGCTGTGTAACTAGAAGACCGAGCCAAGCAAGACTGCGTGGGGATTTGGGAGGGGGAAGGTCTGGAGTCCTTCATCTTGCCCCTCCTAGTAGAGTAGAAACCTCTCCACAATTGGGAAGCCTGAAAGTGGATTTCTTGATTGCACAGAGGCAAGTGACTGTGAGTAAAAGCCCCCTGCAGACGTTCTCCCTCAAGAGGGGGGGGCAGGGAGGTTGGGAGTGGTGTTCGTGGGTGCCCTCCCACCCTTACAATCACATTCATGTGAGCTGGCTGCATTCCTGTATAGGCCCTGGAGCATCCTTGTGAGCCATCGTGCTCTAGGCATTGCATCTCGCATTGCCTGAATGCTGCAACTAAGAGTTTTATTCCCTGGTTCCCTTCAGTCCACATCACACTGTTGCTGATGCCATTTTTTTAAGGGTTCATGTGTATTTTTTGTGTTGAGACCTTCCTGTCGGATTCAGGCTCCGCACAGATCTTGGTGTTGGTTTATTTGCAAAGTAATATGTATTGCTTCCTGGCAGGTATCCTAACACAGGCCTGCAATGCGTTTGTTTTAGTCCAAGAGTGGAAAGGAAGCCAGAGGGGGAGTCTGGGCTAAATTTAAGGGGACAGTGCATAGCTCATTTACTGTGCTTTAATACAAGAAAAAGGGATCTCTGCTCATCGTGCATTGATTAAGATGTATCATAGCCTTTCCATACTTTGGGCTTGAAACACCTCCAATATCTGGAGTGTAGATGTGCTTCTACTTAATCCCAAGTACATATTTGGCTCCTAACAGGGAGATTGGCTAGTGCTAACTGAGTATGCATTAGCTACTTGTTTGGCTCTGGCAGGATGGACCCACCACCACCATACAAGGGTCTCAGATATTTGTAATTACATCTGAATATCTGCCCATTCCCCCACTCCCCGCCGTCACACTGCTAGACAGCAGATTCCACAGCATACCAGGGCTATCTTCAGACCAGCAGGAAGGATTCCCTTAATAAAGGAAAGCACTTTGTATATGCTCATGAGCCCCTTGTATTTCAGCCTTCTTTTAAAAGCCTCTTTTCCCTTTGGAGAAAAGAGCTCTGCAATACTCAGAGTCACTCTGCCTAAGACAGGAATGGGGAACTTGTGGTCCTCCAGGTGTTGTTGGACTGCAACTTAGTCCTAGCCAGCATTGCCATTAGTGAGAGTTTATGAGAGTTGTAGTCCAACAATATTTGGAAGGCCACTAATCTCCACATCCATGGTCTACATTCTGTAAAAAGAATGTGCCCGCCCTAATTCCTGGTTAGATCTTGCATGCAGTGTGTACAGATTGTAAATGTCAGTTGAACCTCTCCAGTGAATAGCTCTAACTGGACTGGTCCATAAGACTTTTTCTCAAGGATTTTCTCTCAAGCTGCCAGGGAACAAAATGTGTAAACAAGATAGAGCTATTCCAGAAGCAAAATTATTGGACAAGTCCAGTCAAGAGGTTCTACCTAGACAACTGATTACATGCAGATAAATCCAGAGTGGAAATCAGAGGGAAAGGCAGGGATGGTGCACAGGAGACAAAGGCCTACTCTGCAATCATTTCTGAAAAAACTCCATTAATCTTCCTAGCCCGGTTTTAATTGCACACACTTGCATACATCAGCCTTCTTATTTTCTACACCTGTCATGGCTGATGCTTGGTTTGGTGTGCTTGTCATTGTGAGGACTAATTAGAAGGGTTTGAAGTTGTTGGGGAGGTTTTCTTGTTGTGAGTGGTTTTAAAATAATAATAAATAATAATAATAATTCTCAAGTCCAGATGAACAGAATAGTAAGACTGCCAATTAAGGCACTGTTCTCAAAATAGTTTTTTTTTGGGGGGGGGTTGGGCCTTGCAGGCAGCTTTCAAAAGATTGAAGGGTCTGTTAATTAACTATCCATAGAATGTTAAGATACTTATACATGTTTTCTTAATAATCTGCTTCCCAGTTGTTAAGCTTCAGAACTACAGTCGCCAACTGGTCAGAAAAATACTTGGCCAGCCTTGGCCTGTGCCTGGCTTGGTCTGCAGAAATCATCAGGTGAAGCTTTTCATGGCCTGGAGCTAACAGCCACGAACTACCAATTGCTTCAGTTAAACTCACAGGAGTTGGTGCTGTTCAATGAAAACGGGAACCCTATTATTGGGCTGATTAATATTTTGTTAGTTGCTTAATTACTTCAATTAACTTGCTTAGTCCTTAAAGATACCTCTAAAGTGAAGCAGTAAATAATGGCTTATTCATTATCATAACTACTCATTGAAACCTGTCTGGGGAAGTGATGTTTGGGGTAGAAAAGTGGCAAGATTTTCACTGAAGATGAAAAAAAAAGTGTTTAATTTAATTTGGTTTACTTGGTGAAAGCAGAAGCTGGCTGCTGCTGACAGTCGTGTATGGCCTTTGCGTCTTTCAGTTCAAGAGACTTACGTCATTTAAAAAAAACACATCTAGCAGTGACACACTAGTGAGAGTGACCCTATGTGGTCATACAACACTGATAGGCTTCACATAGGCAAAATAATGGCTGTTAATTACTTCAGGCACCCAGTGGTGTATCATTTCCTGAAATTGTTAAGAGACTTTACCTCAGTTGGGTTTTTTGTCAATGGGGATTACAGTTTTTACATTTCCATGTCACAAATCAGAGAGGCAGTAGCAAAGGAAGGGGCAGCTGATATCCTGGGTAGTCACCTGATTGTTAGAGGTGGGATTTTGACATGAGGGACTAGTGGTACAGCTCTTGTTTCAGACAGAGATGCCATAGAAAGCTTTGGACAAGTCTTTGTCAGCTTCTTCCAACACACACTTGATGAGAACACTTGACTGTCTTGTTTGTCAGAAAGACAACATGGGAAGGGAGGTGTACACATTTTCTGTGGGAGGGCACCCCAAAGTTGTGCAGTTGCAACAAAGTGTGTGTGTGTGTGTTAAACTTCCTATGAAAAGCACGAGCAAATGATTTGCAGAGGATATCAGTTGGTCCTATGCAAGAATACTGTGGCAGTTACAAGTATCCTGGCCTCTATACCAGAGACTGTGCAGTTTGAACCAGAATCTTCTATTCTGATTCTGGGGCCTAGTCTAATGACTGACTACAAATAGGAATGAGAAGAATGCTTAAAGCTTTTGGAGGGGTCTGCAGGAAGGAACATCTGTGTATAAACTATTTAAAAACTAAAGTAATGGTATTTGGAGCTCACCCCCTAAACATAAATGGATGTTAAACGGTCATCCTCTGGAACAAACCATCCAATTTAATTATCTAGGAATTTGCTTCAAGCAAAATGGCTTGTGGTCCAGTCATTTGGCGGCAACAAAGCTGAAAGCACAAAAATCAATGCACCTGCTAGGTCCCACCAGGAACTCCCACCTGCTATACAAGGGCGGAACTTGGGGTATTGCCTATAGCATACTATATTTGGAAGACTATGTTTTTCTATTATCTTAGAATACAACATCCGATAAATAAATTAGTAAGCCTCTGTGTAAATGAACAGACCGATGCGAAATCAGATTACGAAACTTTGGCGCGATCCTAAAGTAATTTCGGGTGGAGACGTACAACATCAACGTGATGCAATAAGACAAGCACTGAAGAGCTATTTTTGTAAAATAGACATGGCTGCAATTAAAGTCTCTAGATTTTCCGATAGCTTTCAGCTCATAAAATTAACCCATAGGGAAGAAAAATATCTGACAGAAATTACCACCCCTGGCCTTCACAAGGTGCTTACTAGCCTGCGATTCCAGACAATGCCATCCAACTTTAGAGAGGGGAGATTCAAAAACATCCCCAGAGAACAACGTTTATGTATTTGTGGTGACCAAGCAGTAGAGGATACAGTTCATTATGTTCTATACTGTAAATTATACAACACCCCTAGGGATAAACATCTAGCGAGATTTCTGGCTTCAATTACTCATTATACAGATCTGGATAAAATTGGCTACTTATTTACAAACACTGCGAAATCCATCTTGTTAAAACTGGCTTGCTTTGCAGTGAAAGCGGCAAAAATTAGGAAAGACTTAAGTGTCCCCTGATGATAACTAAGATTGCTGGTAAAAATCCCAGCACTATATATGATGTTTTATATGTAAAAGTTCAATATTTGATGTTTAATACAATGCTGTAATGTAATGTAATGTTTTTATATCATGACTCTTGTATCTGGCTAAAACTCATGCTGGGTTGCCTTAATAAAAAAAAATTATTTTTTTACTACAAACAATGGCCCTGTTCAGAAGACACCTTAAGCCACGGTTTTATCCACGATGAATAAAGCTTTTTGCTTAATTCATTATGGTTAAAGCAGTGGTTTAAGGTGTCTTCTGAATAGGGCCAAAGTATGCTTAGATATCAGAGTCCTTTTACAGCATAGAAGGGACATGAATGTGCAACATCAGCCCTTGCAACTGAACCAGTATGAAGCTCCATAGTAACCTGGTCTTAGAATCATAGAATCATAGAATAGCAGAGTTGGAAGGGGCCTACAAGGCCATCGAGTCCAACCCCCTGCTCAATGCAGGAATCCACCCTAAAGCATCCCTGACAGATGGTTGTCCAGCTGCCTCTTGAATGCGGGAGAGCCACAACCTCCCTAGGTAACTGATTCCATTGTCGTACTGCTTTAACAGTTAGGAAGTTTTTCCTGATGTCCAGCCGGAATCTGGCTTCCTTTAACTTGAGCCCGTTATTCCATGTCCTGCACTCCGGGAGGATCAAGAAGAGATCCTGGCCCTCCTCTGTGTGACAACCTTGTAAGTATTTGAAGAGTGCTATCATGTCTCCCCTCAATCTTCTCTTCTCCAGGCTAAACATACCCAGTTCTTTCAGTCTCTCTTCATAGGGCTTTGTTTCCAGACCCCTGATCATCGTGGTTGCCCTCCTCTGAACACGCTCCAGCTTGTCTGCGTCCTTCTTGAATTGTGGAGCCCAGAACTGGATGCTAGGGTGACCATATTTTGGAAACCAAAAAGGAGGACAAAATGGCCGCCCTCAGGAGGCGTGGCCACCCCAACATGCCCACCCCCAAGGCGGAGCCAACTCAACATGTCCGGCCCCCAAGGGGGTGTGGCCTCGGTCACATTTATTTATTTATTACATTTTTATACTGCCCAATAGCCGAAGCTCTCTGGGTGGTTCACAAAAAGTAAATGATAGCAACCAATGAGTGCCAAAGGCACACAACTACTATAATAATGTATTAAATACTAAAAAAAGAATTAACACTTATATAAAACTATTTCTTTATTTTTATAACTTAATAAACAACCACAACAGTCATAGAACACATTAGAATAGTGGTTCCCAATTGGTGGTCTGCCTAACCCACCCAGGAGGTCCACCATGGCTTGGCATTTGAAAAACAATATACAATTGTAGAAACATATAATCACAAAATCTCAATAATATTTTATCAATTGCCATAAACTTCTTTCAATAGGCTTTTAGTCTGTATTGCCACAAAAATTGAAACCATAAAAAACGTAATAAAACATCAAGACTAAAAACACAAATACAAAATACAATATAAAATACAATGCCTAATATGCAGTTTCAGAATTTAACATATTTTTATTTACTGTACAAATTCTAAGACTTTTCTTCCTGACGTGGCCTGGAATATTTTTCACCAGACCTTATTTTTCTTAAAAGGGGTGGAGTGTTTAACAGGAAACGGTAAAACTGCTTGCAAGTCCATTTCTTGTAATTATATTTAAGCTGTAAGAGTCCTTTCAGTGTCTCCACAGACAACTGGCTCCTTTCTTTTGTCCACTGTGTTTCCATCATCGAGAAGATACGTTCCACATTTGCATTGTGTGACGGAATTGCAAAAAAGAACTGTGCGATCTTCAGCAGTTCAGAGTAGTAATCTGCAGTTTTTGAACTTTCAAAAAATTTAGTCCACTTTTGATGTGCCATCAAGTCTTTGAAGTCAACGTCATCACACATACTTTCAAAATATTTTTTCAGATTTGCAAACTGATCAAAGCAACTGACATCATTGATGACCACTCCCCTCTCTGTCAAGTACTCCATGGTAGTCTCCACATCAGCCCATTTTGGTTCCTCAGTCAGGGCAATCCATTTGAATATTGAGAACTCTTCTAGGGGTCTCGTCCACTTCTGGAGATAGTCAATGCACCTCTTGTACTGCTGATTTACTTGGGCACAGAATGAGTCACACCGTGCATCAAGTCCCTCCCTGCGACTTTTCCCCAGGAGTTCCCTAACTTTAAGAGACAAAAAATTGTTGGTCTCCCGTTCACAGAGGACATACATGACAGAGTCCAAACATTTCAACACTTCCACCACGGAGTTGTTCTCACGCTCCAGCTCCTTGATGTATTTGTGGAACATGCTCAAGTGTGCGTGCATGTTCCAGAGGTAGATCTCGCTGAAGCTGTCTTCAAAGAACAACTGGATCTCAGGAGGTGGATCGTCTAGAGAAAAAAAGAAGGACTTCAAGGCTGGAAACATCTGTAGTAGCCTTGTGATTGCAGGGAATAAGGATAGCCACTGTGTCCTGCAGTGGGAAAGCATCTGTCTATAGTCAATTTCCACAAAATTGCAATACTCCTTCAGACTCTCTGTTCTCACTGTGTAAATGTGGAAGTATTGGTATATATTAAAAATATTAGTCTCCACTTTCACATCTAGTTTCTGTGCCCCGTAATGTACACAATTGTTCAAAATGTGTGCTGAGCAACCCACACCAATCAAAGTGGTCTTCTGCAGCAGCCTTTTCCAGTTTGCAAAGATGTTATTTCCTTGCTCAGCCCGCCGTAGTCCACCAAACATGGTATTGCAGTTGTCACCTGTGAAGGCAATGCACTTCTCCAACAAGCTGTTCTTCTCCAGAGTGCCCTTCACATAGTTTGCAATTGTATCTGCTGTCTCATTTGGTGTGTTTTTCAGTTCGATGAGCTTGGACTGCAACCCACCATTCTTCCAGTCAAAATACTGAACTAGAAGTGGAAATATTTTCACCGCACCATGGTTGCTTGCATCCGTTGAGACTCCACAGTATGGAATGTTGTAGTCTTTCATTGCTTGCAGGGCATTTTCCACAGACTGTGGTGCAAGCACAGAGCTCACAATTGTTTCTGTCTTGGTGCGAGCACTTGCAAACTTCCGGGCTACTTCTGAGTCAGGGAATAGTGTCTTGAACAAGTCAGAGGTGCAGTCCATTGATCTAAAGGTGCTGTGATGCATCACAGTGTGGAAGGCCATTGTACCCTCCGATGCAGTGATCTCATCCTCCGTTTTGGTTCCTGGTTTCACAAAGAAATCAGTCACTTTGCAAGAAGACTTTTCTCCTCGAACAGCCGCCCTGTGCTTCGCTGAGTCCATATGGTTTTGCAAATCCAAAGCACCTTTATGTGCAACAGACACGTAAGTGCCAGGCCTGCATATGGTGCACTCAGCCTCATTCTCATCATGACCCTTCTTGAAGCAGGTAAATTTGGCCCTCAGCTGTGGTGTGAACTTGCACTTCGTTTTCGGCATAATAATATATTTATGCAGTGTTGTAAACCAGAATCAAAAAGACAAGACAGTAAGATATCACTGAGCATCTCTGAATCCTACAACAAATCTATTACTGTCGTGAAATGCAGGAAAAAGGGACAGAACTACTACAACACTTCCCTTAACATAGATTTCAACTTTGAAAAACTGTATAACTACAATTCACAGGCAAGTTCCTTTTAAATGCAATCTCAAACACGTCACTTATTTCAGCTCACCCTAACAACCCTGCCACTACACAGTATAGCATAAGTATATGGATTTAAAGCATCCATTTTTCAGAAGCAGGTAAGATTCAAGACTCAAGTACATTTTACACAACTGTTTCACATGCTAAGGAAATTTTGCAGAGCTGCATCACATGCAAGTGAAATGGCCCAAAGTTATTTCCTTGTCTGGAGAGCTATGTAGAAACAGTGAGTAGCAATGAAGATGCAGGGCAGTTGTTAGATATCAAGACATATGTCACATGAAAACACTTTCAGACAACATGTAAAATTACTAGCAAGAAAGTGATAAGGTTTAGAATATGTCTAAAGTCATGAATGGCCACCTTTTTAACTTTGATCTTGCATTTGCAATGCACTGCATAGCTACTGGGTTTAAAGGCCCAGAGCAGTTTCCATTAAAGATAATGGTTTTTGCAGGTTCAATGCTAATCTATTATCTCCATGGCACAAGGAATTATATTGGGGCGTGGAAAAGTAAAGGATAACTGGCATTATTAATATATTATCAGCATCAACAGCAAGAGACAGAGCCTTATTAATATTAGAATCACCATGCATTACCACAACACCAGCAAGAAGAGACGGAGCCTTATTAATATTTGAATCGCCATGCATTACCACAACACCAGCAAGAAGAGACGGAGCCTTATTAATATTTGAATCGCCATGCATTACCACAACACCAGCAAGAAGAGACGGAGCCTTATTAATATTTGAATCGCCATGCATTACCACAACACCAGCAAGAAGAGACGGAGCATTATTAATATTTGAATCGCCATGCATTACCACAACACCAGCAAGAAGAGACGGAGCCTTATTAATATTTGAATCGCCATGCATTACCACAACACCAGCAAGAAGAGACGGAGCCTTATTAATATTTGAATCACCGTGCATTACCACAACACCAGCAAGAAGAGACGGAGCCTTATTAATATTTGAATCACCATGCATTACCACAACACCAGCAAAAGACGGAGCCTTATTAATATTTGAATCACCATGCATTACCACAACACCAGCAAGAAGAGACGGAGCCTTATTAATATTTGAATCACCATGCATTACCACAACACCAGCAAGAAGAGACGGAGCCTTATTAATATTTGAATCACCATGCATTACCACAACACCAGCAAGAAGAGACGGAGCCTTATTAATATTTGAATCGCCATGCATTACCACAACACCACCAAGAGACGGAGCCTTATTATAGCATCACCACCCATTATCAACAGCAAGAGAAGGAGCATTTTTAACATCAGCATCACCACCCATTATCCATTTTTCAGGGACAAAACTTGCAAAATAGCCAGTTTTAAAGTGGCTGAAGCAATGAAGCCCCCTCTCTCAAGCTCTAGCCTCCCCCTGCCTTTCCCTAGTCCTGCGTCCCAGCCTCTCCCCCCTACACCTCACCCCCATGCCAAATTAAGGAGGATGGTGGCCTTGCCTTGGCCTACCTTTTCCCACGTTGCAGAGCTGCCTCCTCCCTGCTCACCTCGTGTCCTGCTGCTGCCTGGTGCATGGCTGGTCGATGTCCTCCGCCTTCCTTCTGCTTCCGCTTGGCCTGTGCTGCTCCTGTCCGTGGCCTTGCCCCGCCACGTTGTCCTTGCGGCTTTGCTGTCCTCTGCCCACCTTGGTCCACCACCACGCTGCTTCCCCTCCCCCCCGCTGCTTCTTCTGCCCCCTTGCCTGGTCGTTTGTCTTGGTGCTGGCGGCACAAGCGGCGTTGGTGGCACTTGTTCCTGCGGCTCTCCACCTCTGCCGCGGCTTGTGTCCTCTCCGCCTCGCTTGGTCCGGCCGCCTCTTCTTGGTTCGCTGCGCCTGCGTCCTCGCTGACCTGGCCGGCGCAGCTTCCAGGCGCGTTTGTGTCTTCTTGGCGGCGTCGGGCCGGCGGCGACAGCGGCGGCGGCCACGCCACAAGCAGTGGCACTTGCTCTGCCAGCCAGCTTGCTGCGGCTTGTCCTCCGCCCGCATCCACCTCACTTGCCTTGCCAGGGCCTTGCCATTGTCGCGGCGGCGGCGGGCCGGCGGCACAAGCGGCGGCGGCGGCATAAGCGGCCTCACTTCCGGCCACCTCTTCTTGGTCCGCTGCACCTGCGGCTGCGCTGCCTCCTCGCTGACCCGGCCGGCGCAGCTTCCAGGCGCGGGAATCACGCGAGTTCTCAGCTGCTAGCTGGCCGGGTCTCACGAGAGTTCCCAGACCCAGCCAGCAGCCGACAACTCGCATGATTCTCGTAAGAGTTGGGGTTAAATGCAAGATGGCCACCGCCTGCCACCGCTGCACCTGAAAAAATGGCTGCAGGCAAGTAAGGCGGCTGCGGCCAAGTCCCGGTATTTCAGTGGCCCACTCCGGATCCTCCGGATCCTGCGTGTTCCCTGGAGGTTTCCGGAGTAATCCGGTGCCTATGGTCACCCTACTGGACGCAATACTCTAGATGAGGCCTAACCAGGGCTGAATAGAGAGGAACCAGTACCTCACGTGATTTGGAAGCTATACTTCTATTAATGCAGCCCAAAATAGCATTTGCCTTTCTTGCAGCCATATCGCACTGTTGGCTCATATTCAGCTTGTCTAATAAATTCCGGAAGTTTCTCCTTCTGTCTATGCCTCAAATAAACAGCATATCCAAGTGCCACAGACACAGACCTTGAGGACTTTGGCCAAGGAAACCTGTCTTCCAGGCCTAGTTTTGAGTAAGCCAATCCTGCCCTTCTTTTCTGGATGAAGCCCAACCTGCACTATTACCACCACTTGGGAATTTTGAGATGGAGGTGCAGTATTTTGGAGAATTAACAGAGGCCGACAAACCTAGTTGCTGTGGGCCACAGCAATCTCCTTTGTTTCCACATGGCTGGATGTATCATATCCCCATTTTAGACATCCAAGTAATGTAAAAGAAGTAATTGTTGTGATAACACACTTACTTATTAGACTGCTACTCTATTCCCCCCTCTTCTCATCTCACAAGCCAGTTCCTTGCTACTCCACGTTACGCCTTTGACAACATGAGAGTGAGCCCTAGCACAAACCAAGTGGACTTGGTTGACAGGTTTGTGTCCCAGCTTACAAGGAAATTTCCATGGATACAATTGCAACAAATATTTTTGTGCGTCATAATTCCAGTCCAGAGAGTAACACAGGATTGGTGAGCAATCCTGTCAAAACCCTGCTCTGAAAAATTAACCTACCACCGCAGAGTCTCGTCGGGCCAACTTAGCTATGACCCATTCAATGAAATATGGTCTCCTTTTCTCGATTACATCAATGGTATAGATATGGCATCCAACTCTGGTTTAACAAATCTTCCTCTGACCACAGTAAATTGAAGGAAACAAGCTCGGTTCGGCATCTACAGAAATCGTGTTTATGTATTTATTAGAAATGCTGTCTGACTTGTATGTTTTTATATGTATTTTAGCTTTTTTGAGCCGCTTTGTTAAATAGAGTTTAATATATATATATATATATATATATTTTAAAAAAGTATGTTTCCAACTGGGAAACAGTTACATCTGGAATGTCTCTGGATACCCTGGATTGGATCCGGAGTGTCTTCTGCAAAAATACTGAGATCCAGTAGAGGCTACCATCAAAGAAGAAGTGAGCCAAATTCTCCAGATCCCTCCTCCCCCTGCAGCCCCCTGCCACCTCCCACATTTAGGGGGTGGTCCCCCCAACACTCCTGATCAGCTTTTCTGGGGGTTCAAGGGGCAGCAGGAGACGGGGAATCAGCAAAAATCGCCTCCCTTCCTTCAGTGGAAGCGTCCTGTGATCCATGCCTCTAGAATAACATTAAAACAGTTTTAGTTATTAGGAGCTGTTAATTAGGGTTACCACATGGTTACAGAACTGTGGCTTGCTTTTTTAGCATTTAGGATTTTGTTAAATTCTGTGTTTTGGGAAAGAAAATCCTGAGTGCTTTTCTTTTTATCTGTTCCTGAGGCTTGACAGGGGTGAAGGGACCTTAGGAATAGGGCTCAGAAACCCCCCCAAGCAGCTGGACTAGGGTGTGTCAGCAGCAGATTAATCTTGTCTGATGTTAGCCTATCAGTAATCCTTTTTCCTGGTGACCCTTGTAAAGAAGGGTCCACCAATAGGAAAACATTATTCCCCTTCCAAGTCCACATCACCCCTGCACAATTTATAATTATATGAAAATAAATCAATTTCTCTCAGTGTTTGTTCTTTTCTGTTGTAGCCCCCCCTGCCTTTGGACTTTTCTCTTCAGGAAGGCTCGCTCAGTGTCTGGTCTGCTATCTTTTCAGCACCAGGTGTTTCACTTATCCAAGCTTTTTAGCTTTCAGATTTGTGATTTTAATTCTCTATTAATGCTGACACTTTTTTACTCCTCTACTGTTTTATAATTGTACTGTTGGATTTTATCATTCCACTTTATTGTTTTTACAGTTTTGCATGCTACTCTGGGAGTTCTTTTGGACTGAAGAGTTGAATACAGATATAAAAAATAAAACATACAAACTTCAGTGTTCCTATGCTTGTGTTTATGTAGTCAAAACCACACCATCTCTGCACAAAAGAAAGGTATCACCAGACTTTGGTAACATTGAGGTTTGCAGAAATCTACAAAATCTGCAGGGGAAAAAAATCTTAAGGGGTTGTCATCCATTCCGCCCCTCCCCTCAACCCCCCCCCCCACCAGAATATTGAGTGACTGAGAGGGAAAATGAACAGCCAGGTGGATGAAAGAACAGAATGGAGCATCTGGAACAGGAGGAAAGGGACACATCTATATAAATAAAAATGTAAACGTTCGTTCAAAACAGACGTTATATTTCCGAAAGTTCTTCACCGATTGCTTTGAAATTTTGACACAACGTTGCATTTGAATATGCGAACATTGTTATGTAACTATGTTCTATATGGGGACAAAAGTTTGTCTTAAAATCGAAGAAATAGGCCTCCTCAAAACCAGTCTTGCTGATCATTGTGACATCGCCAACCAGTAGGCCAATCCACTGCCTCTGCCTCCTCTCCTATTTGCATGTTCTCTCCTATTTGCTCTTATAGGTCATTGTGACATCGCCAACCAGTAGGCCAATCCACTGCCTCTGCCTCCTCTCCTATTTGCATGTTCTCTCACAATTGGCTGAGTGAATATAGATGTCACACCTGTGACAGTTACACGTTCAGAAGAAAGGTAACTGCCAGGAGTTTCCACTAACCTCCTCACCGTAAAAACATCCTTTTTAAAAAACCAAACAATCTGCTTTACTTCATCCAAACAATGCCTCGCAGAAGATCACACTTAGGTTGTCGTACTCGCAGAGCGGAAGCACTGCGGCGAGAAATTGCAAATCAGACTGAGGAAGAACGGGCATCAGCAAAAGAGAAAAAAGAAAAAGAATGCCTCAAATACGTGCCAAGGAACCAGCCAAGCAATGTTCAGCCAGACTTGAGGATGCATGGTTGCGAGCACGGCAATCGCGTTCTACAGCTTCAGATCTGCTTTGTTCTCAACAGAATGAACGCGACAGGCTGAGAGTGGCTGAAAGACGTCAACGAGAAACAGCACATCAGCATCAAACACAACTCCGTGGTAAACAATCACACGATTACAATCGCCTTGCATTCCGGTACAACCCAACTGATGATTATAGTTTGAGGCGGCATGTTCTCATCGGCACTATGACTGAAGTGTGTCCTTATTGCAAGGCTCTTAAATTTAATGGAGAAACAAAAGGAATGTGTTGCGCTGCTGGAAAAATTAAACTGCCTCAACTTGGAGAACCACCAGAGCCATTACAAACTTTGCTTGCCGGATATACCGCAGAATCAAAGCATTTCCTATCTAACATCAGGAAATACAACTCATGCTTCCAAATGATGTCGTTCGGTGCAGAAATCATCACAGCTCCATTTATGCCAACTTTCAAAGTCAAAGGACAAATTTATCATAAAGCCGGCTCCTTCCTTCCGTTTCAAGATAGTCAATATAAATTCCTACAAATGTATTTCATTGGTGATGGCAATGATGAATTGAATGCACGCTGCGGAATTTATACCGGCATAAAAAGGTTCATTGTTTCAAAACTGCAACAGCTACTTCACGAAAAAAACAATTTAGTACATTTGTTCAAAACAGCAATTGACATGATGCCATCTGATACACACAAGATTGTTATTCATGCTGACAAAACGCCTGCTGGAGAACATGTGCGAAGATTCAATGCTCCAACTATAGACAAAGTGGCAATTGTTATAGTCGGAGATCAATCTTGACAGGACCTTTCAAAGGTGAAGATGTCCTCATTCCTCGCATTCCTATGATTCCAACAGATATGCCATTTCAATTTAAGAGATTGCAATTCCCAATTCGATTGGCGTTTGCAATCACCATCAACAAAGCTCAGGGCCAATCTTTAGAATTGTGCAGTTTAGATCTAGACACAGATTGCTTCTCACATGGACAATTATATGTTGCGTGTTCTAGAGTCGGCAAAGCAGACAATCTCTATATCTACACAGACAATGGAACAACTAAAAATATTGTATATCCACAAGCATTGTGAAATTAAACATATTAGAAACATCCACTTTGTCTTTTCTTTCTTTTCAATTTAACCAGACTGAGCCACAGCAACGCATGGCAGGGTACAGCTAGTAGATATATATTAATCCAGAAAGAACTTTCTAATTGTCTGGATAGGTCTATTCCTGGTTTACACTGAGAAGTTATTTTTAATTGACCGCAGAGACCAAAGTGAGAGCTGCACGTAGAAATCAATGCAAAAAATCCAAGTTGGAACCAGGCACCAATATGTGTTTTCCCCACCTCCCCTCTGCCCTGCTAGCAACAAAGAGAAGAGTCTCTGTTCTTTCCAACTCAGTTCTTATTTAGTGTGAAACAATGCAAATTCCAAAGCAAATGCAGTTCATTGTCCCTAAATTGCAGGTTAGAGTTGGGTTCTTGTTGAAAGAGAGAGACTTATGACATGGAATACAGCAGCTCCAAATCTAAATGGTTTACAACAACTCTGCAACGTTGTCCAGAGAAATTAATCCCCTCATTGCAAGCTGAGCTGAAGTTGAGAGCATAGTTGAGACAACCACAGAGTGTTATCCATTTCTTTTATCCCAATGTTGCTGAAAGAGTACAATATAACAGTCCTGCAATGTAGTTAGCTTTTATACTCTTATTGCAGGAGTAGTGTGCTGAATGGGAGAGAGCAGCTTACAGCAGCCCTGCTGCAATGTATTGCCAGAGAGAGCTGAGACTGCTTAAATTGCCCCCTCAGATCTCCTCCCTGTCCAACTCAAGCACATTAATTGCATGTTCCATTGACTTATATGCAGGCTTGTTACATTTTTCAAATGTTCAAAAAAAATATTTATTTATTTATTGCATCTGAAATAAGATTTCTATGAACCACCCGGAGAGCGTCACCCATTTTTGTGAATCACCCAGAGAGCTTCAGCTATTGGGCGGTATAGAAATTAAATAAATTCATTCGCTCTTTGATGCTAACTTTAGTTTTGTAGTCCTCTCACCTATAGGCTGACACACACAGAGAGAGGATACGCTGCAACATTTGGTTCTGGGCCCCAATTATAAATGCATTTTTATTTTATTATATTATATTTTTCACTGCAGAGCATTTGATCAAAACACATCATGCCCATTCACCAAATGAATTGGTACCATTTTGGTTTTTCCCTCTTCCCTTTTTGATGTGGGCCAGCAAAGAACCTGAGACTTCAGTTCTGCATACTTTTCATTTTGCTGTATTCAAATTCAATGTGAGCACATGGTGTCCTTACGGCTGTGCTATATGTTCTGGGCCTGAATTAAAGAAGAAACAAACATGCATGGGGGAATTCAAAATATTCTGAATTCAAAAATACGACTCTGGGGCTCTTCAAAGATAGCTTCAATCACTTTTCATGCTTCCCATTCATTCAATTATGTTGACCACCCGCCCCCCTTGAGGGTTGCTTGATGTCCCGTATTCCAAGGGATTGACCCTTATTTTGGAGCAACACAATCTGTGAAAGCGTTCCCCGTTTTCTGAAACAACTGCATTTGTCTTGGCCCAGTCACCAGAAATTATATAACGGTCCCTTTCCAGCCAGTTTCTCACATTGGCTGGTGCCAATTTTACAGATACCACAGGTATACCATAGAGCGGCAGCAGCAACAGCAGCAGCTTATTCAGAAAACAAGAACATGGAAATCATTTCCCCCCCCCCCCCATTTCAGTTATGGCTGGGAACTCATCACTTTCAGCTCAGCTACAGGATTAATCTATTGAAGAGTTTGCAGGAGTTTTGCTGACATGTAAGCATTTTCAGAATGTATTACATCCACCACCACCACCCACCCCCCTTCGGCAGTGCTACTTTATAAAAACTGTTCTGTCTTTGTCCTGGCACTCAGAAAGGAGGCAGGAAGGATGGGAGAAGAAGTACTTTTTTCTTGAGCTAGGCACAGTATTCTTGGCTAGGTGTAGACATCCACAGTATAGGCTTTGCTTTCGGCTGAATGATGCAAAGGTGCCCTTTTGCATGCAGAATGTGTCTTCTGCTGCTCACAGAAAGGCTGATGAATACTTGCAACCAAGCTGCTGCATGAGAAATGTGAAACTAAATGCAAAGATTAGGGATGTCAGAGAAATCCACAATAGAACCAGATGAGTTTAGATTTTTATGAATCTGACCCATTGATTCCTCAGTACATTGGCTTTCCTCCTGTCGGGCAGATTCTGCAGACTTAGAATCATAGAATCATAGAATAGCAGAGTTGAAAGGGGCCTACAAGGCCATCGAGTCCAACCCCCTGCTCAATGCAGGAATTCACCCTAAAGCATCCCTGACAGATGGTTGTCCAGCTGCCTCTTGAAGGCCTCTAGTGTGGGAGAGCCCACCACCTCCCTAGGTAACTGATTCCAACGTCGCACTGCTCTAACAGTCAGGAAGTTTTTCCTGATGTCCAGCTGGAATCTGGCTTCCTTTAACTTGAGCCCGTTATTCCGTGTCCTGCCCTCTGGGAGGATCGAGAAGAGATCCTGGCCCTCCTCTGTGTGACAACCTTTTAAGTATTTGAAGAGTGCTATCATGTCTCCCCTCAATCTTCTCTTCTCCAGGCTAAACATGCCCAGTTCTTTCAGTCTCTCTTCATAGGGTTTGTTTCTAGACCTCTGATCATCCTGGTTGCCCTCTTCTGAACACGCTCCAGCTTGTCTGCATCCTTCTTGAATTGTGGAGCCCAGAACTGGACGCAATACTCTAGATGAGGCCTAACCAGGGCCGAATAGAGAGGAACCAGTACCTCACGTGATTTGGAAGCTATACTTCTATTAATGCAGCCCAAAATAGCATTTGCCTTTCTTACAGCCATATTGCACTGTTGGCTCATATTCAGCTTGCGATCTACAACAATTCCAAGATCTTTCTTGTTTGTAGTATTGTTGAGCGAAGTGTCCCTCATCTTGTAACTGTGCATTTGGTTTCTATTCCCTAAATGTAGAACTTGGCTTTTGTCCCTATTAAATTTCATTCTGTTGTTTTCAGCCCAGCACTGCAGCCTATCAAGATCACTTTGAAGTTTGTTTCTGTCTTCCAGAGTATTAGCTATCCCACCCAATTTGGTGTCATCTGCAAATTTGATCAGCGTTCCCTGCACTTCCTCATGAAAATCATTAATAAAAATGTTGAAGAGCACTGGGCCCAGGACTGAGCCCTGCAACACCCCACTCGTTGCCTCTCCCCAGTTTGAGAAGGTTCCATTGATAAGTACTCTTTGAGTCCGATTCTGTAGCCAAGTGTGAATCCACCTAATAGTTGTTCCATCTAGCCCACTTTTAGCTAGTTTGTTAATCAGAATGTCATGTGGTACTTTGTCAAAAGCTTTGCTGAAGTCGATATATGACGTCCACAGCATTCCCACAGTCCACAAGGGAGGTTATCCTATCAAAAAATGAGATCAAATTAGTCTGACAGGATTTGTTCCTGACAAATCCATGTTAACTTCTAGTAATCACTGCATTGATTTCAAGGTGTTTACAGATTGACTTCTTTATAATCTGCTCCAGAATTTTCCCAGGGATGGATGTCAGACTGACTGGTCTGTAGTTCCCAGGTTCCTCCTTTTTGCCCTTTTTGAAGATAGGGACAACGTTAGCCCTCCTCCAGTCGTCCGGCACCTCACCCGTCTTCCATGATTTTGCAAAGATAATAGACAAAGGTTCTGAGAGTTCTTCTGCTAGCTCCTTCATTACTCTAGGATGCAGTTCATCGGGCCCTGGAGATTTAAACTCATTCAAGGAAATTAGGTGTTCTTTGACCATTTGTTTATTAATCTCAAACTGCAATCCTGCCCCCTCAACTTCTGCTTCACTTTTTCCAGGGGGGTCATAGACCCGCTTTTGGGAGAAGACCGAGGCAAAGTAGGAATTGAGCACTTCAGCCTTTTCTTTGTCGTCTGTTATCAATTTGCCATCCTCGTTAAGCAGTTGAACCACCATTTCTTTCCTCTGTCTTTTACTACTCATGTATCTGAAGAAAGCCTTTTTATTGCTTTTAGCATCCCTCGCTAATCTCAGCTCATTCGCAGCTTTAGCCTTCCTGACGCCATTTCGGCACTTCTGCGCCACTTGTCTGTACTCTTCTTTTGTAGCCTGGCCTTCCTTCCACTTCCTATATGTATCCCTTTTTGTTTTCAGGTCATCTCTAAGCTTTTTGTGGAGCCACATTGGTTTCCTCTGTTGTCTTCTATCTTTTCTCCTTGTTGGAATTGTTTGTAACTGTGCCTTTAAAATTTCATTTTTTAAATACTCCCACCCATCCTGCACTCCTTTTCTCATTAGGCTCCCTTGCCACGGGACCTTACTTATCATAGTTCTGAGTTTATTAAAATCAGCTTTCCTAAAATCCAGAGTACGTGTATGGCTACGCTCGACTTTTGTCTCCTTCATAATCAAGAATTCAAGTATGACATGGTCACTTTCCCCCAGAGTTCCCGTAACTGCCACTTTATCCACTAAGTCATCCCTATTGGTCAATAACAAGTCAAGGATTGCCGATCCTCTAGTTCCTTCCACCACTTTCTGTAGGAGAAAGTTATCACCCATACATGTCAGGAATTTCTTGGAAGGGCCGCTTTTGGCAGTAATGGTCTCCCAACAGATATCAGGGTAATTGAAGTCCCCCATCACTACTACATCACACTTCCTTGAAACACTGGCAATTTGTTTCTCAAAAGTTTCGTCCTCGTCTTCTCCTTGATTGGGTGGTCAGTAGTAGACTCCGATTATCATATTCTTTTTATTCCTAGCCCCATTTATTTTAATCCAGACGCTCTCGACGGGGCTCCCAGTCTCATCCGCCTGTATTTCTGTGCAGGGATAGGTATTTTTAACATATAGTGCAACTCCACCTCCCTTTCTATTTCTTCTGTTCTTTTTGAACAAGTTATATCCTTCAATTGCTATATTCCAGTCATGGGAGTCATCCCACCAAGTTTCAGTTATACCTATCAAGTCGTATTTGCCTTCATGTAATAAGAGTTCAAGTTCGTTCTGTTTGTTTCCCATGCTCTGGGCATTAGTATATAGACATCGAAGACCATGTGTTTTATAGTCTGGCTTTATTCCTACATTGTTGCAGACACTATTTTGGGACACTGTTGGAGCTGTTCTCTGTACTGTGGTGCATTGGCCTTCATCCATTGTTGCCTCAAAATTTACGTCTCCCGCCCCTGTAAGATTCAGTTTAAAGCCCTCCTGATCAAGTTCTTCATGCTGTGGCTGAACTCATTCTTTCCCGCC